>NC_085961.1:27722609-28035734 GCF_910591565.1 Cydia splendana
CCCATTTTTAAGACAATATGAACAGACATAGCGTGTGTAAACGTGTTTAAAAAAATTTAAAATGTAAAAAGTAGCGTAGATATTCATTATATTTATAAATAAAACTCTATTTACTCATTTATATGATTTAATTTGTTTGAAATAATTTTGAAAATTACAAATAAGACATACCTACTTACAAATTATTTTTAAAATTAAAATATCACAAATCGTCATAAAAGTATCAAACCAAATTATAAACTACTCCAAAAGTAGCTCCATTTCCCTTTGAGAACAAGGCAAGACAAATTCAACCTCATTTTCGTAATTTAATATAAAAACAGTTTTACGTATCAGTAGGTACAGTCAGGATCAAACAAGGTTTCTACCATTCTGTAACAGGTTTCGAGCAACACCGGAAAGGGAGACAGCTTTCGTACTATTTCCCCTCTGCCGAAGCATATTAGGTACAACCGTACCTATGGCGATGCCGATGCCTGTAGTGACTCATCCGTATACAAAAAGAGATCGAGGTTTGCATTTGTCTTTGATGTGTGTCATTTTCTATGTATTTGTGTCGTCATTAAAGATTGGATTTTGTATGTAGTGAGCTTAGAGGATATAACCAACGGAGACGCCATGTCTAAAATTTTCGGTACAAAATAGTCTGCCGCTTTTTGCGGGGGAGGGGCACATCAAATCTATAGGTACGTCATGACAGATAAACGTCAGTCCATACATATGGTTGACATGTGTTTGACCATTGGCCGCCTATTTTCGACAGAGGGGAACGCCTGTTAATGGCGGCTCCATTGTTAATTACTCCGAGGTAGTGAGACGTGATGACGTTTCCCCCCGCAAATGGCAGAATGATTTGTACGGTAAGATATCGTTTGGGCTCCTCCCTTCCGACATGTCGGAAGCCGGTGTTGCTCGGAGGTAACAGCTTAATAAAAAGTGATGGTTCTATATTTAGAACAATGAGGAATGTAAAAGATATACTTTTGAACGTGTATTTTAGAGATGTACATATCTATATTTAGAAAAGTTATCCGAAATATCGGATACTTTTGGCGCGTTGTTTCATCGGCCACTATTGACGATGACTGTACTTTATTGCTAGGTCAATTTCACTTTCGCTTTACCATTCTTCACTTCTTTTTTGTGCAGCACTTAAATAGAAAAACAATAACTTCCAATTTTGGATTTTTTACAAATTTGGAGGTTGATGGTTGTGCTTGTATTTTGTTTCTACTACCTTATTATCTCTGTCTAATTTCACTCTCACTTTACATTTCTTCGTTTCTTTTCTCGTGCAGCGGTAAACACCATCATCATATTTCATAAAAGTGTGATCGTTATAGAATATAATTTTTTCTCCTCTACCCGCTGGTATAAATATAGCTTCTAGAAAAAAAACATACTTATAAATAATTATAATCTATAAAATATTGTAAAGCAGTTACTTTGAGAGTGGCCGGCCGTGCGGTGTGGCTGTGGAGTGAAGAGAAACACGGCATTCATAGAAGTCAGTATATTGATGGGCCTACTAGCGCCATCTCTGTACACGCGATTGAACTATACATATCAGTTGACTATATTTCATTAATCTATATTCACACATTTGTTACAGATTCGTAAAAATATAAGCAATACGAAATTCAAAGTTTCATCAAATTAAAGTCTAAATATTGTTACTACTAGCGCCATCTAGTTGGATCCATATAAACTAAACATAAGCTTGGGTAAGTTCGCGTTACAACTTACAATATTATATGTAAGTACCCAATTTACCTGGTAATTGTTTTTATTAATTGTTTAGGTTACATAAACTTTCTCAGTAATTCAATTTTTAATCTTTGTAATATTATAGGTATAAGGTGCAGGGGGATAATTTAGACTGCGGGGTAATTTAAAATAATCGAAACATGGAAGACCATCATGTTTTACATTATTAACTAGAGTCACACACAACACACCAACACATCTTTTTCGCTATCTGGACTATTCTGGACCACGGAAGATATTACGATTAGTTTAAATTACCCCCAGTCTAAATTGTCCCCCTGCACCATTTTGTATAATATTCACATTTATTTCACTAAATTTAGTTTCCATAGAAATGCAATAAAACGATACCTATTTTATACAAATAATCAAAACATGTCTGTCTAACTTAAAAAACACATTAGTTATATCATCAATATTGATGTACTTTTATACATACATATAAACAATGGACCTTATTTATTGAATACTAATGTATTCGCCAGTTTTAGTAACATGAAACTTGGGTGGCTCATGATTATGTGTCTCTTTAATTTCTAATATTTTACCATTTGCATCCAGCTTCACTTTCGCTTTACATTTCTTCGTATCCTTTTTAGAACAGTAGTAATTCCCTTTTCCCATCATGCTGAATGTGTAACGGTTGACCATGAGAAGAATTCCTCGATTTGTAGGAATAAATACTGCCTCTAAAAGAAAAAAACACTGTAAGACTGATTGTATGAATCTACGTCTAGCGACCAATAAGTTATTAATTGCAAGCTTCAAAATAAACAAGTAGGAAAAGTTAGAAGGTTCGGTTCGTAGTTTTGTGTATCAAGATACCGTGTTTTATTTATTTATATTAATTCGAATTTTGTACAAATAATCATTACACGTAGAACCGATGGCCACTGGGGCGGAAAGGTTCTTTAGTGGCGACCACGTACCGGAAGGCGCAGCGTGGGTAGACCCCCCACAAGGTGGACTGATGACCTGGTAGTGGTCGCGAAGACCGGTCATTGTGGCACTCTTTGGGGGAGGCCTATGTCCAGCAGTGGACTCTGGCTGATATGATGATGACGATGAAAAATAATCATTAGGTACACGTCCGTTCAACTCAAAATAAAACATAAATTAAATCATAAATACTGATTTTTACACATAAACAATTTATTTTATTTATTTAATATTAATATATTGACCATCTTTAGTAACATGGAACTTGGGAGGCTCATGATTATGCGTCTCTTTAATTTCTAATATTTTATTGTTTGCATCCAGTTTCACTTTTGCTTTGCACTTCTTCGTATTCTTTTTAGAACAGTAGTAATTCCCGCGGCCCACCAAGCTATACGTATAGCCGTTGCATAATAGCGTAACTCCCCTTTTCGCTGGTATAAATATTGGTCCTAAAACGAAAAACAAGTTATTTGTGAAGTTTTATAATGATTTTGAGCGTAGCGTCCTCGATTTGTAGGAATAAATACTGCCTCTAAAAGAAAAAAAAAACACTGTAAGACTCAAAATAACTTAATTTGTTCTAATACTTCTAATATAATTGATTGGCAGCACCATTTCTCTCGCTAGCTCGGTATCACCTGAGATGATCCAGTTAGAAGGTCGAACCATACTGTTCTACCTTAGGGATGGCCAGGGGGGCGCCATAAGGCTTCAGTAAGAAGTGCATATACTTGGAAAAATTCGACCTATGCCGCTGTGGCCCGGTGTCCGAATGGCACAGGCACCTGCCGCGATAAGTGAGGACGCTGGTTCGATTCCAGCCTGGGGCACCGGAGGCCTTGGTCACTTTTTCTTTGTACACATTTATTTCAGTCTACTGTAAGACTGATTATATGAATCTACGTTTAGCGACCAAGTCAATGAAGCAACATATTATACTAGTACAATATTATAAAAGTTAGAAGGTTCGGTTCGTAGTTCTACGTATCAAGTTATTACAAGTTATACCGTTTTTCACCACTTAAATTAATTCCAATTTTGTGAAAATAATCATTACACGTCCATCCAACTTAAAAACAAAACATTAATTAAATCATCAATACTGTTTTTTATCATAAACAATTTATTTATTTAATATTAATATATTGACCATCTTTAGTAACATGGAACTTGGGAGGCTCGTGATTATGCGTCTCTTTAATTTCTAATATTTTATTGTTTGCATCCAGTTTCACTTTTGCTTTACACTTCTTCGTATCTTTTTTAGAGCAGTAGTAATTCCCGTGGCTCACCAAGCTATACGTATAGCCATTGCATAATAGCATAACTCCTCTTTTCGCTGGTATAAATATTGGTCCTAAAACGAAAAACGAGTTATTCAAGTTATTTGTGAAGTTTTATAATGATTTTGAGCGTAGCAAAGGACTTTAACCTCCTGAGACCAATTGTTTTGTTTTTGAAATTGGAACCCTTAGTTACACAATAAAAGTTCAAAATAGATTTTGGAATATGTACAAAAAATTGTACGCAGTAGGAGTTAAATATGGACATAACTTTGGTCTTGTGTTGCACAGTATGTAACTTTTCAACACACAACAGCGAACACAAAAACAAAATAAAAAAATAGGTAAAATAAAATCTTCTCGTTATTTCAATATTTATATTAAGAAGTTGAAAATACAGTTGATACAGACTCGTATTTTATAACTAGTTGAAGTTCAGAAAGTCTATAAATACGAGTACCTATACTACTTTATCAATACCAGCGTTACGCGTTACTGAAAAAAGTACACACTGTAAACAAAAAGTAATAAATTTTTAAGTAGGTAGTAAAATAAAAAAGCCCCTACCCTTATTAGCATTAAATACAACTTAATCTAAATCTGCCTAAAACGAAATCTGCGACGAAGTTCTTTATACGAAAAACTATCGTTCTTGGAGTAGATATATTATGTTTATAAATACAATAGATCATTAAATTTCTATGATATCTAAGGAGTATCGATAGTATATAATCGGGAATATATTTGTAACCTACTGGTTATTTTTATAAAAACGCTTTCATTCATTCGATATCAACTGGTAAATATCGTGTAACATTAGCTTACATAATGATCAATTACGAAAATGTTATCTAAGGTTCAAGTCGGTAATTTTGTTCTGTTAAATGCAAGATCGTAGGATCAATACATAGGAAACTTATTTAACTTTATGAAATTTCTTATTATTTACTATTTTTCATCTTAGTTTAAGGTTTCTTACAATATGGATATAAAGGTTAAATATGAATCACATACAAAATACTTAGAAACACATTATAAAAAACTTAACTTAGGGTACCGCCAGCAGCGGGGCAGGTCACAAGCTGCCAGTGGTCAGGACCGCAATGTGAGGAACCAACGGACTATATTCGCCGTGGCCCGAGTCCCAGATTACCGCCTTTTGCATTTGACCCTTGATCCAACCACCCAGCGAGAGTCTTGAGGTGTTGTTCGAGAATCTTCGCTCCCTATGAGACCATTCGCTGACACGACTATCGAAACGACGATCGTCAAGTCAACTTATTAATATTACAGCAGTAATATTTATGACGTGGAACGTTAAGGTGATATTCGTATGACGATGGAACGGATGAGAACGTTCAGTCCTCATTTTCAATGACATCTCAAACTTTAATGTTGCTACATTCACCCTTTATTCCTGAACATAACTAACACTAACACTTAAGTTGCCGGGGGGTCAATACAGACCCAGATTTTCGGCTTAGGTTGACTTTCAGCGTATGTGTCTCTCGATGTACCCGGACGAATATCGCCATGGCGTTTTAAAGAGCTGAGGTCAGCCCCCGAATCCCCCAAAAGCGACGCCGATGTTCGCCTAAAACAATGCCCAGTGTAATCTTGAGGGTCTTGAAGTTTCAAATACGTTGCGATGTCTCGCGGTGTCCCGCCTATCTTATTAACACCCATAGGCTGTCTTATACACTTGCCCTTGTGATACTGCAAGAAAAATCGGTCCGTCTTTGTATTGGGTGGCCGTAAAGATTGATACTCCTCGACAATCTTGACATATTCCTCACGAACAACAAAGGATCTGTCAGTACTCGTCTTTGAGTTTGACAGTTTTATTAACATCAGGGTGTCTGAATGTTTTTCGATGCCATCGACAGTAAGGTTCATGAGTTCATTAGTACGGCATCCGCCGTTAATTCCGATTATGAGGATCACCTGCATAAAAAAATACACATGAGTAATAGTAAAATGAATTATCGACTACTACTAGGTACCGAATTATGGACATAAGTTACAAACAAAAGAAAGAAAAGAAAAGTTATGTTAGTCGACAGTTGAGCTAACTTTCTATGCAAAAGGTGTCACGGATGAATAATTTATTATATACTTATAAGTATGTGAAAGTTTCAATGTTTGTTCCTCAGTCGCGCATAAAAGCTAAAAGGCTTTGGATGCAATTTGGCATAGTACAAATAGATTAACTAATGAAAGTGATAAACATAGTATGTTTTTATATCGGATGAATGAGGTTTTAAAACACAGGAATAGTAGGGAAATAATAGAAGCGGGAGGAATGGGACGGGAGAGAACGTTTAATGATGACCTCTACGCGGACAAAGTCAATAGTAATTCATAAAATTTTAAAAAACTACTTACTTTTGCGCCTAGATATATTATGTCCGGGGCTTCATTGATAAACTTATCTATGTCAGAGAATGTAAACATTTTAGACTTTTTCGGGTTGTGTCCTACTTGCATGCCTTTCAAAAACGTTATGAGTTCTGAATAGTTCTCAATATGCACGTCATCCTTGATTTTCATCGTGGCCTTCAGCATCGAGTAAATACTCCACATTGTCGGCGGTTGCTTCGTCTGAGACAAATGCATGAAATACGATAACAGCACAGTTTCTGATAAAGTCTTTATATCATTTTCAAGCCGCCATTTATTGAAGTTATCGTATGCTCTAAAATATATCTCTCGTGATTTCTCCGGGAGGAAAGTCAATTCTGGGTCCTTCGGTGTTCCTTTTAAATCATCTGGGTTTAAAATTCCCTCGTCATCACTCGTCTCGGTCATGTTTTCTGAAAATAATTCGAATTTAAGTTTAGCTATCACAAGAGGCACAAAAAAGCCATACCATTAATTTTGAAGCGCGTTAGGATAAACTATTTTACTACTAATATACTATATTACTGCTAGTGTATTTACTACTATTTATAATCTTTATTCAATTAGGGTCTTGGGTTAGGATTTTACAATGTTTTACTACTATTTTATTATTAGCGTGGCTACTGGTACTACACTAATGAAATGAAATAACAATAATGAAATAAATAATCTTTATTTTAGGTAACTATAGTGACTCATAGATAAATACCTTAAAACGAAAATATTTATTGTAAATTATAAATAAATATTTAGGTACACATAATTATTGACTTAGTCCCATAGTAAGCTCAATAAATGGCGAAGACTGAGACGTTAAGGTGACATTCAGCTAACGACGGAACGGGTGAGAACGTTTAATCCGTCGCTTTCTTCATGAAGGAAATGTTCAATGTCATCACCAACAGTAACGTTTGAAGTTGCAGGTTTGGATCGAGAGTTGTAGTAAGGTGGCGATCACAATAGATCAGGGACGGTCGCAGTGATACATAAGGCTTTGGAGCCTTATATAGCCCCTAGCACGAAGAAGAAGAACAGTAACGTTGCTACATAGTCTACATACTTAAGTTTTAGGCGGTCAATACAGAGATTTTAGACTGAGGTCGATTTTCAACGATTGTCTCGGACTTTCGGGCGGGTATCACCATCGCGGTTTAAAGAGCTGAGGTCAGCCCCTGAATCCGCCAGAAGAGCGAGGCCGATGTTCGCTTAAAACAATGCCCAGTGTAATCTTGAGGTTTCGGAAGTTTTAAGTACGTTGCGATGTCTCGCGGTATCCCGCCTATCTTATTAATACCCATTGGCTGTCTGGAACACTTGCCCTTGTGATACTGCAAGAAGAATCGGTCGGTCTTTGTATTGGGTGGCCGTAAATATTTATACTGCTCAACGATCTGTACGTATTCCTCACGAACGACAAAAGATCTGTTATTACTTGTCTTTGGCAATTTTATTAATAACAGGGTTTCTGAATGTTTTTCGATCCCATCGACGGTAAGGTTCAGAAGTTCATTCCTACCGCATCTTCCGTTTATTCCCAATATAAGCACGACCTGCAATAAAAATGCATATGAGTAAGTAAATAAAAAATATAAACGAATAAGACATACATTACAAACAAAAGAACTTATTATAGATACTGAAGTACTAAGCGCATGGGAGTGGACAGAAGATTAGGAAGTTTAACGTGGTTTGACCAACTTTACTCGGATAAAGGAGTAGGCTATTATAAATAACATTTTCATTTCATTACATTATAAAATTTTAAAAACTACTTACTTTAGCACCAAGATATATATTGTCCGGAGCTTCATTTATAAATCTATCTATGTCAGCTGATGTAAATATCTTGGACTTCTTCGGGTTGTGTCCCACTGCCATTCCTTTCAAAAATGTTACGAGCTCTTTATAATCCTCAATATGCACGTCTTCCTTGGTTTTTATCGTGGCTTTCAGCATCGAGTAAATACTCCACATTGTGGGTGGTTGCTTCGTGTGAGACAACTGCATAAAATACGATAATAGTACAGTTTCCGATAAAGTGTTTTCACTATTTTCAAGTCGCCATTTATTGAAATTCTCGTACACTCTTAAATATTTTTCTTTAGATTTCTCCGGGAGGAAAGTTAGTTCGGGGTCCTTCGCTGTTCCTTTTAAGTCATCTGTGGGTAAAAGTCCCTCTTCATCGGTCGTTTCACTCAGGATTTCTGAAAACGATTCTAATTAAGCTAATATTACCTATAGGTAAGAAAAACGAGAAAAATATAACATTTTTAACTACAATGCTATTACGGTGCCATACATCTAAGCAATTTTTAAGGGTATTCAGACAGTACTAGAATTTTACTTTAATAATAAAAATGGATAATTAAATTTGACATTTTAACAATATGTAGGTGGTCCACATGAAAAAAAAAACAATAAATATACAAACAACATTTATATACGTACTAATTGACATGACCTATTTTAATAACAAATTTAATAACAAAACTTCCGTGAGACACTGACGGTTTAATATATTTAATATATGATACTTTACTTTTTGATTATTTTAACATATGTTACTTTACTTTAAAACAATTAACTTTAAATAGAAATTAAGAATATTTCATTTTTTTTTATTTAATTTACCGAGCAAAACAATTAATTTAATTATGGTTCGCCGGGAAAACTGCAAAAGGTTATTAGGATGAAGTGGTCAGACAGTTAGGTGTTAGGTAAAAGAGGTACTAGAATCTGTTCAATGAGTTCACATTCAATAATCACATTAACAGGATGGTTTTATGTAGCAAATTTGTTTTTCAGTTTTCTCTAAAAAAACATCGTAAAAGCTATAATGTTTCATACTTAAATATACTCCAGGAACCGAGTACTATTAGCTGTATAAATATCTGCAACTAATAAGGTAGCACCTTATATATCAGTATCGATAGTAGGAATACGAGTACAGTGGCGATATATTGTAATAACCTACTGGTTATTTTTATTAAAAAGCTTTCATTGTCAAAAATTTATACATTCGACCAAATGGGTGTCATTCTGAATCCCTAACAACGTTTGTCCTAAAGTCACTTGCCCTAACTGGTTTGTCCTAATGGGCACATGCCCTAACGATCAATTGTCATAACGATTATTTTCCATAATGTAATGGTTAGCCTAAGACTCATTTGCCCTAAGCATTTGTACCATAACTATCAAGATCCCTAATGTTTTTTACCATATTCTTCGAAATCCCTAACAATGTTTGGAATAAAATAACATGTTCTAACTGTTTTGACCTAATGGCTATTACCCTAATGATCAATCGTCATAACAGTTACTTTTCCTATTGATCAATTATCATAACAATTACTTTCCATAATTAATGGTAACGAACTGTTGCCACAAAAGTGGGTTAGGTTAGGTTAGAACCGTGACCCTCGCAAAATCGAACTGCTGCCACAAAAGTGGGTTAGGTTAGGTTAGAACTGCGACCATTGTAAAAACGAAATGTTGCCACAAAAGTGGGTTAGGTTAGGTTAGAACTGTGATCCTCGCAAAAACGAACTGCTGTCACAAAAGTGGGTTAGGTTAGGTTAGAACTGCGACCATTGTAAAAACGAAACGCAATAGGGAAATCAAAATTAGGGCATACGAGTGTTAGGTCAAGCAACGATAGGCTAAGTGAAATTAGGTAACATGATGGTTAGGATATATAATTTTTAGGCCTAACAATAATTAGGCAAAAAAATAATTATGCTACATAACATTAGGATAAATACTCAATATGGAAAGTGTCATTAGGGAAAAAGATATTAGGACAAAAAAAATCGCCCATTCGATAATAGGTAAACCAAAATTAGGGAATACTCGCGTTAGGACATCTGATCATTATGACAAACAATATTAGGGAATGCAAAGATAGGAGAAAAGATTTTAGGGATTCAGATATAGATCCATAATTATGAGGAAGAATGTTAAGGTGGCATTCGGATGAGGATGGAACGAATAAGAACGTTCAATCCGTCACTAGTTTAACCAAGGAAATTTTCAATAACAGCGTTACCGCTGCAGCAGTAATGTTGCTACAATAATGCTGCGACACTAGTAACCTGACTGTTACCTTTATTCGCGAACATAACCGAAATTTAAGTTTTTGGGGGGTCAATACAGACCCAGATTTTCGACATAGGCCGACTTTCGGTTGTTTCTCTAGATGTACCCGGACGGGTATCATCATGGTGTTTTAATAAGCAGAGATCCGCCCCCGAATCTGCTAAAAGCGTGGCCGACGTTCGCCTAAAACAATGGCCATTGTAAAGCTGAGGGTCTGGAAGTTTCAAATACTTTGCGATGTCTCGCGGTATCCCGCCTATCTTATTAATACCCATTGGCTGTCTTGAACACTTGCCCTTGTGATACTGCAAGAAGAATCGGTCGGTCTTTGTATTGGGTGGCCGTAAAGATTTATACTGCTCAACGATCTGTACATATTCCTCACGAACGACAAAAGATCTGTTATTACTTGTCTTTGGCAATTTTATTAATAACAGGGTTTCTGAATGTTTTTCGATCCCATCGACGGTAAGGTTCAGAAGTTCATTCGTACGGCATCCTCCGTTTATTCCCAATATGAGTATGACCTGCAATAAAAATACATATGAGTAAGTAATTTAAAATTATAAACGAATAAGACATACATTACAAACAAAAGAACTTTTTAACTACTGAACTTTCTTACTACTAACTTTGAGAGCAGAAGGTTAGGAAGTTTAACGTGGTTTGGCAAATTTTACTCGGACAAAGGAGTGGGCTATTATAAATAACATTTTCTTTTCATTTCATTACTTTATAAAATTTTAAAAACCACTTACTTTTGCACCAAGATATATTTTGTCCGGAGCTTCATTTATAAATCTATCTATGTCAGCTGATGTAAATATCTTGGACTTTTTCGGGTTGTGTCCTACTGCCATTCCTTTCAAAAATGTTACGAGCTCTTTATAATCCTCAATATGCACGTCTTCCTTGGTTTTTATCGTGGCTTTCAGCATCGAGTAAATACTCCACATTGTGGGTGGTTGCTTCGTGTGAGACAACTGCATAAAATACGATAATAGTACAGTTTCCGATAAAGTGTTTTCACTATTTTCAAGTCGCCATTTATTGAAATTCTCGTACGCTTTTAAATATTTTTCTTTAGATTTCTCCGGGAGGAAAGTTAGTTCGGGGTCCTTCGCTGTTCCTTTTAAGTCATCTGTGGGTAAAAGTCCCTCTTCATCGCTCGTTTCACTCAGGATTTCTGAAAACGATTCAAATTTATCTATTACCTATAGGTAAGAGAAACTAGAAAAAATATAAAATGTTGAACTACAATGCTATTACGGTGCATACTTCATTTAAGCTATTTTTAAGGCCTGGCCAAACAGCCGGCGCGGCGCAGCATGCACGTGCTGACAGGTTACCGACGTCAAACAGATTGCGTCCCGCCGGTATCACGCCCCGCTTCTGTCGCGCCCCGCGCCGCGCGGCCCCTTGCGCGATGAGGGCGTGTTGAGAGCGTGAGGCCGGCGCGATCCGCGCGCGCCCTGTTTGAACAGGCATCGCGTCGCCATCACGCGGCGCTGCGTCGCGCCGGCTGTTTGGCCAGGCCTTTAAGGATGTTCAGACAGTACTAGAATTTTACATTAATAATAAAAATGGTTAATGTGTAAATACTTATATATTTTGACATTTTAATAATATGCAGGTGGTCCACATGAAAAAAAAACATTTATATACGTACTAATTGACATGACCTATTTTAGTAACAAAACTTTTGTAAGACACTGACATATTAATTTAAACTGGGTCACTCACGTCAAGCGTGGCTCACTCCGCGATTTCGTCGCTTTGCTACAGGTAGCTAAAAGTACATTCGTTCCACACCAATTTTGGTGGCTAGCCATAAGCCGCGCGCCACCTAGCGGTCATATCTGTCCTGATCGTAACAGACGCGTTTTGTTAGAGAGTGAGTCTTCTGTACCTAGTAATATTATTTATTCTGTGCTCACGTTTATAAAGTCGATGGTTGCTCAACATGACCGTGAACGTGAGTGACTCGATTTAATATATTTAAAATGACATCATGACCTGGCCTATTCTTGTACAAAATTACCAAAATTATTTATAACATAACTAAAGAAATATATAATTCCCGTCTTTGGTCTGGTGTATGTTAGGCGGTTTATGCTGATGCGTTTCTTGCAAATAAATGATGCGATTGTTTTCATCCAATTTCACTTTAGATGTACATTTCAACGTCTGCTTCTTCGAGCAGAAATAGTTCCCGCGACCCTTCACGCTGTACGTGTAACCGTTGAGTAGGAGAAGATTGCCTCTGTGTGTGGCGATAAATTGGGCCTCTATAAATAAATCATGAAAAACTGAGTAGAATTATTGAAACTTGAGTGAATTGAATGTGTGTTCGATAAGGTATTTTATCGAAACGTTAATCTGGAAATAGGGGTAGGGTAAAAACATAAAGGATTAAGTTCATCGACTTGAGATACAATTTTGTAAAAAATAAATCTATTCAATGTCATGAAAACAATGTATTCATACAAAAAAATGGATAAATTAAATATTACAATGGTGAGGTGATTACCTTTTTACCTTCTTCGTATGTTAACAAGTTTATTTAGAACTAATC
The DNA here is from genome assembly GCF_910591565.1 of Cydia splendana. Taxonomy (NCBI): domain Eukaryota; kingdom Metazoa; phylum Arthropoda; class Insecta; order Lepidoptera; family Tortricidae; genus Cydia; species Cydia splendana. The sequence goes on from NC_085961.1 coordinate 27,735,672, forward strand.
TCGTATTTAGAATTAGAAAAAGTAAACTGACATTTGCGAACGTGTGGCTATAATAGTTATTTGTTTTACAAGGGGGCAAAGTTATTGTTTAACCGCTCGTGCTAATATTGATACCTGAGCAAGCGAAAGATTCCAAAAGTGAACCACGAGCATAGCGAGTGGTTCGAAAAATTGGAATCTTGAGCGTGGCGAGGGTTTCAAAGCAAGCAAAATTTGCCGCCGACTGAAACACAAAATTTTTCACTACACCAACCCGAAGCAAATATTGAATGTAAAATACCTATCAAACACAATCAAATCCAAATGAATGTTATTAAATATTTATCATCCGAAATCATCATTTAAAAGTCAATTCTACCAGCAAACATAAGAAAATAACTCAAAATTTGCATTTGATTACTTTGCCTCACAAGTGAATAAAATGCATCTTTGCTATCAGTTTTTGAAGTGCAAAGTAAGCCTTTCCGAGCTGGTGTGGTGAAAAAGACTTTACCGTGTTATAATACCTAGGACTAGGACCCGTCTAAGCTAACTTTGCACCGACTTGAACAGAACAGACTGTGGACTGTGGAGTGTCATGGAATGTTTTAATGCCACACTTTGTCTTTGCACATGCGATGCAGAGTTAGCTTAGTCCGACTCTACAACTTTTTTTAAATTAAAGCCATGTATATGTCGGCGGCCGATCGTAAGATCAGGCAGATCGTAATGTTCCTGTGTAATGTTTTGACGATAGTCACATTAACTCAATAGATCGGTAGGATAGATTCGTTAGGTTGCTTCAGATGCCCGAAGGGCAAACTGCCCAGAAATAGGACCCCGCGTAGCGGGGCTCCGTCGACTCAGAGCAGGAGTCAAAGATTTTCACGTTTCACGATATGCCTAGGAATTTCAAGATATGCCTGATCTTACGATCGGCCGCCGACATATATACCTAATCGAACGTGACAAAACACGATTGACACTTTAAAGCTGAACTATTTAACAAGAACATATTTCCCGTCTTTAGTTTTCACCAGATTCAATTCAGGAACTTCATGATTGTGTATATCTCGTACTCCAACTATCACATTACTGTCCTCATTCATTTTCACCGTCGCTTTACATCTACCCACGCGCTTCTTGGAGCAACAGTATAAGCCAGGAATTTGGCGGCTGTATGTGTGGCCGTTTAAAAATAATAGGCTATGACCTCTTCTAGTCGGTACAAAGATGGGTCCTAAGACAAAAAAACATACATATTTGAAGTAGGGTCATTCGCCATCGCCAGTAACTGGCCACTGTTAGTAATTGGCCACCCTAAACTAAACCTCAACAGTCACCAATAAACAGAATTCATTTTAGTATAAGGTTTCAATAACTGGCCAGCCTTCAATAACTAGCCGCCTTATACAAAATGAATTCTGTTTATGTGTATAGAATTCATTTTTAGTTTAGGGTGGCCAATTACCCTATACCTACTAGAGCTTGCATTATCCGTCTATTTTTTGTATCCGGATATTTCGAATATTTATAATTTTACTATCCGGATATCCGGATAAAACCGATAATTCGAATACTTGCTTTTTATTTAACAAAACTCACACGAACTTTATAAAAAAATGTAATAGAATCAAATTTTACGTATAAAAGGTTGCGTAACAGCAAATGCTAAGGTATTTTTAGGAGATCTACCTTTTCGTCGAAATTTTGTTGTCTAAATTTTACTTGGTAAAATTTTCTCTGAAGCTTTACAGTGACATGACAATCAACCTTCGGCAAATTTTATTTTTAACACTATAGTTTATGGAGATAGTTCAACCCTCCGCTTAATATTGGCACCCTGCGCTGCGAAATTCATTTCATAAGTGACTTCAGATGGTCACAAGATATTTGACGTTTAATTCATTAAAATTTTACAACCATGAATTATATAATTATGGTCAAACTCTTCTTCAGTTAAGAAATTGGCGTCTTATTGATATATACTGGCCGTGGTTTTGATGATATTTAGAGAATCGATTACGTCTTCTAACTGCTGAGATATTACATTGCATTTAAGGTCAATCAAGGCTTTCATTACAGATTTATTCAAATGCAGAATGCTAAAACTTTCTTATCATATCTGAACAGCTACTGCATCTCGTTCGGCAGTTCAATATCAACCAAAGTTCTCCTCCGTTGGACCCATTTTAGTTCTTTTCGCACGTTATTAACAATGTATTCAGATATTTAATTACACAAACGGGTCTACCGCGATATAATTTCATTGTTTTTACCTTTAATTCCGACGTTTCAGCTGAGTTGCACCAGCTGTGGTCACGGAAAGACACTCAGCTGAAACGTCGCGCTGAAATTATATCGCGGTAGACCCGTTTGTGTAATTAAATAAATGTATTCAGACGCTAACAATAATGCAGCGCAGCGCGTTTGACAGGAACACGGTACAAGTACATTCAAAGTTACTTGTTACTTTTTACGGAGCTAGGTCGATCTGCATGAGATTGTTCCCAAATATTTAAAAAAAATAAGAGAGTAGACGACAATCAAGGAGAAATACTTAAATAATCAGTTTTTATATCGTAAAAATGTATCTAAATAAATAAATAAATCAAACGACATCGTTTATGTTATAATTTCCAACGTTTTTGAAATAGTTTTCTTAAAAATTTGAATGATATTTTTGTCATAAATGGTATTCGAATTATTCGTTTTATCCGGATATCAACCTCTTCTAAATCCGGATAGTAAATTGGTCGGATATCCATATAAAACGGTTATCCGGATATCCGGATTGCAAGCCCTAATACCTACGATACAAACCACCAACCCTATCATGAAGTGATCAAATTTATGATCTGGCCACGACATATATCTACCTGGTAGTTATGCCCAACATGTAGAAAAATAAAAAAAATGTGTCTGTGCGGAAAAAGAAGAAGAGAAGCAGGGCAAAATACAATCCACGACTCTTCTCTTTCCGAACGGACTCTACATACTGTGTTCATCTTGATAGTGTTTATTTCTAATATAATTTTTAAAAATCATTAAAAATCTTATACACAATTTAGCTCATGTAACTTGACTTAAAAGGTATGTATTCTCCATATTTAATATTTGGCGGATCATGATAATGAATTTCGTCCGCTTCAAGTATAATGCATTTAATTTCGTCTAATTTCACTTTAGCTTTACAATTTAACGCAGATCTTTTGAAACAGCAGTATTGGCCCGGACGTCTACGGCTATATGTATAATTGTTGTACAGTAGCACATTATTTTTACCTTTCCCGCTTGGTAAAAAGACTGGTCCTAAAAGAGAAATATTATTATGCAAACATATTTATTTCATAATGATGCATTCGTCTAAGTACAAGGTAAATGTGAGGTGAGATGTCCATACCAAACCCCCTTCTGTTATAAATAAAGACAGCATCAATATCTCCGAAAGTATCTGCCATCGACTAATCTTGATTTGTTTGATATATCTCCACAGTTCGGATATAGCCGTGCCACAATCAAATTTGTTTGTTAATCTTTTGTCTGTGAAGCTAGTAGAGAAAGGTAAATACTTTAATGAGCCATACAGGTATTGTTTGTTGTAGTTTTGTAATTATGGATTAAATACACTTATACAATTTATACTAATTCGTCGGTAATTTAATAAAAACTTAACTCACAGCGAAAGACTTTTAACTAGCGATTGTCGAACGTTATGGTTACAAGCAACTTTACTTTTCCTTGTTAACGCAAATACGAATTTCTCCGGCACTTTTAGTTGACCATTAAACTTGTCTTTGTTTTTCAATGGTCAGCTAAGAGTCTTGTTCGAGGCCAGTACACGCTACACACTCAATGCGTAATTGCGTATATGCACCACATCTCCGTCTGCAAGTCACGCAAATACTGACGCCGGTATAGGGTTACCAGATCGAAATGTGGGATTTCGTGACAAAATTCCTGATTTGCGAACATTTTTCCTGACGCTCATATCGGTGACGGGGGAGGGTGGTAACCGTAAGCGATATCTATGTAAGCTTGATTATTATTATTGGGAGCCTATAATGTCCCACTGCTGGGCAAAGGCCTCCCCCCACTTTTTCCAGTCTTCCCGATCCTGTGCAGTCTCTGGCCATTCCTTTAAAAAGGAGTCTAACTCGTCTCGCCATCGCCGACGTGGTCTGCCAAATCCTCGTTTTGAGCTGGGCTGCCACTCTGTGGCGATCTTGGCCCACAACTCACTACAGCTAAGCTTGATACATTGTTTAAATTTGATTTGTTTTGGATTTATATTAAGCGATATCTATGTAAGCTTGATTCATTCTTTAAATTTGATTTGTTTTGGATTTATGTAAGATCCTGACATCTGGTAACCCTACGCCGATATGACCTGATCTTTATACACGTTTTAATAATATTTTTTTACAAAGAACATGCAAAGAATTAGGTGATGGGTATATACTCTCCATCTTTGCTAATGTGAAACAGAGGCGGTTGATGGTTATGCGTTAACTCTTCATCAAGTATTACAGTACTAATTTCATCCAACTTCATTTTTGCTTTACACTTAAGCACGAGGCGTTTGGAACAGCAGTATTGCCCTGGGTTGACGCGGCTGTATGTGAACCCTTGGTATAGGAGAATCCTCTTGTTTCTTCTAGTGGTTAGAAAGATGGGCCCTAAAAGGAAAAGGGGTTTTAGCAAAAGAAATCAACTCAGGGAGCTGTATTACACAGAACCGGCTGCAGTGATGTTAGAAAAACGCATAAATGAGTTTTTGTAATAAACATATATTAAATTTATATCAGTGCTGTAATACTTATAAGTAACACCAACAGCGACAGAACTGCACATTGGTATGGTATCACCTCTTTTTTTAACTGTAAAGGTTCAATTTTAACTGGTTGAGAACTCTGTCGGACTAGTGAAACTAGTCATGTGATACGTTATGGAAATCTTCCGCACCCCGCATGCGGGTCCCATCGACCAATCAAAGAAAACGATTCCCCGAACGCGGGCCGTATGGCATGCATCTTCCTTACCTATACCTATCCCGCATTCGGGCCCTAATACACCAATGAAACTGAGCCTAAATGAGCGTTTCTTATATTTTTTGGCATTTTTCTATATTGTGACCTTTTTTGCCACTTTTGTGTTATTTCTACTCAGAATCATGAGCTATTTCGATCCTAATGGGATAAAAAAATGTCCCAGAGCTTTTTTCCTATTGTGTTACCATTTCCTCATATACTTTGTATGGCGGTAACAAAAAGGAAAGTTTGAAAAATGTATGGAAATTTTAGGACACCATTTTTCTCCTATAAGGATGAAAAGCTCGCGATCCTGACTAGAAATAACACAAAAGTGGCAAAAATGGCAAAAAATAAAAGAAACGCTCAAATACTGATAGGTTGTTCCTGACGTTCCTGTACACATTGACATAGTGCAAATTTAATTCAGACCTGCTAGCATGAATTGCGTTACGCGCGCGACTCCATACCATACATCTAGCGATTCTAGCGCGATTTCAAGTGTGGACTCGCGCGCGAGAACGCAACTCATGCTAGACCGCCAGATAAATGTATCGGTTGTTCCAGTCATCTAAATATGCACATAGTCATATGTTTTACTTGATAGGTACATACTCTCCGTTGTTGCTGATGTGAAACACTGGCGGTTCGTGGTTATGAATCCCCTCTTCCACCAGTACAATATTATTCATTTCATCCAATTTCACCTTTGCTTTACACTTCATCACGGTTCTTTTGGAGCAGTAGTAGTTCCCGAGAACTCCACGACTGTATGTATGGCTGTTATAGAGGAGCAGATTATTTTTACCTTTTCTGCTTGGTAGATAAATTGGTCCTAGAAGACAATGAAGCTTCAGAAAATATCTAATCGCAATGAAAATAAAAATAATATAAAACCATAAAGCTTAACAGAAAGAAGCTTACTTAAACCATATCCATAATATACCTTTTTCACGCCACTGTTCGGAAATGTGGCAATAGATGGTCTAAAACCAAGCTGGAAAGTAGGCAATAGCTGTAGCACCTGAACCACCACTACTACAATGTTTCATTGTTATCATCATCTGTCATTGGTGAAATTATATCGCGGTAGACCCGTTTGTGTAATTAAATAAATGTATTCAGACGCTAACAATAATGCAGCGCAGCGCGTTTGACAGGAACACGGTACAAGTACATTCAAAGTTACTTGTTACTTTTTACGGAGCTAGGTCGATCTGCATGAGATTGTTCCCAAATATTTAAAAAAAATAAGAGAGTAGACGACAATCAAGGAGAAATACTTAAATAATCAGTTTTTATATCGTAAAAATGTATCTAAATAAATAAATAAATCAAACGACATCGTTTATGTTATAATTTCCAACGTTTTTGAAATAGTTTTCTTAAAAATTTGAATGATATTTTTGTCATAAATGGTATTCGAATTATTCGTTTTATCCGGATATCAACCTCTTCTAAATCCGGATAGTAAATTGGTCGGATATCCATATAAAACGGTTATCCGGATATCCGGATTGCAAGCCCTAATACCTACGATACAAACCACCAACCCTATCATGAAGTGATCAAATTTATGATCTGGCCACGACATATATCTACCTGGTAGTTATGCCCAACATGTAGAAAAATAAAAAAAATGTGTCTGTGCGGAAAAAGAAGAAGAGAAGCAGGGCAAAATACAATCCACGACTCTTCTCTTTCCGAACGGACTCTACATACTGTGTTCATCTTGATAGTGTTTATTTCTAATATAATTTTTAAAAATCATTAAAAATCTTATACACAATTTAGCTCATGTAACTTGACTTAAAAGGTATGTATTCTCCATATTTAATATTTGGCGGATCATGATAATGAATTTCGTCCGCTTCAAGTATAATGCATTTAATTTCGTCTAATTTCACTTTAGCTTTACAATTTAACGCAGATCTTTTGAAACAGCAGTATTGGCCCGGACGTCTACGGCTATATGTATAATTGTTGTACAGTAGCACATTATTTTTACCTTTCCCGCTTGGTAAAAAGACTGGTCCTAAAAGAGAAATATTATTATGCAAACATATTTATTTCATAATGATGCATTCGTCTAAGTACAAGGTAAATGTGAGGTGAGATGTCCATACCAAACCCCCTTCTGTTATAAATAAAGACAGCATCAATATCTCCGAAAGTATCTGCCATCGACTAATCTTGATTTGTTTGATATATCTCCACAGTTCGGATATAGCCGTGCCACAATCAAATTTGTTTGTTAATCTTTTGTCTGTGAAGCTAGTAGAGAAAGGTAAATACTTTAATGAGCCATACAGGTATTGTTTGTTGTAGTTTTGTAATTATGGATTAAATACACTTATACAATTTATACTAATTCGTCGGTAATTTAATAAAAACTTAACTCACAGCGAAAGACTTTTAACTAGCGATTGTCGAACGTTATGGTTACAAGCAACTTTACTTTTCCTTGTTAACGCAAATACGAATTTCTCCGGCACTTTTAGTTGACCATTAAACTTGTCTTTGTTTTTCAATGGTCAGCTAAGAGTCTTGTTCGAGGCCAGTACACGCTACACACTCAATGCGTAATTGCGTATATGCACCACATCTCCGTCTGCAAGTCACGCAAATACTGACGCCGGTATAGGGTTACCAGATCGAAATGTGGGATTTCGTGACAAAATTCCTGATTTGCGAACATTTTTCCTGACGCTCATATCGGTGACGGGGGAGGGTGGTAACCGTAAGCGATATCTATGTAAGCTTGATTATTATTATTGGGAGCCTATAATGTCCCACTGCTGGGCAAAGGCCTCCCCCCACTTTTTCCAGTCTTCCCGATCCTGTGCAGTCTCTGGCCATTCCTTTAAAAAGGAGTCTAACTCGTCTCGCCATCGCCGACGTGGTCTGCCAAATCCTCGTTTTGAGCTGGGCTGCCACTCTGTGGCGATCTTGGCCCACAACTCACTACAGCTAAGCTTGATACATTGTTTAAATTTGATTTGTTTTGGATTTATATTAAGCGATATCTATGTAAGCTTGATTCATTGTTTAAATTTGATTTGTTTTGGATTTATGTAAGATCCTGACATCTGGTAACCCTACGCCGATATGACCTGATCTTTATACACGTTTTAATAATATTTTTTTACAAAGAACATGCAAAGAATTAGGTGATGGGTATATACTCTCCATCTTTGCTAATGTGAAACAGAGGCGGTTGATGGTTATGCGTTAACTCTTCATCAAGTATTACAGTACTAATTTCATCCAACTTCATTTTTGCTTTACACTTAAGCACGAGGCGTTTGGAACAGCAGTATTGCCCTGGGTTGACGCGGCTGTATGTGAACCCTTGGTATAGGAGAATCCTCTTGTTTCTTCTAGTGGTTAGAAAGATGGGCCCTAAAAGGAAAAGGGGTTTTAGCAAAAGAAATCAACTCAGGGAGCTGTATTACACAGAACCGGCTGCAGTGATGTTAGAAAAACGCATAAATGAGTTTTTGTAATAAACATATATTAAATTTATATCAGTGCTGTAATACTTATAAGTAACACCAACAGCGACAGAACTGCACATTGGTATGGTATCACCTCTTTTTTTAACTGTAAAGGTTCAATTTTAACTGGTTGAGAACTCTGTCGGACTAGTGAAACTAGTCATGTGATACGTTATGGAAATCTTCCGCACCCCGCATGCGGGTCCCATCGACCAATCAAAGAAAACGATTCCCCGAACGCGGGCCGTATGGCATGCATCTTCCTTACCTATACCTATCCCGCATTCGGGCCCTAATACACCAATGAAACTGAGCCTAAATGAGCGTTTCTTATATTTTTTGGCATTTTTCTATATTGTGACCTTTTTTGCCACTTTTGTGTTATTTCTACTCAGAATCATGAGCTATTTCGATCCTAATGGGATAAAAAAATGTCCCAGAGCTTTTTTCCTATTGTGTTACCATTTCCTCATATACTTTGTATGGCGGTAACAAAAAGGAAAGTTTGAAAAATGTATGGAAATTTTAGGACACCATTTTTCTCCTATAAGGATGAAAAGCTCGCGATCCTGACTAGAAATAACACAAAAGTGGCAAAAATGGCAAAAAATAAAAGAAACGCTCAAATACTGATAGGTTGTTCCTGACGTTCCTGTACACATTGACATAGTGCAAATTTAATTCAGACCTGCTAGCATGAATTGCGTTACGCGCGCGACTCCATACCATACATCTAGCGATTCTAGCGCGATTTCAAGTGTGGACTCGCGCGCGAGAACGCAACTCATGCTAGACCGCCAGATAAATGTATCGGTTGTTCCAGTCATCTAAATATGCACATAGTCATATGTTTTACTTGATAGGTACATACTCTCCGTTGTTGCTGATGTGAAACACTGGCGGTTCGTGGTTATGAATCCCCTCTTCCACCAGTACAATATTATTCATTTCATCCAATTTCACCTTTGCTTTACACTTCATCACGGTTCTTTTGGAGCAGTAGTAGTTCCCGAGAACTCCACGACTGTATGTATGGCTGTTATAGAGGAGCAGATTATTTTTACCTTTTCTGCTTGGTAGATAAATTGGTCCTAGAAGACAATGAAGCTTCAGAAAATATCTAATCGCAATGAAAATAAAAATAATATAAAACCATAAAGCTTAACAGAAAGAAGCTTACTTAAACCATATCCATAATATACCTTTTTCACGCCACTGTTCGGAAATGTGGCAATAGATGGTCTAAAACCAAGCTGGAAAGTAGGCAATAGCTGTAGCACCTGAACCACCACTACTACAATGTTTCATTGTTATCATCATCTGTCATTGGTGACAGTTCGCTACAGCAATGAGTATCATTTAAAACATAAAAATCAATAAAAGGTCTTTTTCGGCGCAACTTTTTCCTTCAAAAATAAAATTAAGTTATTTATAGGACCAATTTCTTGTTTGAAAAAAAAAAAGAAATGTCAAAACCATTCAGTTCATTTTTTTTTAACAATTATCCATTCAGTTCACGCTTAAGGCGTTTTTTACTTTTGTAGCTGTTTGTGGTTTTTTTTAACAAAAACGCTTCTAAGTTTAGAGTCGGTATGAAGCAAATAACAGAAAAACGCCTCTTAAAAGTGATAAAAAAAGTAAAAAAGGCGGGATTTGAAAATACTTACTGACTTGGATAGTGTAAATTGTGTTTGACTAAAAAATACAAGAAACACGTATCTACGCTCGCTATAAAAATGAGTTCTTCTAGTGAAGAAAATGATATTCTTACACTGACGCCTACCGAAATTCAAAAGACAGCACAGGCAGTGGCTAGTAATTTGCTACCAGAGAAATCGCGGGCTAGTACTTATAGTTATGCAAATGTTTTCTTATTTCCTCGCAGTAGTCGTAAAAAGCACTATGTAATGCCTCGGCCGGAAACGCTAAAGATGGACTCGTATTATTTAGGGCCTCCACTAACGTGTCGGCCCTCAAACGACTCGTCCATCTTTTAGCGGTTTTCCGTCCTCTCCTACAATGTACTATAGTATCAGCCGATTCTTTAGGACTTTTGAGAGTGTGCACATATTTTAATACCATGTTAAAAAAAATAGACATTTCTTATATGAATACAATAAAATACTTTTTAGTTGATTATTATTTATTAATATTATGGGCCTAATTTTGATGGGTATACCTATATGATATTATAATTATACATGTTTGTATTTCATGGTTTTTAAGCACAACAGACATTGCGCTTAAAATAACACAATTCAATATATTTAACAAAATAATTTGCAACACATCTAAATTGTAATAAAATAAAATAGCAGGGAAGAATAACTGTACCTAGACAAAAATATTATTCAATAGAACATTCAAAGGGCAGCAAGAAAAAAATATTAATAGTTAATAAAATTAAATGACTTATTTAATCCTAGTTTAACCGAACTGAAAAATAAAACCCACATAACACATAATAAAAGAAACAGAATTGACTTACTCAATATAGAACATACAAAACAGGTTCACAACATTAACACAAATCTTGGCTGCTCCGTACCGTAAGAACAAATGTACATTGTAACCAATGTTATCAATTTAACATATTTATATCAAAGCTAGCTAGGAATCATAAGACATAATCAATTATATTACAGCTCATACCATACCCAATATAGTGAATACATTCACTTTTTGGGGTTTACCAACTGCTGTTGAATATAGAAAAAGAAAGAGGCAAACTTAGAAAATCACATAAGAAAGAATACTTTATGGAATCTCTCCTATGAGCTATAACCTTATAAATTCATCAAATATCCTAGTAATTGTGAGATGGCGCCAAAAAGCTATCTCAGGGAAATAGAAGCTTTGTTATTATCTATGTACTTACCAAAGCAGCCCCGCTACTCACTGGCAATCCATTTCATAGGCAACACTAACACATTACGACATCACAAAAACAGATTCACTTGCATTTTCATCACAATACACTAGAAATAATTCACAAAACACGAAATTTTAACACAAACTTACACTACATTTTTAGGTTATGCCAAGTTTCACTTTGATAATACGCCGATATTGTTGATGTTTTGTGCTTCATAGTATTAACATAGAAAAACTAAAGTAATCATACACACGACGAGTATTTTTTAATAATTTGTTTGGTAACAATATCAATATTATCGTAATTTTTGACATCCCGATGTTTACAACTAGTGTACGTACGTTTCGATACTATTGCGAACTGTCAAAATGTAATCGATCGATTACATTAAAGTCTAATCGGAATCGTCGGAATCGATTCGGTGTTGGAGTTATGAAACTGTGGAATATTGTGTACTACAGTAGAAAATTACTCATTAATTGCTTTTTTGAAACCTAGGAAGCCAATTTCCGGTTTGATGATATTTTATGGCATAGATTAAAAATGTCCCTGAACCTGAACTCAGCTTGCTAGCATTTTCAAAGAATCAAAGTAGCACCGTAAAATATACGGTACAGTACAGTACATATGGTGCTACTTTATCGGACTTGTGCAATAATTAGCAAATGACGCTACATAACTATGTCAAAAATTTTAAGTGCCGTATGTACTATACAAGTGCGAAAAGGTGTTGCAGTCAAAAGTGTGATCTGGTCCAAAGAACTTTTAACCGACAAAAACAGGCAAAACTGCTTTTGACTGAGCATGTTGGTCAAAAGTAGTTTTACCTGAAAATCATACCTATTTCTGGCAGCAGTTTCGTTTTTAGGGCGTAGCAAAAAAAAAATAACCCTAACCTACCTATCTCTGGGAACAGTTTTGACTGATAGTAACAGTCACAATTACTATTAACCAATGATTTTCAGGTAAAACTACTTTTGACCAACATGCTCAGTCAAAAGCAGTTTTGCCTGTTTTTGTCGGTTAAAAGTTCTTTTGACCAGTTCACACTTTTGACTGCGACATATATATTAAAATTCAAAATATCCTACTTTTCGCACTTGTATCGCAATGTACTCATGTACTTACATTTACGTATTATCAATATTTACTTTATTAATTCCTTGTGACTAAAATTACCTTTCTAAAAAAATATGCTCTTTCTTGCTCTTAGCTTTACAATTATCATAAGCTCATTTAGCTCATCCATTCCGGATCACCCACTCATTCACATGTGATGTGACCGACTGACTGGTGAAACTGGTGACAGCCTGACAGGCTAACATACCTAATTAGGTTCGGTTGGTTGGTTTTGGTTTTGAATGTGTATACATGATTATGGTCTAAAACTCAGAAACTGAACCTTAATGGTAACTTACTACATTCAGTGATCATAATAATATTTACACGCAAAAAGACAATAATCTGAATTTGTTAAGTGAAACAGATATTAGAGCACTGAATTTCTGTATAATATTTCTGAATAAGTAAATCAACTTTTTTTTGATGTGTCTTATTTTATAAATCTCTCATTAGGTATTATATGCAATAAGGGCTTAAGCGCTAAATACCACCAATCAGCGATAAATCACCATTGGACAGACAGGACACACTTTTTTTGGTCTAACTCTATGAATTATTGGTGATTTATAGATGGTCAAGCAAACCTTGTCAGTAAAATAAGGCGCGAAATTCAAATTTTCTATGAGACGACATCCCTTTGCACCTACATTTTTAAAATTTGCCGCCATTTTCTACTGACAAGATCTGCTTGACCGTCTATATTTATTAATCATTCATTAATTTCTACTACCTAAAAAAACCGGGCAAGTGCGAGTTGGACTCGCGCACGAAGGGTTCCGTACCATAATGCAAAAAAAAAAAAAAAAAAAAAAAGGCAAAAAAAAACGGTCACTCATCCAAATACTGACCACTCCCGACGTTGCTTAACTTTGGTGAAAAATCACGTTTGTTGTATGGGAGCCCCATTTAAATCTTTATTTTATTCTGTTTTTAGTATTTGTTGTTATAGCGGCAACAGAAATACATCATCTGTGAAAATTTCAACTGTCTAGCTATCACGGTTCGTGAGATACAGCCTGGTGACAGACGGACGGACGGACGGACGGACGGACGGACGGACGGACGGACAGCGAAGTCTTAGTAATAGGGTCCCGTTTTACCCTTTGGGTACGGAACCCTAAAAATGTACACTGCAAACAAGAAATAAATAGTTACTGAATGTACAACTTATGGTACACAGTACAACACTAGTTTTGACGTTTCTCGACGCTTACACATAACCTCAAAAGTTTGCTTGTTTATTTTTCTAGATTTAATACCATAAAGCAATAAATGTAATTTATGCAATAATTATTGTACGTGATAAAGTGTAAAAATAAACACCAAGTGTAATGTCCCTGTTAAAAACATGTTCACAAAACGTAACAAACGCACATAGTAACCGTACAACGATTCTAATCGGATATCTTTATTACCAGTTTGTTATTTGGGATTTCAATGGTTTGTAAATGCATATTACACATTAAAGGTTCACAAAATAGTGTAGTGAGTGCTATTTCATAGTTCGGTGAATATAAAAGTGTGTTTGTGTTTCTTGTTGATGGCGTGAAGGAATGAAAACAAGATGTAACTTAAGGTAAGATTTTTCAGTAATTTCGCCAATTTAATGTGGTCCAATGACTACATCGTACCACTCTTACAACTAAATATAATCATTGAAACTCATAGTTTCAACTAGATTATACCATTTTAATGTTGACCATTGTTGACACTTATTCTTAAGATAAGATAAGAGGTATGTACACCATATTGCCACATTCTGGTACGGGTCTGGTTATGAATTAGTTTATGAGTATGAGATGTTTAAAAACAGAAACATTATCAAGCTATATAAAATATGTGATCACAGACTTAAATTGTTGAGCTATTTAGGGTTTACTTTACATTGGACATTTCATACCGTTAGTATTGACAACCAAATTAGCTTGAACCTTAGATGGATCAACAATGAATGTCTGTGACCATAACACTGTATATTTCATATCAAAAATTTTACTAATAATTTTATTTATTAAAATTGGTTATAATGTAGTGGCTCCGGAAACTATGTTTTGGTCGGTCGAACTCAGACATTCCACAATACTCTTACTTACTTACTCCGTTGGCTCAGCGACCCAAAATGAGACTTGGCCTCGGACACAAGACAGCACCACTTTTCTCGGTCCTGTGCGACCTCTCATTTATAAATTATGATAATTTCTGATAAAAAGGATCTTCTTGCACATGAGGCTAAGTACCCTTCTGCAATGGAAAGCCACATTATGTTGGAACTAAATTAGAGTTTTCCAATTTTCCCAATGTATACCTAATAGTTGTTATGAATTACTAAAATGTAAATGTTTATTTTACAGGTAAGTTTGAAGGAGCTGCTTCACCATGTGACATGAGATTGATGAAATGGTAAGTTTTAGCATTAAGTTGTATGGTTTAAAAAAATTTCTATATAAAAATACTTGGGTGTTAAGCCCACTACCCAGTACCCTGCCTAGTCAGCAAACTCGTTAAGGAACCATCCCACACAAACATATTGACCCATTTTTTACCCCCCTCCCTCCCTTTCCTTTGTGTCTGCCTGTAAATGCCAAGACCCTGAGTCACGTAGTATGGGTACGTTCCCTTAACTAAGTTCCGTGGACCACAGAATATTCATAAATAGAACAATGCTGTATATTTTGTGTTTTGTTTAGAATAAATTTTTTAAGTGGAAAAATTACTGTCTTGGGTGGTGTCTCACCCAAGACAGTAATTTTTCCACTTTTACATTTATTCTAAGCTTAATAGCATCATTCGCAGATGTTTCTGCTTGTTAAAAATTAAAATTGTGTTTTGTTATTCAAATTTTTTGGTGGTCCTTTGCAGAACAGAAAGTCAAATGGTCTGAAAGTTAGTAACAAAAATTTCGTAGAAAAGTTAGTAACAAAAATTTCCAATATACTTATTTTTTAGTTAATTTTTAACTAGTTACTTAATTAAATATTTTCCCATTCAAAGTGTATCTGAAATTAAATAATTATATATGTAATTTGTTTTTTTAATGTTATTTTATGAATGTAATCAGTTTCAATATGAAAATTCCGTAATAAATGAAATAGCTAATGCTACACTTCGGAAGGCCCCCTACAAAATCGTATTGAAACTGAATGCAAGTGTACTACCCGTCGTCGAGGAAATTTTTAGAGGAGCCTATCCAACGGTAGCATTTCACCTACGAGGATGTTAACAGTCAGCTACACTGCACGACACCCTTCGATCAGAAATCGCAGCACCCGATGGTCCCCTGCAGCGGTCGCGGAACCCGCACCACATAAAAGTTGAAGTGCACGTAGCAGCACGATCGAAGCTGGAACACCCTCAGCGCCTCCTGGTACACCACTTCAGCAGACATCTCCTTGCAAAGAAGTTTGTATGCGATCTCTGTAGCTGTAGTAGTATGAACTAGGCCTAAGCTTGAGCATGGTTTCAGTAGATTCCATGTAGCTACAGTCTTTAAGGCCGATGCACACACGCGTAAAGCAGCACGGCTCGCTTAAGCCTTCTACAAACGTTGCAATTAAGCATGCAATTTTAGATAATTGCCGGCTAAGTAGGAGCAACGACTCAAATGCCGCAATCTTTCTCAAATCGCATGCGCTTATCGGTAAAGTTTGTAGTGGCCAATAGCAGTACATCGCTTGCGTTGTGTTCTCTTTATGAACGCGGCACACAATGATGCACTACACACAGAGTCGTGCTGCTTACGCATCCGGTGTGGCCTGTTACCAGTTCACAGTGAACTTACCCCTCCTTGCCTTCCAGCATCCTACGTGCGCAGCGTCCGTGGCGCCCAACTCCTTCTTTTCAACCACTTCGTGTACCGCCAGGTCTCCAAAGCTAACCGCGAAGGCAACAGAAGCTGGTACTGTTCCATGTACGGCACCAACCAATGCCCTTCCATCCTCACAACGGATGCCCAGGACCATATTGTGCAGATCCGGGGCACCCATACTCATAAGGCGCCGCAGATTAAAGTTACTAAGACGGGCATAGATTATAGTCATAGTAAGAAGAGGTCGTATACTTATAAACCTAAAGCTGAGCCTGATAGTGATGTTAAGGAAATTTTACCTTAAGACGAAAGGAGACGTAGTCACGTAGTACCTAACTTCTCCATACAAACGTCTGGATACTGGATACTAACATCAAAGAGAATTTGAAATAGAGGAATATGGTCAAAGTAAATTATATGGTCAGTACATTTACTGCCATCTTTCGACACAAATGATTAAAACTTGAACACCATTTGAGTTTGATCCTTATTCTTTAACTGATATGTGTTTTTTTTTCGATGTTTATTTACTTTATAATAAAGTTAGGAGCTTTTAGAAATTAGTTTTTCGCTCCTAACTCTTATCAAAAAAAAAATTCCGTAATGCCAAGGATCCAGGGAGGAAAATTGGGACTACGTTTGTATGGAGAAGCGGTCATCCACTATCCTCTGTAGTAGCTGGCATTTAAACTGGTCGGAAGTAAACACCGGCAGAGGCGGACGAGACGACTATCGTTATTATACGCAAAGCATTTGCGTTTGCGTACGTAGGTAGTCAAAAAGTAACTAATTAAGTAAGCAAAATCTATATTCACTGTCTTATTTCAAAGATTTATTAATAAGCGTGTGATAATCGTCTTGTGTGTTTTATAATAGGATTAGCAGCAGTACTGTTTGCTAGTATTAGCTTAAGGGATCTTCTAGTAGTACATATGTATAATCTTTTTCGCGGCCCTCCTTGGTACACAATCAACACAACACAAAAATTAGTCTTTTAAAATTACAATGATTGCATTAAATGTGGGCTCAGGTGCTCTATGGAGGAATGCGCAATAATAGCTATACATGTTTATCTCAAATTAAGCCGATTTTTTTTGTTGTCTTTTTTTTCGTCTGATTTCGATAAAATTTCGTGGATAGTTTCCCATTCTGTATAATATAAGGGCAATTTCACCTTATGTAAAAAAATCTTCCACTGAGTTACAAAATTTCGTAACTCAACAGAAAATTATAGACATTTTTTCGGGACAGTTGTGATTTCGCATTTATCCCCCCCAGAATGAGCAACTCTTCAATCCACCCTTTTATCCAAATCCAACGAAACAAAAAATTCGACAACAAAATATTAATCGGCCCACTTAAGTCGGTCAAGAAATTTGAACTGTGCCAGTTCGTGCCTTGTCACAGTGACAATAATGACCTCAGTCCCTAGCGGGTTTCATATTGATTGTCTCTGTGACAAGGTACGAAGTGATACAGGAATCTAATTCCTTGAATACCTAAGGGTTGGTTCAATTGCTTTTTGTTAGTGATAAACTACTGCTAATACTGATGTGACGTATATATTATCATTAAATAAATAGTTGACGTAGTTTAAAAAAAAACAGCGGTTCACCGAAATAATGTAGAAGAAAATTTTACGGTGCTTTTTTAAGAACCGTAGAATTTAGTGTCATATACGGGGTGAGCCCGAATAACATTAGTTATAAATTCCCGTGACGAGTTCCCGAGAAAGTTATGAAATAGGTAACAAGAAAATATTTTTTACAAAAATTCATCCAAATCAATTGAATGTCACATTGTCACGTCCCACCCTCTATACGAAAATCTTAATTAGGTACTATACAAGCCTATAGTATACGTGATACAATTTCGTACAATGTGTTTTGATCCTACAAGCTGTGTCACCTGCCACGCGATAGTAATATTATTCTATTTTATTTTTATTTTCTTAAGTGATAAAAATGTGTTATTTTGTATTAGTAATAAAATTCATTATATCTGTTTGTAGTTCACTGTGATTTATGATAATTTGTTCGTGTACACGTACAGTCGCCATCAGATGTGTCTGAGCGGCCGAGGTGTTCACAAATATCTGAACAGCCTCTAAGCATGTTCAGATATTTTTACCACCTTGGCCGCTCCGATATATCTGATGGCGTCTGTACGTATCTGACTAGCTACGATCTCTTGCGTGTGTCCGACATACTTATAGTATGTATCTTATGTCTGAGATAATTAGAGGAAACATGATTTACTTGAAATATAAAATGAATCGTGTAGTCTAGTGATATCAAAACTATGTTAGATTTTCTTACGCATAAGATGTGTATGTTTGCATAGTAGTTAGCAATGTAATCTGTCATTTTACTTTAATTAAATAAGTATGAAATAGACATCTCGTTTTCAATTCGTAATACGATACAATTTATATGAAGTCTTAAAATTTTCTACCTGAAAGTCAACACCTCTAATACGCCCTAAGAGCGTCTTCTGAGCGTCAGCATCTAGTCAACTCTATGGCTGCTGCTCGACGCAACGTTGGCGCAACTGCGACGCTATTTTTCATAGCGCTGACTGGACGCTGACGGTGAAAAAACGCTGTGGGGTGGATCTAACTCGTTCAGGGTTCCATATTAAAAAAAAGTATCATAAATATCGTAACACAAGCAGGATTTAATTTCAGAGGCGCTTATACTGTCAACTCGGGGAGATAACGGAATGCTCATCTTCCGAGGATACAAGTATTCTTGGAGAAACGCGAAGAAAAATGGCGGCGCGTACTGGACCTGTTCCAGTCATCAGAAGAAAGGATGCAAAGCGAACGTGCATACAAAGGAAACTGATACAGCGGTTGTAGTTAATAAATACAATTGTGAGCATAACCATCCCCCGCCTAAGATAGACATGCCGACGCAATTGCAGGTTAAGGTAGAGAAGAATTAAGGAAGCACTGAATGCAAATGGCGAATGTGGTAATTTTCATTTGTTGCGTAGTAACTGGCTATTCTGACATTTCTGACGTGGACACGGGTCACATCACGACAGGGCCATTAATCGTCCCACTAAAGGCTCCTATAGACGGTGCGAGAATTCGCACGCGAGTTTCATTGCATTGCGGTATTTGATCGGTCGGCTGAATTGTCGTAACCTCAATAGTCCGCAATGTAACTAAAATCGCATGCGAGTTCGCGCGCCGTTTTGATGAGCCTTAGCGCCACTTGCACCATCCCACTAACCCGGGGTTAACCGGTTAAACCGTTAACCCAGTGTCAAATTGTACTGGTAACCATGGTAACTCCAGGTTTAACCGGTTAACCCCGGGTTAGTGAATGGTGCAAGTGGCCCTTAAGAGTTGAATAATATTTGTCGCGTGACAAACAAGGACTAATCATTGTCTGGAGATCAAGAAGAGTCCGTCTAAGCTAACTCTGCGCCGACTTAGACAGAAAAGAGTGTGGCAGTGCCTTTATAAACGTCATAAATTCACTGAAATTTGACGTTTATTAGAATTAATGTAGAGTTAGCTTCGTCTGACTAACTAAATGATTACAATGCAAATTTTGTAATGTTAATTATGATTATTTTGGTTATGGTTGCTTTGTTAAAATGGTTGAAGGGTTTATTAGGTGTTAATTAAATATTTTATACCGTAATAATTGGATAGGTATTTAAGACAAAATTTATATCAAAAGACAATCTTATAAATCACTGCAATTTGTTTTATTTATATTTTCGTAACCTCAATCGCTAATCACTGAAGAGGCTCGATACGAAATTCTATGTATACCTATATTACCTATTATGATCGTATGAAATGGGAGACTACACCTCTATTAATCGGATCCAGAGGAAATGATAATTTTCACTTCTCATGCTCAAAAAGTGCACCTTTATGTCGTGCGTAGACGACATAAAATCGCATTTTATGCTCTAGAGGTCTAGAGCATAAAAGTAAAACTTTCTTCTAAGACTAAGGTAATCGGTCTCAACAGTCAAACAGTTAAAACATATTGCACAATTTTACTGAGCAATAAAATTGTGTAGATGACAAAACTTGTTATATTATTTTATTTTTGCTACAATTTATTAGAAATCCGTATTTTCTGTCATTAAATTTAGTAAATCACATAAAATAGGAGTCGATTATCGTTCAAAAATGCTCCGAAATGTTTGACTTGGCAGAAAACCAAGCGTCTGAAACTCTGATCACATGTTGAAAATTTAAAACAAATAATTAAAAAGTTAGTTGGCGGGAATTGGTTATGTATTATGTTCTTTCGCTTTACGACAATTTCGTGGTGTAAATTGCCCTGAAAAATATAATTTTATTTTCCTCGCAATCGAAGTGAAAATCAGAGTGTACAAAAAGGGCATAAATGTCCATTTTTACCCTCGTCTACTATTTTGGTCTTCGCTTCGCTCAGACCAAAAAATTGCCTCGGGTAAAAATGGGTCACTTTATGCCCTTTATGCTACTATTACATCTACCTAACGGTGGGAAACCAAGCATTAGGGTTAGGGCTGATTTAGACAGTACGCGAACTCGCATGCGATTTTAGTTACATTGCAGACTGTTGGTTAGCTACGTCCAATTCGACCGATCGACCAAAACCCGCAATGTAATGAAACTCGCATGCGAGTTCTCGCATCGTCTAAATGAGCCCACAATTTCATTCCAGAGGCGCTCATACTATCAACGAGGGGGGAAAACGGCCTACTAATCTTTCGTGGATACAAATATTCTTGGAGACACTCGAGAAAGGACGGAGGCGCAAACTGGTCCTGTTCCAGCCATCGCAAGAAGGGTTGCAAAGCTAACGTCATTACCAAAGAAACTGACACGGCTATTGTGGTGACTAAATTCAATAGCGAACATACTCACCCGCCGCCTAAGTTGGATATGACGCACTGGGTTGTTAAAGTAGAGAACGAGTCGAAATAAGGTGCAATGTCGCTTGACTTTACAAATGTTAAGAAACAAGGATGTTTGTATTTATATTCCTGAACTGAGAAAAAGTTATCGTATTTATTGTATGAGATATTATTCGTAGAAATCATTGCAAAGAAACATACAAAATTTAGAAAAAATAGGGCAGGAATCAATAATACATTAATATATTGCTGTTATTTTAGATTATTTATACATATTTTATATTGTAGATTTATTATAAAAAAAATATCATATTAAATAATGTAAATATTGTACTTAATGGTGTCAAAAGTAGGTAATTATTAATAAATATACATATTACCAATAATTCTGCTCCGTCATAAAATGTTATTGCCTGTCTCTTAACTATACATTTAAAAAGTAGGTATAAGATAAATTATACTTACTTAATGTGATCTTAGCATAATGTCATCTCTTGAATAATAAAAAAAAATACACACGACTTAGGATACTTTTTCACAATTTTTCAGAAATACACTTTATCACCTCGAAAAAGGGTTTCAAGTTGCTCGTTTACGAACAGTACACGTACGCCAAAAACAGCGTCAGCAAGAACCGAGTGACCTGGTCTTGTTCGTCCCGATGTTCCAAAAAATGCACGGCCCAAGTGTCTTTAGACAATAAAGGAGAATTTGTGGTACTTGATGATACGCACAGTCATCCACCGCCGATTTTCTATGTTAATGATGATGGGGAATACATACGAATGTCGGCTAAGAGGTTAAGTAAAATAGCTGAGACTGAGGGGAATGTTGAGGAGGAGTGAAAAGACTAATTTTACTATTAATATGAATAAAATGTTATGTTATTGAGTTCGAGATGTTTTTATTCGAAAAACCCTTAAACTTGTCTGTCCTGCTTACATTCTAGAAAAAGCTAGCTCTTGCAGTGAGTACTTGCTTAAAGTAAATAGCAAGTAAAAAAGAACCCTTAGCCATACTGCCGGAGGTGATCATGTATGTAGCCTAGAATAAATAATATTATGTCTCGGTGTATGGCGAGCCTTAAAAAACGCTACGCATGTAATGTACCAATTTTTTTTAAATTATTTATTTCTCAAGCAATAATGTTTATGAATACTAGGATATTAGCACAGCAATGGCCTAGTAGCACAACTTGTTTTTTAGACATATTTATTCGCTAAGTCTAATATAATTTCAGGCTGTATTATCTCCTCCTCCCGAGGCGAACCAGTGCTTCTCTACAACGACTACACATACAACAAGAGCTACGCCTCAAAGAAAGAGAACCACATCAAATGGTACTGCTCCTCAAGGAACTCAAGAAAATGCAAGGTTAACTGCATTACGGATCTCAGTTATAAAGTGTTGCAAGTATTCGGCACTCATACTCATGAAACTAAAGTTGTCAAATTGCCGCAGGGTGTATTTGTCTCTAGGCATTTTATGGCACAATCTTAAATTTGTATACTCTGCATCTTTAGGTATTTAAATAAAAGTAAACAAAATCTAGAAAATGTACAAATTGTTTGTTTACTTTTATTTAAATACCTAAACATACAGACTATAGGTTGGGGGACTCGCCATACATGTCATGCAAGAGAAGTCTATGGGCTGTTTTATAAACATTCAAGTTAAATATGTAGGTATAATTAACGACTTTTATTATGGAAGAAAGCTTGAAGTCACGAAAAATATTCCCTCGTTGGCGTTGGCGTTGGCCCAACGTGAAGAGGAGCCATTAGACTTATCTACTCGCAAGTTTCGATGAATGTGGCAGCGTCATTATTTTCCTTTTAGTCATAAGTTATAGTCAACAATTTATTAATTTGAACAAATAATATAATTTATAGGTATAAATGATCTCCTATGTAAAAAACTCAACGGAAAATCAGATTTTTGTTTGTAAATTTTTATAGACATAAATTTCGACTCACAGGGCACTTTTACACTTGGTATATTATGTATCAACGGTTTTCGATTGTGGTTTGCTTATTACACGTGTGATTGTATTTTAGAGATGTAGGTATATGGTACACTAAGTATAAGTACACTAAATTAATGATTGGCATTTGCCACCAGCTTTTGTAAATATTTATTATTCTATCTACACCACATAGATTTTACCTATATCCACTTCGTATAGGTATTTATTTTATAACCTATATTTGTTTAATTTATTGTTTCATAATTTATTTTGAGACTGATTTAATGATACAGTCAGAAAAAGGCTAAATAAATTTTGTTTCGAAAAATCGCAACCATCTCGGTTTCGTCAAAATTATTTGTGATAGTTTTAGTTTCGTGATAGTGACCATTAATAATCAAATAATCATGGATATTAGAATACGTATTGTCTAGTGACACTTTATTAAAATCTTATATGTTATTTATAATTATGTTCTTCAACTATGCAAATATAATCACTGAAGAGTTAATGAGTTTCATTTATTTCCTAAGATAGTTTTAAGCGTGGCTAAATTTAGCCTGTTTAAAGGAAAAGTATGTTTGATTAAATGTGCGGTTAACGTGTAAGTCATAGTAATTAGACCGAAAAATTATCGCATGCTATATACCTATTTATTATTTCGCCATGTATAAAGCTGCTTTTACTTTTACGATAAATGTGTCTCCTTACGAGACTGTTATCTCGTTTAATCCAATTTAATGAATATATAGGTACTTCCTTTACATAATTTTGGTAAAGAAATGAATAAAGGATAGCTAAGGCCAGTACGGAATGACAGTCGTTCTTGTCTACGTGACAGCGTGATAAAACGGTATCCGTCACTTTCAATCGCGCTCTGTTAAAAAGTGACGGATATTTTGTCACGTGGATAAAGCCATCCATAATAGGCCTGCTTAAAAAATAAGGGAATATATCAGGAAACACAGGCCACAATGTCAGGCTGTCGGCGTAAAACAAACATTATATGCAAACAGTGTAAACTAGCCCTATGTTTGAATAGAAACAATACCTAATTGCTTTGAGAAGACCCATTACGATGTTGAATTTGTATCTTTTATGTTGAAAACTTAAAGTATATGCGGTGTTAAATATATTATAAATAATATTAATTCATTACTTACTTACCCTGCCGGGACATTATCATCAAATGATTTTTGGATTTTTTGCACTTTCACTCGCTAAGGACTTTTGGACATCGTTGTAGAAATAAAGGAAGAAGCAGAAGAAGAGGCGTCACTCCGGCAAGGATGTATAGAAACTTCTCGGAAACCTTCGTATGCCGTGAAACTGAAGAAAATAATACATTATCCACGTGAACTAAGGCGACCCATTCTTCAGGACAATCATTTCATTGGTCAGGGCGTGTCCAAATACGCACGGTGTGTGTGGTGTCAACAATCTCGATCGAAATATATTTGTAAGCAATGTCGAGTATCGCTTTGCTTAGAGATCTGTTTCGAAGAGTACCATACCAAACATTAAGACGTAAAAGTATGTAAACGTATTATATCGGATTGCTTGTACAACCAGCCTAAAAATGTATAGTTTTTGTTTTATATTATTTTTGTATGTGAGCGTTTGCATCACATTATAATGTTGACAGAGGTGACTACGAACGCTTTGAAGGGTTCGAAACGTTCGTCGTCGATGGGTCGTTTAATATTTTATCCGTTTATATAGTTTTATTTCAATAATAACTATCGCGGTCACCTAAGACAAGTGCAATAGAAACATACATACATATCTTTGAACAGACCCATCACATTTATACTGAAATGTTAAAACATATGCGGCATGAAATATACGAATATATTAGTATGTTGATTTTATCCTATCATACCGACATCATCCTAAGTAAATCATATATTGATAGTTGACAACTAAAACTCTAACCTATTGCCATGAAATATAAGTTTTCGGTAAGTAGGTAACATATTTGATAATGAGTTTTGGTTTTCAACTAACGAGATCCAGGATCTCGGCTCGGGTCTTGGTCCCCGGTTTACGCCTGACGCTGATGAGTACGAGTACAGCGTCAAATTCTATGAAAATGCCGCTGTCAATCCACAATTTGATGCTATACAGACCAAGGCCTTGGAGCTTCTTAGCCAAGATATCGTTAAATATCGTTGATAGAAAATGTCAATAGAAACATAACAGGCACGTGAGCACGTGACTTCGTAGCATCTGTCATCCCGATGCATTTTTCTTTTCGTTTGGCCCTGTAAGTAATTTAAAGAAACTTGAGAAGTTTGTTCTGCAAGCAGGCAGTAGGTTTTATGCAATTGTACAACAAAATTATAAACGAAAAGCTGTTACTTACATGTTTTTTTTTCAATTGCAGGTCCAGTTCTCATAAAAATTAACAAAAAGGGTGTATACAGGCTGCTATATCAACGTTATATGTACTCAAGAGCGTCAAAATCTAAGAAGGGCGTGGTATGGAAATGTGTCGACAGTAAAGTTGAAGAGTGTAAAGCAAAAGTGACCACAGATGACAACCTGAATGTGGTGGTGTCTAAGGGAAAACATAACCATAAGAGCCCGCCTTTGGAGTCTACACCTAAACATGTGTATTTTTCGACCGTAGTAACTTGAGTTCATATAAATCGTGATTTTTTAAAGCTTACCGAATAAAAAACATCCCAGATCGTCAAAAATGACATAGCATTTAGTAATAACTATTTTCAAATCTATAGATGAACCACTCATAGAAATTTCGCTATTATCTGTCTCCATATCCCTGTTAGATCTGATAGCGTAATTTCTATTTTCTTTTATCGCGGTAGGCCCTCTGTTCATATTTTATTTGATGCTTGTATCTCCTAACATAGATATAATGATATTTTTCAATCATTGCTCGTAGGATAATAATAATTTAGATTGTTTTTTAATGGTTTTTATTGGCTATGGCTTAGTATTTTATTCATGTTTTATAAAAATATTGAAGACAACAATGTGCCTGTGTATGTTACGTAAATAGAAAAAAATATTGTAAGCTATAATAGATACTAGTAGGTACTTATTATTGTTACACGCGTGCTTATCAATCCTGAATTTTTCTTTTAACGAGCTTCAGAAAAATCTTAAATATGATTTGCTCTTATGATTGCTATGCTACAAATTATATTATGCTACTAAAACACATATTTAGTAAATTTAGTCGAAATTTTTCACAAAATACCTAAAAACATGTTAGAAATGGTTTATAAAGCCTCGGGTGTCAATTATGTTTTTAAGCTTGAACCCTAATTCTTTGGAAGTCGAATATCATAAATTTTGATAGTGTTTATGATAAAGTTAAAGTGTCCGTTTTTTTGTGTATGTTGCACCAGTAGGCCCCTGAATGCACCTGCGTTTAAAATGTATCATTCTGGTACACTACGGAACCGGTTCCTCAGCACTGCCCCATACCTATCTAGCATATTTCACACGTAATTTCAAATTCGATACAGTTCTATAATACCGCTTTATAGGAAGCGTCTTCTTTCGGCTTTTTTAAGAGCAATGTTAAAGTATCAATTTGGTTTATATTGCCACCCGGTTTTATAATATAATCGTCTGGGTTGTTTTCTATAATCCCAGTTATATTTAGAAAACGAATACTTATATGTTTTATGATACTTACATTTACACCAAAAGAAATGTTTGCATAACAATAACAAAATATTTAGTTACTGCTTACACAAAAAATGGGACAACTAACAACAAAAACTATATATCGTCGGGTGACAAGCCAAAGTCACTAACTAACACCATTGAAATTACTGTACAATAAACCGTGTTACAAGTGTAATAAAGTGCATTGTTACTTTAATTTTTTGATAGTACTTAGTGACGTTTGCTTGTCACCCGACGATATGTACCTATATTACCTGTTACAGAGTCGGTTTAAGGATATTAAGCAAAATATATTTCTTTAGATATTACTTAAGTACAGTTATATTTTGAGTTAAGTACTCAATTAGTTACGCGAACTATTTTTTTAGTTTACTTATTGACATTTTGTTAATAAGTTAAAGGTAACTATTGGTAAAGTTTTAAGGCAAATAGTAAGTACAGTCACCAGCAATAATATGTTACACAACAAAGGCCGCAAAAATATCTGACACGATCTTATTTGTAGAGACATAAAAGCGTGTCACATATTTTTACGGCCTTCGAAGAGTAACGATTGTAGGTTACTGTACACATTGTTGATAAGGTTGTTTTCTAATTGAATTTATGGCAATTGCACCTTATTGGCAATCGGCAATAAGAGTGTCCTTTTGGTTGAAAAGAATTATTATGAATACCTATGTTACTATGTTGAGTGCTATTACATTTATCTGATTATTTTACTTTTTACATGCCTCACTCATGTATCTACCTCAAATGTACGAATAAATTACTAAATATCGAGGAACATGTTGTAGATTTACGTTAATAGTATGTAGGTAGTTCTTAGTCTTAGATATTATCATATGTGGGTAGTTGAAATAAATCAGTGTTTGACCAAGCCTCATGTCTTTTACTACATGGTGGCAGCGGTAAATTAATTAATAAACGTAATCGGAGTGATAAGTGTATAACATTACAGTTAAATAACCGTGTGTCAGTGTGTTAGTTGGGTGTAAAATGGAACACGCTCGTCCTCCGCCGGAATTAAGTGTCGAGGGCTGCGCGGCGGCGCGCGCCGACGCATGGAAAAAATGGTGGAAACAGTTCGCGGTGTTTCTAAAGGCATCCGGAGTGAGCAAGGAGGGGAAAGATGTGCAAGCGAGCTTGCTGGTCAACCTCATCGGCCCGGAAGGATATGAGATCTTTTCAACTTTCACGTATCAGAAGAATGAGAGTGCCGAGGATATTGATTGTATTAAGGGGAAGTTCGACAACCATTTCGGTACAAAGGTCAACATTACAATGGCACGATTTAAGTTTTTTACGCGTGCTCAGAATGCAGGTGAAACTATTAATCAATATGTGACGGCGCTAAAAGTACTCAGTCAGGTATGCGAATTCGATACGTTGGAGGACGGGCTTATACGGGATCGAGTGGTCTGTGGTATTTCTAGTAACGTAGTGAGGGATCGCCTACTTAGAGCGGAGGGTTTGACACTCGCTAAGGCGGTGCAGATATGCGAGGCGCACGAGATGTCTACAGAAGAGGGTCGGCAGATCGAGCGGGCGCAGGCTTCGACGTCATCAGCGGTCCAGGTGGACGCGCTCGGGCGCGCGCGCGGGGCGCGGGGGCGCCGCGGGCGCGGCCGGCGCGGCGGGCGCGGCGGCCGGCCGGGCGCGCGCGGCCAGCGGTGCTCGCGCTGTGGCGGCTCCTTCTGCGACCAGGCGGCTAACTGTCCGGCGGTTAACGCGGAGTGCTATGTATGTGACGCGCGCGGACACTACGCTAGAGTGTGCCCTAAGCGGGCTAAAGGTGATCGTGTGGACTATATGTCAATCGCGGAGGATGACTATTACACCGAGACATCGGACGACGATGATGATGATCTTTATGTAAATGTATTATATGTTCGCTCGCTAAAGGATAACTTGGAATGTAAAGGTAAAGACAAGGTTTCGGAATGGATTGAACCTTTATATTATAAAGGTAAGCCGATTCATTTTAAATTAGATTGTGGGGCTGTTTTAAATATTCTAAGTAAATCTGATTATTTATCTATGGGATTGAGAATTCAGGATTTAGTTCCATTCCGTAAACGGGTCTTTTCATACACGAAAAATACGGTGCCGATAATTGGGGAGTGTAAATTGTGCTTTGACGTCAAAGGAAATAAATATAAATTAAAATTTGTAGTCACGAGCTTGCACGTTCAGAATATTTTAGGTTTAAAAACGTGTGTCAAATTGGGATTGATTAAACGTATAGACACTATAGATGTTTTGAACGTGGATGAGTATAATGATTTGTTTAAAGGCTTAGGTGAATTACCGGGAACGCATGAAATTATAGTGGATCCGAGTGTATCCCCGGTAATTTGCCCTGTACGTAGAATACCGTTAGGTATGAAAGATAAATTGCGTGATGAAATAACTAGAATGGAAAAGTTAGGCGTGGTGCGAAAAGTGAGTCATCCAACTCCATGGGTCAATGCTATAGTTGTAGCTGCTAAGAAAAACGGGGATATCCGGGTGTGCTTGGACCCGCTGCACTTGAACCGGGCGGTGCGGCGCGCGCACTTCGTGCTGCCGACGGTGAGCGAGTTGGCGGCCCGCCTGCGCGGTGCGCGCTACTTTAGCGTGCTTGACGCACGTTGCGGGTTCTGGATGCTCAAGCTAAGCGACGCCAGTGCTGACCTCTGCACGTTCAACACACCATTTGGTAGGTACCAATTTTTAAGGCTCCCCTATGGAATCAGCTGTGCACCAGAGATGTTTCACGCGCAGGTAAGACAACATTTGGAGGACTTAGAAGGAACTGACTCGTTTATAGACGACATAATAGTCTGGGGGTCAACTAAAGAGGAGCATGATTGTAGGTTACAAAAATTATTGCAGAGAGCAAAAGATATCGGTATTAGATTTAACAGAGATAAATGTAAATTCGCGGTTACTGAGATAAAATATTTAGGGCACGTGTTTGACCGACAAGGAATGAGACCAGATGATGAGAAAGTAAAAGCTGTCGTGGACATGCCTGATCCACAAGACAGAAAAGCATTAGAACGATTTTTAGGTATGGTGAACTATCTCTCTAAATTTATACCTAACTACTCGGAATCCGTAAAAATATTGAGAGATTTATTGAAAAAAGAGGTGAACTGGACGTGGGACGAGCAGCACTCGAATGCGGTAAAAGTATTAAAGCAAAGAATTTCAGAAGCACCAGTTTTAGCACTGTACAGTGAACGAGAACCCCTGGTGATTTCAGTTGATGCTAGTGCCGTGGCGCTAGGGGCTGTGGTTCTTCAAAATGGGCGCCCGGTGGAATTTGCGTCACGTACTCTGACCGACACGCAAACACGATATGCTCAAATTGAGAAGGAGATGCTAGCGATCGTGTTTGCCTGTGAACGGTTTCACCAATATATATTTGGGAGACAGGGCGTGACCATCCAAACTGACCACAAGCCACTTGAGGCAATTTTCAAGAAGCCTTTATCAGCAGTACCGGCGCGCCTGCAACGCATGAGACTTCGTTTGCAAAGCTACAGTTTCCAGGTAATGTACACTCCAGGCAAATACATGTATATAGCGGATACACTGTCACGGGCAGCATTATCTGAACGGATGCATGAGCAGATGGCAGAGGACATGGAAGCGCAGGCGTGCTTCGTCTTAAGTCACGTACAATTTAGTGATAAAAAAATTAACATGTTGAGAGAACATGTAGCAAGAGACCACGTGAGTAAGAAACTAATACAGTTTATAAAGAACGGGTGGCCTAAAAACAAACACCAGGTTGATAATGACCTGCGAGTTTTTTGGCCATATAGAGAGTGCATGCAATACGAGGAAGGTATAGTTTTAAAAAATGATCAGGTCTACATTCCAGACTCTTTACGACGAGAAATGTTAAGTCGCATACACGAGGGTCATTTGGGAATCGACCGCTGCAAGCGGCGTGCGCGTGACGTCATGTTCTGGCCGGGTATGTCGCACGATGTGGAGGACGTGGTGCGCGCGTGCTCGGCGTGCGCGTTGCTGGCCCCGCGACCGTCGCCGGAGCCGCTTTTACCACACGATATACCCGATGAGCCGTGGTACAAGGTAGGCTCTGACATCTTTGAGCTTAATAAAAAATATTACTTGATAATAGTAGATTATTTCTCGAACTACATAGAGGTAAACCAGTTGAAGTCCATTAATAGTAATTGTGTAATCGCGGCAATGACGGAACAATTCGCGAGACACGGCAGTCCTATAGAATTAATAACGGACAATGGACCGGCGTATGCGTCGAGAGAATTTAGAAAATTTGTCGAAAAATGGGATATAAATCACATAACGTCTTCTCCAATGTACTCGCAGTCAAATGGAAAAAGTGAACGGGCAGTACGCACAGTTAAAAAAATGTTACAAAAGTGTGTTTTATCAGGTCAAGATTATCAGATGGGGCTATTAAATTTTAGAACTACACCAAGGGATGGTATAGATTCACCGGCTAAAATATTAATGGGTAGAAAAATTCGCACACGTTTGCCAATGTATCAAAAAGGGGACGCGGAAACAAAATATATTCAAAATCATCAGTCCATTCTAAACAAACAGCGGCGACAAAAATGTAGATATGACCAATCAGCTCGAGATCTCCCTCCACTACAAAATAACGAAAATGTAGTGGTGGCCGACGGTCATAAACGTGAGTTTATGAAAGTGGTAAGTAAGGCTCCCGAGCCCAGATCTTATATTTTACGAGACCGTTTCGGACGTGAATGCCGGCGTAATCGCCGCCACATCATTCGTCGGCAGAAACCTCGCACTCCCACCGACAACGTGCAAGGCGTTGTTGGCGGTGACGTGCCGCAGCCGAGCACGAGCACCCGCGACACGGTGGCTGACGTTGTCTCCGCTCCGCCACCGGCGCAGGGTACGTCCGAGTTAGCCGTGGCTCCGCCGCCTCCACCGGCACCAATCTCAGTAAGTGTCCCGACCAATCTGACAGGTGCTAAGCATACTGGGCTACCCCCTGGCCCTACAACTAGGAGCAAGGCTCGGAAACTAGAGTCTGCCATGCCAGAAATAGATTAAATGTGCAAAATTTGATATATACATACCTAAAAGGTACATATAATTATTTGATTTTGCACAAATACTTTATTCATGTAGTTATAAGGTCACATCTATGTTCAACTGTAGGTCAATCGTTGCTTACAAGCAACAGCTGATGGCACTTACATAATTGCTTTAACATTATGTCTTAGAATAACATTTGTATGTATGTCGTATGTACTGGTCATTGAATACTTTTTATCATGTAACTGTATAGTACTTAAGTCCTTGTGATATTAAATTGCCCACGGGTTGCATTATTAAACAGATTGTTTACGCTGGTGTTACAATAGCCATAAGGACTAATATTGTGCATTCAAGTTGCATCAGGTATGAGTATTTATTGACCTACTTTAAACACAATGGTTTTTAAATATATTAGATAGGAAGAGATATGTTTAGAATAAGTAATTAGTTATTAACTCGAGTTATTATGTAGTTAAACTATCATACTACTGATGTTAATACAGAAGTAAATTAAGTTTATTTTATGTAAAAAAAAAATAGAAGAAAAATAAAATGGTGGTGGTAATATTAAAGTAAAAAGTTGAGATACATGTTTTATACATTTGTTAGCCAGTAAGACATTTATAATTATTTAAACAAAACTGCTATGAGGGGAAAGATGTTGTAGATTTACGTTAATAGTATGTAGGTAGTTCTTAGTCTTAGATATTATCATATGTGGGTAGTTGAAATAAATCAGTGTTTGACCAAGCCTCATGTCTTTTACTACAGAACATAAGATTAAAAATATAAATAAATAGAGGATGATATGTTTTGAGTAAGTACGAATAGAAATATAGGAATAGAAAATAAAAATACATACGAGAAATACGATCAGACCGATTCGTATTAATGTTTTTTCTTAAATATTATGACATGGTTTATAGTTATTATTACATAGATTTAAACAAACATGTGTTTTACTATACCCCTTCCAATCACGAGTCACGCGAGCTACTTCAAAACGAAAGGTACTTTTTAATTATCTGTGAAATCACTACAGCCATTGTCATATGTAGGTACTTATATGTTTTTCATCATTTCTGACAGGTCGGGCGGTTCTCATCATGTCAGAAAAATGTAAGCCGCTTCTTTTACACCGTCAATACAAATATTGGAAGCATCACGTGACGGTGGATAAGATTTGTTGGTATTGCTCGTCGACGAAATCCCAAATGTGCAAAGCTAGGGTGTACACGGACTTTTCTTATGCGTTCATATACTCGAAATATCAACACACTCATCCACCCCGAAAATTCAGATACTAGAGCATATACATATTATACTACATATATAGCATTAATAATTTTTCGTTGACTGAAAGTATTCATTTATTATTGAATACTTTCAGATAAGTAGATCTCACGATGTATTTATAGGTATTAAATCGCTTAACTATAGGTACTTGTCTTTTTCATTTGATCTTTAGGTGGAATGACAATATATTATATTTTAGACTGCTTAAAAATTTGAATGAACGTAACATGCAAATAAGGAAGGCTTTGCTGTGTGTCCAAGACTCTAATTATTAAAATGTGCCAAGGGTTTAAAAAAACTTAAGGGAATCAATCATCCACATACGGTAATTTGACTCTATTGATAGTGATTTTCCTCTTCAGTTTACTCCTTTAATGTAATATGATCTGGATCAGCATATAATTGTAATGGTTACGTCCTCGTGGGTGGCATATCTAAACATAATCGTGAATTGCTTTTAATTTGTTCCATAGATAGATCTTGTACTTACTTGAGGGTACTTGCAAACTTCCAGTGTCCGTGGTGACAGCGGTAGATGGCGCCACCCTCCTCATGCTGGACGGCTACTCGTTCTCCAACCCCTCCCCTTTGCCAGGAGGCGAGCGCTGGTTCTGCTCGGGCAGGACTAAGTGGAAATGTTCTGTGTGTATCCATGTCAACGACGATTATGAGCTGGTCAGCATATCCAACGAACATACGCATTTGCCGCCGGTTTATGAAAAAACTAGTAAAGGACTTTTTGTTGAGACTGTGCATTAGAATCTTAGAGCATTTAATAACTGGAGTCGCCTTTAAGAGCTTACCCCTCTGCCGAAAACCTTGCACAATTGTGCATATTTTTGTATGGACTTACGTTTATAATACATTTAACGTGCCCCTCCCCCGCAAAAATCGGCAGACTGATTGCTCTAAGATTAGAATAGTACGCCAGACTTTTTTTAAGACCAGTATATGTATATAACGACATAACTACATAAGATACGTGTCTAGTAGTGTAACGGAAAATTAGAAGAGCGTTTTTGTAAGGTCAATGCGGAGAAGACCGTCTATCAGGTAAGACCGTCTACAAGCCCTTTCGTTGTTTCTAGCTCTTGCGCTTGTACTGAACACAACTACGGAAGATCGGTATAGCAGAAGGAGCAAAGCTCTTTCTTCGTAACTGGGTCTGAGCGAAGTACTTTTATAAATACGAGAGTTCTTGCCATATGACGGCCTTTCCTGCGAGAAACTGTATTAGGTATATCCCCTGGTCCTGTCTATATTGACCTTAATATTCAAAAGATCGATCCATGAATAAAGTTTTATAATAAGAGCCTAAATTGTTACGCTGGTCTAGTAAGTTAAGAAAATCATTTTTAGATATCTGCTCTCTTTCTGTAGTCATCGTCTATAAGCAATCTGTGGTTGTTCAAGGCGAGATATATTATTGCCTTTATTATGTAAAAAACTTAACTATTATGAACTAGATAAAAACGAGTTGGTTGTGTTGAAATAATGTGCAGGGTGTTCGTAAATTGGCCATTTATAGATGTAGGAAGTATTTAATATAAGACATGTTTTAATTTTAAAGGTGCATTACACTGCATCAATTGTGTCACGTGTCAACCCATTGTGTCACGAACAACCCAAAATCGAAGCAGTGTAATTGCGCCGTAACCTGTGAAGTACAAAATTAAATATGAATACGTGCGCGATATTTTAAATTTATATAATAATATTTGCTTTTCAAAATGTAGTTCCTACTTTTTGTATTATTTTTATTAGCTTTTATAATATTTTAGTTCCAGATTCAGCTTAGAATTTGGCTAGCGTCATCGTCATTTAGATTGAGTGATAAGATTTTGATCTCATTTAAGGAAATAATAAAGTTGCAAAGTAATACATTCCATTGTGTAAGAAAAAATTGTTTTAGCAGTTACATGGTGGTTTACAATGGAATAAATTATATTGTACACGGTTTTTTGCCTTCAGTATACAAAAGCAGTATTATAAATCTACATTATACATTTAATATTATAGCCATGGATTATATAAATCTTGCCATGGATTGTACCTATGCAATACATGCAAAATAAATTATTAATTATTGGAAATTTACTATTATTGTCTTAATGAACACATGCGTGGAATACACTGGTAGATTGAATTATAACAAATTACCTATTTTACCTAATACATGACTTACAATTACCGTACTATTATTATTATTATAAAAAAATGATAACATGAGATTGATAGCCTGTGGAACATATTAAATAACAAATTTTACTAAAGATTTTCAATTTATTCGTTGGTATAAAAAATATCTTAACATTAAGATTTTTTATTTTGATACATGTCCGTTATTTTAGGTCCAATAACATCAGCATGGAAGGTTGAAATAACGAGCGATGAAAATGAATCGGAGTTCGACGCGTCAGATTATGAGGACCGAGACATTGAGCTTGATAGCGGCAGTGAGATGAGCTTAGATGAGAGTGAAGATTGTAGCGCATTTAAAGACCGCATTCGGTCGCCTACTCGCCGCCGCCGCAGTCGATCTACCAGTAGCCACGCTAGTCGGGACCGCTCAAGATCGGGAAGGCGAAGCGGTTCAGTTGACTCAGACCCATCTAGCAAATCACGGAAATGGAGACAATCTTCCTATGATGATAAGGATCATTCACAGTACCAATCTTATACTGCACTTACTTGTCGCTCACCCTTTGAATATTTCCAAGAATATTTCGACGATGAATTCTTTAAAACCTGCGCGGAATGTACCAATCTATACTACAAACGCAAACACCGAGGCAACGAGCTTAATACTACAGCGGCCGAAATCAAGAATCTCTTTGGAGTTCTACTTGTTATGGGGTGTATCAGTTATCCCAGGACACATATGTATTGGCGCCAAGAGATGCAATTGCAGTTGGTTTCCAATGTTATGTCTAGGGACCGTTTCTGTTTGCTGCGTGAGCATATTCAAATAGTACCCACTGACAAGGCTCCAGCGGGGAATAAATCTGCTCTTTGGAAAGTGCAACCTGCAATCGATGCCGTACGTAATGCTTGTAGGAAATTAGAAAGAATTCCATCATTTTATAGTGTACACGAGCATATGATACGGTTGACTGGAAAATCTCACAATAAACCCTGCAGTAAATCCAAGCCTGTTGGTTTAAAAAATTACATTGTTACCACCGGTGAAGGGCTTATAGTTGATTTTGAAATAAATTGTTCAAAGAGCCCAGAATTGGACCGCTCTATAGGAGAAGGGCCAGGAGTAATTCTTTGCTTAGCTCAAGACATTCCGCGTGGAAGCTGTATATATTTCAACAAATACTTCAATACAATTCCACTGTTGGATAGGTTAAGCGAGATGGGTCTACACGGTACTGGTACCATAGGTGCAAATAGAGTACCGAACGGCAAGGAATTGAACCTCTCCGAGAAAGAAGATATGAAGAGTGGTGATATTCAACAGTATGTTTCTGGAGAAGTCGCGCTAGTTAAATGGGTCGATATTCGTAATAAAGCTGTTTTGATAGCGTCGAACTGCACAGGAGGTGATCAAGTTAAAGCTGTACAGAAATTTAACAAGAAAGGTAAAGAATGCATTCCAGTGAAAATCCCTCAAGTCGTTATGAATTATAATAAGAATATGGGTGGAGTTGATAGTCTCCACCAGGCCTTTGAATATAACAAAACACTTCAAAGGTCTAAGAAATGGACACTAAAGGTTTTGAATCATCTTTTGGATTTGGCCGTAGCAAATGCTTGGCGACAGTATAGACTTGACCGTCAGGGACTAGGCCAGTCGTCGAGAAAAGATAAAGACTTACTTTGGTTTCGACTAGACGTGGCCGACTGTCTGACGAACTGCCCTGAAAGAGAAAGGCGAGAAGATGCCTCCGATACAGATGACAATGCATTATTAACTCTTGGCAAATACAAGCACACGGCTCCGCCGTCAGTAGGGAAGCGGTACGATGGATATGACCATCTGCCGATTTTTGACGATTCCATACAATCGCCTCGTACCTGTCGTCTTGAACAATGCAATTCTAGAACAAAGATTATTTGCTCGAAGTGCAATGTCTACATATGCCTTTCAAGGGCCAATAATTGTTTCTTCGCATATCATAAGAAGTAGGTTAGTCATAAATATAAGACTAATAAAGGATCTTGTATAATATGTAAAAAAAAAACTGTTTATTCCACTCATTAATAATCAAGCTTACAAACAAAACTCTTAATCTATTATTATTTAGATTTTAATTGAGTTGAGTCCAAGTAGATCTCATGCATTAATTACATTTACATATATTTATGCTTAAATCTATTGATTAATTATGTCCATTGGAAGACTTAGATAAATTATTCAGTAACATTCTTTTATATGACTACACTGTACTTTTGGTGTGTTACTGTCCAAGTAAAAACTTATCATTTTATTAACTGTAAATAATATATTAAGCACAAAGTCAATGATAACGAGTGTCTTACCTCTTTTATTTTTTAATTTAGTCACTTGTGTTGAAACTGCAATTAAATATTCGGTTCTAAATTAATATACACTACATGGATAATGTTAATAAATTTCAAATTTGACCGTTCGGGTGGGAATAATGGGATTTGCCTTTGCAATGGGGAATATTATGAATTGTGATGCAAAAAAAAATACCAACCTCATTTCAGCTCAAATAATTACATTCGGCAACGGCAGGAGTGCGCTTCTTTTCCAAGATTACACGTTCAGTAACCCTACAGCAGTCGCTCAGGGGACAAAATGGAGATGCTCCGGCCGAACCGCCTACTCTTGCAAGGTCTACATTCACGTCGACAAGAATCTGCGACTCTGGAAATTTGTTAATAAACATACTCATACACCCCCTCAATATGTTAGACATAAGACAGGAGTCTATACTAGGATGTCTGCTCGAAAATAGTTTGATTTTTTTGTATCTCCTGTTGGTAGAGTCATTGTATAA
Organism: Cydia splendana; assembly: GCF_910591565.1. Classification (NCBI taxonomy): domain Eukaryota; kingdom Metazoa; phylum Arthropoda; class Insecta; order Lepidoptera; family Tortricidae; genus Cydia; species Cydia splendana. The sequence continues at coordinate 27,773,808 of NC_085961.1, forward strand.
ATACTGTCTAGATTACTAACCATCAAATATGTTTAATTCAAATCTTCGTGTCATGTATTTCTTAAGTTTCTTTCCTTGTTTTTTTTTTTTGTTTTTAACGCAAACGCTTATTTCATACAATCTAATATGAACTCCACTGTATAAAACTCTATTTACGAAAGTATGTAAATATACATTCTTTCACTTTATTGCAATATATTAAGGTGAAGAAATATAATTATAAATATTTATGGATTCGATTGTACATAAGTAGTATAGCAAATCAGTAGAAATATAGAAGTAGAGGTAGTTGTAGAAAGTAGTTCAGTAGTCAGTTTAACGAAGCGCTTCGTAGATTTCAGTTCTTTTTTTTCTGTTGCGTGCAACGTGTTTTTTTCTTTAGTTACAGTAGTTACATTGTCTACTGGTAACACCCTACTTATCGTTAACGGGTACACTTTTAAGAAAGGGGTGAACTTCACTGGTGGATCGAGGTGGTGGTGTAACGAACCTAACCAACGTAATTGTGATGCCTATGTTCATATCAACGACAAGTTTGAACTTATATTACATAATCAAAAGCATAATCATGATCCTGTACTCTGTAATGTGTTTCAAGACCGAATTATGTAAAAATCTCATGTTATAATTTAAATGTATGACTGGATCTTGATCAGGGTAGGGGAAGTTGTTATTTTGTTTTAGCGTTTCATTTATTTTACTGGTTTTGTTCGTTGAAGAATTATAAAGTAAAAAGTTAATTATGTTTGTTACAATTTAGTCATCATTTAAAAATGTGATCTCAAGTAATCTTAATTACAATTCGAAATTACTCTTACGATTTATTAAATAAATGCATGATGTTATTTAGTTTTATTTGTATCTAGAATCCCACATTGTAAATATAATAAGTATACTTTGTAGAATGAGTCCTATAATTACTTGAAAAACTAACAATATTTTATTTGTTGACAGTTGAATTGGACTCCAATTTAGAACTAGAAGTACTTGCCCAATATGAGGAACATTTAGTGGAACAACTAGAAGAAGTGGAACCGGAAGAAATAGTAGAAATGGATGAAGAAGGCGAAGATGTCGCTCTATTCGTGCAATCTCGCAAAGGACACACGATACTTCAATATGGCGGCCATAGATACAGAAAGGCGTACAGGTCTAAACATGGCATTAGATGGAACTGTTCCACAGACAAAGGATGCCCGGCGTTCCTTTATCTGAATGACAATGATGAAATCATCATGTCCAATAAGATTCACCGGCACAGCCTACCGTTCAATGAGAATATTGACACGGATCAAACTGGTACGTATTATCTCAATATTGAATAGCATCTCATTTACCTATGTACAACTGTAGAGTAAACTTGCACATTGTCTTGTCTACCATGCTGAACATTGTCGGACTTTAAAATTTTAGAACACAGTTGTTCATATAGTTCTGTAATTTCTAGTCACTAATGAATGAATGGTACCTAGGCAATGTTGAGAATGTTAACGGCGAAGATGAAAATATAATTGAATAAGAGCTAAAGATGAAAAGATAATTTCGAATATTTTATTCACAGATACTGCAGTCGTCATCACATCTCGTAAAGGCAAGGAGATGCTTCTCTTCCGCCAATACACCTACCGTCGGCAATACACCAAACCCAACAGGACACGATGGGTGTGCTCCACGCTCAAGAACTGCAGGGCTTGTGTCTTCACAGATGACGATAACTTCATCACTTCAGCTTTTGAAGAGCACTGCCATAATCCCCCTAAATATTACCTTAAACCGGATCATGTTCTAGGAGCTATTAGGGAGCCCCTTGTTGATAGTTAGATTAGTAGTAGTAGTATTAGATAGGTTAATTTTATTAAATGTTTATTCTTTGGACGCCTGAAGTCATCGTGAGTAGTCTTGGCTACGCACAGAAATTCGATAAGCGTTATGGCGTACGCTGTTATTGTAACCTTTATACATTTAAGTAAAATTAATGTTGACTCGCTTCCTCCTGTACTGTGAGCGTGTGAGGTGTGAGCAGCGGTTTTGTAATTAGATGACGTAGGGCGTTCAAAGTACTAAGAAAAATCTGGTTATTTACCGACTAAAATAACTGTTGTATTTAATTCTCAACATATTCCTAACGCGCGAATTATACAGAGACGGCGTAAGATGAAGGCGCGGCGCAGGCTTCCTACATTTTGTATGTAAACGTTTTAAAGCGGTATCATGCCTGCGCCGCGCCCTCTAATTAATATTTATGTATAATTTGCGCCACATAGTTAACATTTTGTCGAGTGTAGGTTACTCGACAAAATATAATTGAACCCTAGGGCCCCATAGAATCACGTCAAATTGACATTGAGGTTTTAGCTTGTAGCTAAGACTCCTTACGATTTGGTTACAAGCGTCATTGTCAAAGTTCTATGGAGCCTGGATTATTTGACAATTGAAAAAAATACTTAATTTTATTTTCTAGTTGTAAGCCGTGCTTGAAATGCAGTTATTAATTTTATGAATTTTCGTATGTAAGATATTTTAAACTGTATAATCTTGTTACCCGAGGTGTAATATTATACAATGTATGGTGTTTGGTTTAAATTAAGGGGGCATAAGTAGGTATGAGGATTTATTTTGGAAATGTCATCGAAAGTTAAAATCAAAGAATGGACCTACTAAATGAATGTCTCTTTCGTGTAGTTTTTTACTAATGCAAAATTAAGTAATTTGTGTCTTTTCTTTTTTAATAAAATGCAAAATATGTTTACCAAATAATTCATAATTGTCTTAAATATCTTAATATAATTTACAACAGCCAAAAACTTCTTCTTTTCTTTGCCTTTAAGGTATTTTAACAGACAGCAAAACTATTAGCTTAGCAACCCTGCATACAAATGTGGTTGCAGGGCAGACAAGCAGTAGCTTTGCCGACTGTACGTAAATGTCAGGTTTATGACTTATCCAGGCAATAAACAAACTAAATTCTGATTTGAACTGAACTCCGACTACAATGCAACTAAAGTATGTACGGGTTAACTTCGATAATCGTAATTATTTGACAGGTTGGGTTTGACATTTAAACTTAGGTATTAACTGACATCCTTTTTTCAGGGCTAACTCAAGTATTGTCAAAACGAGGACGTCCGCTGCTGATCTACAAAGACTACACATATTCGAAGCATCCCTCCCCAATGAGGAATGGTTGGCGATGGTACTGCTCCAAGGTCAAAGCCTGCAGGGCCTACATCTTCACGGATAAGGACAATAACTTGATGGCTGAGAAAGGAGTCCATCAGCATGAACCGTTTCCTCACCACCCGTCGTGGCCAATGCCAATGCCAGCACAAGGATTAAAGAAAGAATGGCATCCAAAATCGGAACAATCTCAATACCGGGATTGAAATCCGATAAAGCCTTAGTCAAATTGTCTAATGAAAATGGTACGTTTTAAAAACATATTTATACAATTTATTGACGTAATTGTTACATTTTATGAATCAAAAGCTATCTTCTATTTCATCGTGTTTTATAAAACGAAACGAAGGAAATCCAACACTGATATTTCGATATTGATCTTGTTCAATTCCGGTATTGAAATATCGTATAAATCGGTCTGATTCACCGGTGTTTCGGGATTCGGGAATTCCGGTATTCATTGCCAAGACAGAGAGTAGCACAATGAACATAAAAACCGGCAAATAGCATATCGAGCTATGTTCAATGTGGTGTTCCGTTAATTCCCATCCGTATCAGTAAATGTACTTCAATGGGGTGTTGTATGAAATATTATATGGACAAACCAAGCAATTTTTGTGACACTTACGTCCACATGCTTATTAAGGAGGGTGACTTTTTTTACAAACATTCTAAAACGCCTCAACAAATCATGTTCAAAAAATTATTTATGAATGTCCTTCTTCCTTAGTTTTACTTACGATTTTTTTAGTTTTAGCTTTACTTTTATAATTTGTTTCATATTTTTGAACCCATTGTTTTTAGAATTAGTTGCTTGTTACGTAGGTAGGTATTATTCTTGCATTTATAAATAATTCTTGGCTATGATTAATTAAGTTCTTTAAAATTGTTTCAATTCCGTCGAGTGGGGTTATATAATTATAGTAAGGTTAAGTATGTACTATGACATGTTTCCTATAAGTCAAAATACGACCATCGTTATCGTTGGAAAATCTTTTTTTGGTAATATTAGTTATTTGTTTTACAAGGGGGCAAAGTTGTTGTTTAACCGCTCGTGCTAATATTGATACTCGAGCAAACGAAAGATTCAAAAATTGAACTACGAGCGTAGCGAGTGGTTCTAAAAGAGGAATCTTGAGCGTTGCGAGGGTTTCAAATCACGAGGTTTAAACAAAATTTGCCCCCGAGTGAAACACAAAATTTTTCACCACACCAACCCGAAGCAAATATTAAATGTAAAATATCAGACAAAATCAAACCAAATCAAATCCAAATGAATGTTATTAAATATTTATCATCCAAAATCATCATTTAAAAGTCAATTCTACCAGCAAACATAAGAAAACAACTAAAAATTAACTTTCGTTCCTAATACTTCGCCATACAGGTAACATTAAAAATACTTATAGGTAGGTATGAAGAAATAATCTATTTTTTAATGAAAATATTTCAGTTTGTGTTATTTTAAGTAGAAACTTTATATATACACTGAAATAAATGTCATATAAGTACTAAAGAAAAAGTGACCAGCGCCTCCAGTGCCCAAATCTTTCGTACCTATATGACATTTATTAATATTATATATAAGTTCACGGTTTTAGCAATATCGTAGATTTAGATAATTATAAATATGAATTCATTCTATTTTTATTACATTTATATTGATAACGATTATGTGTTTTATTTTTTCATGTTCGTAAGCATAATATGATTATTTTTCCATGCGCTTACAAATGTTGTCAGTTGATTAATACATTTTTAAATCTTTTTTTCTATAAGGACTGTGGTCAAGTTTAAAACATATAAAAACAAATGCATCATGATATCCCATTTCCTCGAACGCATCAAGCCTTGCTTTCTCGTTATTTTCAGACTAGCCCAAGAAAGATACGGTCGGCTAGTATAGCGGAATGGAAATAATTAGTAATAGCTGAACTATTCGGTGTAAGGGACAGATAATAAATCTAGTGATTACGTCGACACATAATCCAAATAAATATATTACATTTAGGTATTTAAAAAAAATGTAAAAATTTACAGAAAATTTGTAAAAAATATTAATCACTTTTTTTAAATTTATACTCATAGAGAAATATTTGCTTTATAACATTAAGCATGAATCACACAAAAAATAATTATGTATCCTACATTTAAAGTAAGTAACGTAAGGTTTATATTGAATTCAGTATATTTCCGTCCGCAAACATGGTAATAGGCTATTTTTTCTCTCATTATTTCCAAATTATAATAAGTACAAGCGTTGCAATTTAATCCTACACTAAATAATACCGTATGGTGAGTTTTATGGGGTTGTGCATTAATTGCCTGGTTAAAAATGGTAATAGATCAATATCATATGGGATTTTCATTATGAGTTCTCTTTCGTCGAATACTGTAAAAATCGCCTTGAAATGTGATTCGTAACACAAAAAACCATCAAAAACGTTATCGTTGCTTTAATGTTGCCGCGCACGAGCCAGCGACAGGCCTATGGAACTCTCCGCGCGAGCTCGGATTTATACCTACGAATCTGTTACCGTTCACGGTAGAAAAGCAAGCCAGTTTAGTGATGGGTCAAATCGAAAAAATTTCAAACCGAATAAGTCGACTCCGATTTAAACCCAAATCGGTTTGCAAACCGATCTGGCCAAGTCGATTTAATTTCTAGTTCAGTATCAGTTAGTAGCTCAAACCGCTCCGTAATCGAATTGTCAATTTTACGGTTTGTTCGACCCTTTAGAATCCTTAGACTAACACGACAGCAAAAACTTTGACTTAAAACTATTGTAGTATTTTTTTACTTTCCGTTGCACGGTAGATCACAATTTCAGCTTTTCACTAAAGCTAAAACGGGAAAGCACTATACGAGCAAGCAGGAAAGAGCGTGCGGTCTCGTGCGATTCCGTGAGTCATTGCCGCGAATTCGTTCAGTTAGCAAATCGACGCGGCGCAAAACTGCCAAACCGATCCAAGTATACCGCTAAATCGATCTCTTTAAGCCCATGTGAAATTGAACCTTACAACTTAAACAATAAGTTACATTTTACTTTACCTGTAGATACCAAGTTTCGACTTGACTCAACTCAATAATGGCGGCAATGTGCATGGCTCCATTTTTCTTCCTGGTTTGAAGTCGATTCGCGTACATTTTATTCCTCAATATGTCAAACGAAAGTGACGCAGCAATAAATCGGAAAGGGTGCGTTTAGAGCGGGTGAACGTATCTTAAGTCGATTTACGGAACACTCACGTCGATTTAGTCGACTTCAGACCTAAATCGGTTTGAACCGATTTGTGAAGTCGAATCGTAACATCGCTAAGCCAGTTGGTTGCCACACGCGCTCACGCACCCTCGTCACCGCGCGCCGCAGTGTTAATTTTTACGATAGTTACAAGCTACGTAGATACTATTTAATTTCCTTAATTAAACATGTAATGTTTATTACGACAAATGTATATTTATTTAGATATCTATCTATTTGAAATAAGTAAGTAGCAATTTTTTTTTGGTGAATGTTTATTTTAACGGATGTAAGTTAAATTTACACCGGAAAGTACCTACTCATTTATGCTCTGGTTAACTTATAATTAATTACATATTTAATTACACAAACGGGTCTACCGCGATATAATTTCATTGTTATAATTAATTACCTGTATTCATGGGTTCTCTATTATTTTTCTTTTTTGTGTAACATTAATCTCTATCTGGTTTTAAATTACACGAAGTTTTAAAACTATTTCTTGCTGGGATCATTGCGCGGTTTATGAGACGGCGTAAACACTGCGGTTACTTTAAGCACATATGACCTTTTGAAATGAGTATTTCGCAAACACTAATGCGTAAGTGGAATATTAAGTATAATTTAAGATTTAGCTTTCCTTTTATTTCGCTCCACCGGTTAAGTAGGTATTAATGTATCATTTCTAATAAGCGTCAGCAACCCTAGCGTTGTGCCGGTGCGTGCGGTGCGGAGAGCGCCGCGCTGAAGGTCACTCCATTGTATTTTTGTGTAGGTATCAAAACGGTAGGTATTTGCGTTTTCTTTGAGAGATAAGTATCTGTTCGTAAGAACTATTATATAATCTGTGCTCGTGGTCTCGAGGCGAGTTGTACAGCCGACATAAGTAAGGCACGAATATACGTGGCCATTAAATCCAGTAGCCACTAAGTGCTTATACTTAGTCGTATATAAAACTTTAAAATATTTATTTTTCTCCAGTGAAAATCATCCATTCAAAGCGAGGAAAACCTCTGTTAATGTTCCGAAAGTTCACCTACACGATGAGCGGCAGCGGTTCGGGGACCGCCAGAGATGGGTCTGCTCTTCAAACCGATCTAAAAACTGCAAGGCCACGGCGACCAGCAGTCAGATAGAGGAAACTGTACTTATTTTTAAGGTGGCGGGGGATCACAACCACCTACCGCCCGCTTTCTACGTCAGTTCCAGCGGGCAGTACATTAGATTGTGATTTGTAAGATTGTATTATTACCAGAGACTTTGTATCTTTTCTGAATGTTTGTCTTCTGACAGGCGGATTCAATCATCAGCTATAAATCAGCTATCAGCTAGAAAAATGGTCTATCACTTTTAGCGAATTAAATGAAGAACCTGCTATAAAACTTATTCTGAGCTTTCAACTGTTGTGTCACAATTAAAAAAAAAAACCTGTTTTGGTTGGTGAACTTGGAAGTAAGTTTGTGAACAAAGTTTTAGGTCGCCTGATGGTAAGTTTATAGACGCTTGCAAGTATAGGAGTGTCACATGCGCGTTACCAACTGTACGTACAGTCAGCGTCGTATAGTAGGTAGCATCCAAATAGTTCGGTACGCCACACAAATTATATGGTGTACTGAACTATTTGAATACTTTGAAATCTTTGGACTCTACCTCCTATACGACGCTGGTTGTGTACATGCCTTTTTTAGTGTTCATTCCATAGCCGGAGCTTCGCGAGTTGTAATCCACCCATTGGTAGCTTAGGACCCTGGGTTCCCGAATAGTCCGAATGCACCCGGGAAACGCTTATATAGGAAGGGCCATGCTTGCTACAGCGCAGCGCTGAAAGCCTCCTTCCATATTTTATTGTCATTTATGTGACGTAAGGTTTGCAGGTTGCGTTTGGGCGAGGTCTGGTGAATACGGAGGATGCTTAAGGATATCGAACCCAGCATCACGTATTGCAGCCATTGAAACGGCGGACTTGTGTGCCGAAGTTGGAGATGATTGCCTTTTCCATGTCATAGACTGCAGTTTTGTTTCAGGGTCGTAATGATGTAGCCATGTTTCGTCCATTGTTATAAATCGCGCCAAAAAAAGTTCCCGGTCTTGCTGTATCAGGTCCAAAGCTTCTTGACAAATCTCGATTCTAGTTTGTTTTTGCGTGTCAGTAAGCATTCTGGGTACCCAACGCGCTGATACCTTTTTCATACCCAAGCGTTCATGTAAAATATTATGCACGATCCCCGTTGAAATCTTTACATTTTCAGCAATGTACCGTGACACGACGATCCGCCAAAACTAAGTTTTCGACTTTTTTCACAATTTCCTCAGTTACTGCTGTAGTAGGGCGTCCGGAGCGGGGGTCATCCATGGTCGATGTTCTTCCACGTCTAAATTCGGCGCACCAACGTGCGACTGTCGAATACGGAGGAGCATTAGACCTTAAAGTGTCCCGTAAATCTAAATTGACTTGGTCCGTAGAAAAATTTTTCAAACACAAGTATTTGATAACGGCGCGCAGTTCAATTTTCTCCATTTTCGCTAACGTACTCAATAGCATCGCAAAGAAATCGCCGTATTTTTTTTAAACAAAAAACAGTTCGTTTTTTTTCATGGCAATCAGCTAGGTAGATTAGCTTTACTGGCCAGTATTTGCTTTCCTAATATTTAAAAAGTTTGCATCTCATTCTCATTATATATTGAACGCCCCTCGTAATTTTATTCCATAGAAGGTAGGATCGTATAGAAGTGGTGTACGCGTGCCTCCGTAAGGGACAAAACATACGCAAATGCGACACTGTGATTGGTCGAATTCATTTGTTGCCCACCATTATCCATACTAAAAAAAGGTTGGGAACAAAAAATATGTGAGACTGTGACAAGGACAAACAATAATAGCGCTTTCGCTGCTACTCCTACTGAAAGATACATAAGACTATCCTGTTCTGTCAGTTATCCCCACCCTCATGCCAGATCCAGTTTTAATACTAGATTCATGGTTTATTCAAATCAATAGCATACTTACCCAAAATAAGTAGGTACAGATAACAATATCAGTCAATTTAGGTTTACTATACGTTGGCAAGAATAGACAGACAGGCCGAGGGCCTACCGCGAACATCGAAATGTCGTTATTTGCCTCTCTAACGCTCTTGCATATTCGAGCGATAGTAAGGCAAATAGACGAACGAACGAAGTAGTTTGGGGTAGCCCTTACTGCCGAGATTTTAAACAACAATACAACTTACGGCTGCCATTCCACTGATGAGAAGAATCTACCAACAGCATTGGTTTTAATCCATATCTATTCTATGCTCTGCAATTATAACCAATGCTATTGGTAGATTCCGTTCATCTCGGCCTCAGAGGAAAGGCAGCTTAATACTTAAAAAAATATAATGCAGATCTATTATTAACAACCTAATGATAACATATAAACTGGATGAACTGGGCGCTTATCTTTACACAGTGGGAGTAATATCATTCTAATGGATAATCTTTTATTATTTGAGAATTGGAAAGGGAGAGGGCCCCTTTAATTGCCCTGTAGTGGGACACACACTGAGCTTAAAAAATGGGTAAGTAAGTAATTCCTACTTCAAAATGTCCACTAATTCTATCAAATTAGAGTCTATTTTTGGAATTATCCGACATTGCCCAAGGCTTTCGTATATGACATTTATCAATATTATATATAAGTCAACGGTTTTAGCAATATCGTAGATTTAGATAATTATAAATATGAATTCATTCTATTTTTATTACATTTATATTGATAACGATTGTGTTTTATTTTCTTAAGTTCGTATATAATTCTTCTTTCATGCGTTTACAAATATTGTCATTTACATGATTTAGTTATTAAATTATTTAGGTATTGTTTTCTATAGGGACCACAGGTTCAAATTTAAAACATATAAAAACAAACTCATCGTGATATCCCATTTCCTGGAACGCATCAAGCCTTGCTTTCTCGTTATTTTCAGATGTAAACATGGCCAGAAGAAAAACCAGAAAAACTCCTGCAGATAAGCGGGCTATAGCAAGACTAAGAAGAAGACAAAAATATGAAGAAATCAAAAATGATCCTCATAAATATGCTATAGAAAAGGAGAAGGAAAGATTAAGGTATTTAAGACGAAAAGGAGAAAAGAAACTCAAAAGTGTAGCGGATATGACTCCATGGGAAAAAAGAATCCAAAGGAAAAAATGGAGGGAGAGCTGCAGACGACACAGAGAAAGACTGAAAATGCAAAAAAAGGAAGAAATTCAGCAGATTCTAATTGATAACACGTCTAACAGTGACGACAACGATAATAAAGATGAAATCATTAAGATACTAACTGAATTGACATGAATTTAAACGCGGAAATTTTGCACTTAACTTTAAAATACACATAGGTACAATTGCTAGAACATATACGTTCATATATCTAAACGAGATTAAAATAACTTTTTCATGTAATGTATTATTTATTCTGCATTTCAATCCAAAACCAACCCCTTACGAAGCGGCATTCTAATACTGCGAGTCAATTCAAATTTCTAATTTCATAAATCTGAGTTTAATTAGATATTGATTTGACTCGCAGTGTATTCTTTTCGTTCAACAACTGTGTGCAATATTCCGGGCGAACTACTCTTGCTAACTATTTTGATTAGGTAATCTAACCAATAATAGTCTTCTTATTACAAACTGAATGCCGTGCCGTAATATTACATTTTCAATTTTCAGAAACAACGATCAATGAAATTGTAATTCCAGTGACTCCATTCCACCATGAAAGTACGAGTATACCTCCTATTGTTGAGTCTGTCGAACCAAAAACCAAGAAGTCCAAACAAAGTGCTTCTACAGTGTTGCCAGCTCGTCTCACAGACAGACATTTCCCTTCAAAGATTCCAGCTACTACGGGGCAGAAACGCTTGCCTTGCAGAAGATGCCATGTCTGCAGTAATACTAAGAAGTTCAATAAGACGAGAAGACAAACTAGATACTGGTGTGACCAGTGCAACGTTGCTTTGTGTGTGGAACCTTGCTTTGAGATGTTTCACACTTGGGCTACATATTGAGATGTGAAAGTATGTTTTAGGTACCTACGTGTCGCCTTTAACTCATACTTTTAAGTCATGATCCTGCTGAAAACCAGCGCCACTGCTGCCGAGTGGGGATCCTATTTAGCGTCTTATGTTTTTTTATGTCTGTATATCTTCTTTTTCTTTATTTCTATGATGTGGGGTTAAATAAATGTATTTCCTTCTTCTTATTATTGTTTTAGTTTTCGAGTTGTATTGTATTGACTAAGTATCCGTTTGAATTATAAGGAAGTTGTCTTATGTGTATATGAAGGAAGAAGAAATCATTAAAATACCTACTAACTGAATTGACATGAATTTAAATGTGACAATTTGCACTTAACTTTAAAATACACATGCAATTGCTAGAACGTACGTTCATATATCTAAACTAGATTAAAATTACTTTTTCATGTCTGTAATATATTATTTATTCTGCACTTCAATCCAAAACCAACCACTTACGAAACGGCATTCTAATTTCATAAATCTGAATTTAATTAGATATTGAATTGACTCGCAGTGTATTCTATTACTTAAACGACTGTCTGCAATTTTGACCTCTACACTTTTATTAGCAGCTTTCCTACGCTGCGTCTTCCGGGCGAACTATTAAGGTTCCGTCACACAGGCGCGTTTTCCGGGCAGGGCGTGAGCGCGGCGTGAGCGTTTTATATGGAAAAGTGGCACGCCCCGCTCACGCGCCGCCCGCAAACGCGCCTGTGTGACGGAACCTTTACTCTTGCTAACTATTTTGATTAATCTAATCAATAATAGACTTATTACAAATTGAATGCCGTAATATTACATTTTCAATTTTCAGAAACATCGATCAATGAAATTGTAATTCCAGTGATTCCATTCCACCAGGAAAGTACGAGTATACCTCCTATTGTTGAGTCTGTCGAAACAAAAACCAAGAAGCCCAAACAACGTGCTACTAAAGTGTTGCCAGCTCGTCTCACAGACAGACATTTCCCTTCAAGGATTCCAGCTACAGGGCAGAAACGCATGCCTTGCAGAAGATGCCATGTCTGTAGTACTACTAAGAAGTTCAATAAGACGAGAAGGGAAACTAGATACTGGTGTGACCAATGCAACGTTGCTTTGTGTGTGGAACCTTGCTTTGAGATGTTTCACACTTGGGCTAGATATTGAGACGCGAAGGCATGTCTGTGGTACCTACGTGTCGCCTTTAACTCATACTTTTCAGGCAGGTTCATGCTGAAAACCAACGCCACTACTGCTGAGTGGGGATCCCATTTAGCGTCTTATGTTTTTTATGTCTGCATATCTTCTTTTTCTTTATTTGCTTACTATGATGTGACGTTAAATAAATGTATTTTTCTACTTATTATTATTGCTCGTCCTTATAGTAGTTTTCGAGTTGTATTGTATTGACTAGATATCCCTTTGAATTATCAGGAAGTTGTTGAAACATGTAGTTGCAGTTACGAATTTTTTTGCAGATGCTTTCAAGTTATTCCTTGAAGCACCTCCCAAATCATCAATGACAAAAACACTTAAGATTAATTGGAGTTACCTAGAAACGAAAAAAGATTACTAGGATATTCTTACATTTCGAAAAGTTCTAATAAAGAAATAGCAGAACGACAAATGAGATCAGCTTGTAGTTGTACAGCGAAATGTTACGCTATTTTCCAACATTTTTGGAAAGATCACTAAATGGTCTGAGAGAAGAAAGTAGTAGGTACATCGTAAATAGAGTGACGTGAGTGGGGAACCGAAGATGTATAGTAGACAGGACTTCACTGAGAAAGTATACTTGTACACTTTAGTCTTAGGATTTGAAATGATATCCGTTTGTAAAATCATGTTTCTAAACACTCTGCCCATAGGAGAGAGATTTGTTAGGTCATCTGTCGAGAAACATATGGATAGTGGTTTGGCGATTTCGTTGGTTATGAAGGTTCATTTTTATATATGTACCTACATATAAAAATAAAAAATAATCTTAGAGAAAATCAACGTATTATAAAGTAGGTATTGTAAGCTGTAAGTATGTAGGTCCTACCTATTTAGGTTGGTACTTATTTCATATGTGATACGATTATTTCAATAGGTCACACTCGACGAATAAAAAGCTATGATTGTATTTAAACAAAATTATGTTCCATTAAACAAAACAGCTGTATGAAATTAATTATTATTTCGAAAAATGTATCTAACTAGAAAAATGATAATAAATGTTCCATTCTAGGCTACATCTTCGTTGCACCAACGAGTATGGAGTTTAACCAGAGATTATTAATGCAAAGACAACGAAACACAGAAAAGGTGCGAAAATATAGAGAAGCTAGAAGAGCTGATCCCGAGAAGTACCAGGAATATCTCAGAAAACGTTCGATTCGAGAAAAAGAGAATAGACGAAGAGCTAAACTGGCCGCGTTAAAGCTATGCGCGTTTCAGCAACTCTGAGCCCCTGGTGAAATTGGAATAAGGAGACAATCTGGTCTTTCTATTACCGTGAAAATCGAAGTTTGCAAAATGCGGGATCTTTCTCTGTTACTCTAATTACGCCTTCATTGGAATAAAAGGGAATAATCGATGAAATGGTGTAAGGCCTGTAAGGGTAGCCATCCCAATTGCAATCATGGGGCATATGCAACTACTCTGAAAATTCAAGAATGTCTAGAGCTAACTCTCTTGTATTCACGACTTTCGCCAGTCATAAAAGAGACTTCACCCACGGTGTAAGTGGCTCTAGGTCTAGACTCACTTGTTGTATTTTTAGAGTAGTTGATTTTTCTTTTATAGTCGCAATTGCCCTTGCTGATCGTAATTGCTTTGACAATTCTGTATTTGTTATAAATGCGGACGCAGTTCGGTTTGACGACGCGAATTCTTGAGCTTCGAGTTTACGATTCGCAAAATAATTTATTATTTCAAATAAAATTGGAATATAAGTACTCAATGTTACTCGAACGCTTTTACTTATATCTACATAATTATACCCCAATGCGTTCATAGGGAGGTACAGTCACGCTCCGTGATTGTTGGACCATGTAAGTATTGAACAACCAATTTAGCTAGGACCCTAAATTACTTAACTATCACGGACCGTGACCGTACCAATATATTTGGTCAGCAAGATTTCATACTATTATATATTATAAGTACTAGATAGCTACAGACGAAGTGACCAAATATATCAATGTATAGTAGTATACCCTATAATGGACACGGAACCAGTAATGGGACAAAAAAACACAATTCCTCTAAAATAAGTATATAAAAGTAGTTTATAAACACTGGATATATTTTTATCATAAATAAGAGTCCTAGAGCTGATTATGATTGAATTTTTATTAAATTCGGTTATTTTTTAAGAAATGTGCGTCAACCCAAAAGTTGTCGTGCCACTGAAAAAAAATATCACTAAAAATTCTTAACAACTTCGCTAAGAGAGGTGAGTTAATTTATTAAATTTTAATTAATTAATACTTGATGAAAACTAGAATGTGTTTTGTTAATTGCATTTACCATGAGATAAGGTATACAACACACTATGTTGTGACTCCACAGATGTAAAAAAATAGTGTTATTTGGCCCAATCCCATTATAGGAGCTGTAAAACTGCATACCTCCTATGATGGGACAATTGACATAATGATGCTTGCCATGCCATAATTTCATGTTTTAAACAATACAGAAGTAAAATGTAGTTACGAAATATGTGAACCAGGAGGTATTCTCGGACTTAGGATAAATTAATATCGTTTTTCCAAACTTTTATTTAACTTGCCTTGTTAGTTAGTGTGGGTCAAATCTTGGTAGCTGAATTTGACCCACTTTTCGATTTTCGATTCAGTTGAAATTTTGTGTAAGTAGTGTAAGTACGTAATTAAGTATGCAAATCGGATGATAATGCAATATTATGATAACATGGACTTGATCTGATGATGGAGACAGGAGGTGGCTATGGAAACTTTATCGCAATAAACCCTAACTAATTGTGTTTGGGTATATTAGAATTGTCTCGATGAATCTAATACAATAATAATTGGCTGTGGAAAGAAAAATACATTCAGCGATAAAAGCTTATACCAAAACGTGATTTTTTTGCCTTAACTTATTCCCCATATCTATATTTTATACTGATAGAGCAATGTCCATTATAGGGGGCCCATTACTGGATCCACGTCCATTACCGGGGGCCCATTACTGGAGCTTTGGTGTCCATGACTGGAGAAAAAAAGCATAGTTTTAATTTGTTAATTATGTGGAAACTCATTGCAGTATCTTTGATACAACACGCCTAAAACATGAAAGGCGGATAGGACTTTCATCTTTTAACACGCTAAGCGGAGAGAGTTTACATGTACAAGGGAAATATCATAAATACTCCAAATTTCCTCTTAAATGTCCCATGACTGGTGCTGTTACTATATATGGTAAAATTATAGGTAAGTAAGTGTGTTATTGCAACACATTACGAGTATAAGCCACTTTGGCATAAGTACGGCACGAATATACGTGGCTATTGAATCCAGTGGCCACTAAGTGCTTATTCTTAGTCGTTTATAAAACTTTAAAATATTTCTTTTTCTCCAGTTAAAATCATCCAATCAAAGCGAGGAAAACCTCTGTTAATGTTACGAGAGTTCACCTACACGATGAGCGGCAGCGGTTCGGGGACCACCAGACGATGGGTCTGCTCTTCAAACCGATCTAAAAACTGCAAGGCCACGGCGACCACCAGTCAGACAGGGGAAACTGTACATATTTTGAAGGTGGCGGAAGACCACAACCATCCACCGCCCGCTTTCTACGTCAGTTCCAGCGGGCAGTACATTAGATTGTGATTTGTATGATTGTATTATTACCAGAGACTTTGTATCTTTTCTGAATGTTTGTCTTCTGACAGGCGGATTAAACAATCAGCTAGAAAAAAGGTCTATCAATTTTGAACCTTTTAGTGAAATAAATACTTACTATAAAACTTATCTGAGCTTTCAACTGTTGTCACAATAAAAACCTATTTTGGTCGGTAAACTTGTAAACCTTGAAATACGCTTGTGAACAAACTTTTAGGTCGCCTGATGGTAAGTTTATAGACGCTTGCAAGTATAGGAGTGTCACATGCGCGTTACCAATTGTACTTACATGCCTTTTTTAGTGTTCATTCCATAGCCGGAGCTTCGCGAGTTGTAATCCACCCATTGGTAGCTTAGGAACCTGGGCTCCCGAATAGTCCGAATGCATCCGGGAAACGCTGATATGGTAAGAGTCATTGGCTACATTGATCCTTCCACATATTGTAACTTATGTGACGTAAGGTTTGCAGACTCACTATTTAAGTACCTATATTGCTACAGTCGACTCTCGTTAATTCGAAACTCAAGGGACTTTTAAAATATTACGAATTATCGAGAGTTTGAAATATCAAATAGTTCGAAATTTTTGAGAGAAAAAATATGAAAGTTCGAATTATTGAGTAATAATTAATTATGATTTATTAACTGCTAATTTACATGCACATACATAATGTAAATTAATTATTAGACTTTGGGAAGAAATCTGTAATATTAGTTTGCTTCAAAGCACATTGCTGAGACTGATCAATAACTTTTTTTTTAACAGAAATACTTAGCGCCGGAAATGATTTTACAATAACAAATGCTAGTGCAACGATGAACTTGAACTTGTCTCAAACTGTAGGGTACTTACACTTACCTCGGAAATCTCATAACTTTGAATTGTCGAGTGTTTGACGCCTATGAGTTCGAATTAACGCGTCGTTTTGTTACGTAGCTATGATTTTTTTGTTCGAATTACCAAGTGCTTAATAATGTATTGAATTATTTCGAAATACAAAGAGATTTTCTAGGGAACTCGTGATAACTTCGAATTATAGAGAGGTTCGAATTATCGCGGGTTTGAATTAACGAGAGTCGACTGTATGTTTGATTAATCCTGTCCACTTGTAATTTATTTACATTTTGTTACGTAGCTATGACGATTTATTTAACGAGTTTTTGTAAACAATACAGAACTGTAACAGCTGCTCACATGTAAGAGCTGCTCTAGCTGTTTTGACTTAAACCGTTAGGGCGCGGCCACACTGGCAATTTGCGAGCGAGTTGAATTATTTTTTTTGGCCTGAAGTTAAATTAAAGGAAGTTAGATAAAATCTATGCTGGCCAACCCCATTATATTTATTTCCCGAGGCATTATATTTCCTATACTACGTTAAATTGTAAAGTTATTTTTTTTAATAGGCAAGACTTTAAATAAATAACCCAAGTAAGTATAATAAGTTTATTCAAATCAAGAGCAATACCCACAATAAGTACAGATAACAATATCAGTCAAAATTAATTTAGATCTACTATACGTTGGCAAGAATAGACAGGCAGAGGCCTACCGCGAACATCAAAACTTCGTTATTTGCCTCTCTATCGCTCTTGCATATTCGAGCGATACGGCAAACAGACGAACGAGCGAAGTAGTTTGCGGTAGGCCTTACTGCCGAGATTTTATACGACATTTTGTCATTATCCTAAATTTCCATAATAGGTATAAAATAATTTTATTGCTATTGAGCGTCAATAGATACACCTACTTACGGCTGCCATTCCACTGAGGCAGAAATGAGCAGAGATGAAAAAAATCAACCAACAGCATTAACCCATTCATGGCCACGAACCGCTGAGCGTACACAATATGCCGGGCCACCATACAAACCGTTTTTAGCTAAAACGTATGACTCAGCTTATGGGTCTCGAGCCTGGCGCGCACGGTAAATAAATCGCCGCTTATGAAGCCGGCCGGATGAACAGCATTATGCAACATTTATACTAACCACCGTTTTTCTGTGCCTATAAAAAAACTAATTATTGCAGTTTGGTTAGGCAGGTTCAAATTCCGGTAATCCATAGCCATGGTCACAAAATACGAAATCACTAAACAGCACAGGAGTATAAAGTCGCCCACGAATAAATCGTGACTAAATAATATTTCCCATGTTACTCCAAAATACATCTCTAATAGGGGGGATGGGATGAATCACTTCTTGAACTCTTGTGACAAATACCACATGAAAGATAATACCGCCGCCGTCTCGGATGCATTCCTTGTTTATTGTCCAAGTGTGTCCGATAAGCTTACACCTGGTCGGTCATTTATCTTTGTTTTGGTAAACGCCATTATATTAGTAACAATAGAGAACTTAAAATGTATTATAGTATGTACTTACTTTCTAATCTGCCGTAGAAACCACGATGTTTTAAAGAACTTGTAAATATTTGTCACAAACTATTTGTAATACAATACATATTAGTTAGTGATGACTGTTTCAACCGCCTTGTTTTATATTGAAACGAAAAAAAATGAACCTTAACATCATTGTTAGACTGTTAGTAGGTAATTGCCTAAGATACAATACAATGATCACCAAATATTATGACATAAAAGTACAGTGGGAGAAAATCCTAGTTGCCTTACCCCTCATACAAAACACAATATTATTATACTACGGTTTGGTTCCTACAAAATGTGGCTTACCATCATCCAAACAGTAATCGGTTGTAAAATGGTATAATATCAAACAGCTTCAACATGAAATAAGCTTTAAAACCAGCCAATAAAGTTTATTTTAGCCTGCTACGGAAACATTAGTAGTTTTTACAAGTAGCGCCAGGCCACGGTGACCCACACCTTGAGCCATGTCAATAACTTCTGAAATATATATATTTTTTAAATATGGATTTTTCTGTTTGCTTGCATCGCATATGTATCTAGAATTTCAGTATATTTACTATATTGCACTGATAGTAAACCAAACTTGAATATTCTAGACCCTGTTTTCATTAAAAAATACGTGCTTATAATTTTTTAACCTAATATACCTTATAGAAATGGTTGTTAGCTTATATGATACTTACGTTATTACATCAAATTACGTTTCATTTAAGTTTAAATCAGAATTTATTCAAGACTCACATGTGAGTCACTGGCCCTGCGGAACTGTTTGAGCATGGCCCATACGCTGAGTCGCTGGCCCTGAATGGGTTAATCCACATCTTATCACTACTCCACTAGATTAGCTTCCTCTCATCTCCGCCTCAGAGGGAAGGCAGCCTAATACTTAAAAAAATATAATGCAGATCTATTATAACAACCTAATGATAACATATAAACTGGATGAACTGGGCGCTTATCTTTACACAGT
Organism: Cydia splendana; assembly: GCF_910591565.1. NCBI lineage: Eukaryota > Metazoa > Arthropoda > Insecta > Lepidoptera > Tortricidae > Cydia > Cydia splendana. The sequence continues at coordinate 27,793,479 of NC_085961.1, forward strand.
AGGAGTAATATAATTCTAATACATTATCTTTTATTATTTGAGGATTGGAAAGGGAGATGGCTCCTTTAATTGCCCAGCAGTGGGACACAGTGTTTAAAAAATGAGTAATTCTGTCTAGGTACTTCAAAATGTCCACTAATTCCATCAAATTAGTCTATTTTTGGATTCATCTGACATTCTGAACTTTTCGGTATCACCCGAAACCCGAATACATCTTAACAAGATTTTTGAGCATGAACTTAAAGTACACAGGTCCATACTTATGACATAAAATTGTTGTAAATACAATAGTAAAAATATGTAATTACCTATTGTAACTAAATTTACATTAAAACTAAAAATAAGCAGTGTTTATAAAACATTATTAAAGTTATAAGGTATTAAATAAGTATCTACTTATTTATTCAAAAACATGACGGGTGTGTAATTATAAAAGTCACTATGTTACAATTGAAAAACTCAATAAAATAAATGTGAGTTAATATGTGTTCAAAATGCGAAAGGTTTAAATATTATAATAGTGAGTGTTTTACTAAACATTGCTACTTTAGAGGTAGTAAAAATATGAGGTATTAAATCTTAAAATCAGCCTTATTATTTTAATTCATAAGTTAATTTACTTCTTCTCTATTAAGATGTCATAAAAACAATAAGTATTTTAAAGCATTTTATTAATGTGCATATAAAATATATTCTCTTTATTCATTCTAAAATTAACAGAAAAACATGAGGTAATAATTTTCAAAATCAGTCATTTTATTTATTTACACGAGCTTCTAGAATATAAAAATAATACTAATTAAAATCAAGTATAATAAGAGAAGTCTTACATCAGTCTTTTTGTTACAAATAGTCAAACAATTTTGAATGATCCATCATTCCGTCTATAAAATCCAGGCGCGGGGTGGTTATGACTGTTACGGACCCGCTGGATGGCATTACCGTTTCCGTGAACAATTGTAGTAACATCAACGTGGCAGCCGGTCTTTGTGCGAGATATGCAGTACCACTGCTTCTTTCCATATGCCAGTTTATTCTTCAGTCTGAATGCATATCCTTGGTGGACTAAAAGTAAGCTTCCTTTTCTTGTTGGCACAAAGTTGGCCACTGAAATGAGAGTTGTATATTAGTAAATGTGTCAAAAAATGTGAATTACATGTACCTAATTATGAAAATAAATAGTTGTTTGTGTCACATTCATTTTGGGGTCGGTTTGTAACTATATTGAAACACCAAAATAACTTGAAAAAATTCAGTGATTCTCATTGAATGACAGTAAAAATTGTACATGAAAAAAGGCTAACACTATAATTTTAATACCTACTTTAAGGGGATGTTTAAATAATTAACGAATTTTCCTAATCTATTTTCTGTCATAAAAGATGATGTACATTTTAGACTTGTTCAATTTCCTGACGCAACATTGGGGATTAACAGAAAACAAACATTCTTCTTCACAGGTTTATTTTTAAATCAAATCCAAACACCTCTCCGTTATTCTTTACAACACAGATAGACACTAAGTTTTCTTTTACACTTCTTTCGAACTTCTGTACTATTAAAAGCAAGTTTAAGTTTAACTCAAACTTTGCCTGAACTTCTAAATGGCCCTATTTAACCTTGATTGGGGATATATTAAAACAAACTTTTAAACACCACAAATCACTCTATAAACAAAACACTACATTGACGTTACTACATTCTTGTATTCATTTAGTTGTCGTAATAAAAACGAATAAAATTAAATACTTCAATGAATCTAAAACAAAACGATTGACGCAACATCGATGACAGGACGACGCGCAAGACGCGTCAAAAGGAATTACAAAAAAAAAGTATATTTGAGACACGTATAAAACCACACGTATCGCGATGATAGGCTCATCAGTCATCATCATCAGTCGGGATTTGAATAGGAAATGCTGCAGGGTCGCGTTTTGTAGAAAGATTGTAACCTGTAATCGCTGTCTGTGTCTCTTTCTAATAAATCTGGTTGGTCGTTAGAAAAAAACGTAAACTGAGGCTACAGGCATTTTATAAAATGACCCATGGAAGGGCACGATTAAGACGATTTCGTGTCCTTGGCCAGCCTTTATTAGGTACTTCAATTTGCCAATTAAATCCTATAGGAAATTGGGATAGATAACCATAGAATTTAATATTATTGTAGTGATTTTTAACCACAACTATTGATATTAAAATGTATGTCGTCGCGTAAAACGGAAATACATAGCAGAATTAGATAAACTATAATAAACAATGTATCATCATAATATAATATGTGTAGTGTTGCTTCTACGGAATCCCGATTATTACGTTTCACAGAGATAACATTACAATCTACGATGTTAATACCATATTACGCTAATGAATAATGATAACGACAGATAAAAATGTTGGAACAAAGTCCGTACCATAATCGAGTTTCAAAATCGAATTTTCATTTGAAACTAGTCGAGTTGCGTTCTTGTGTTCCGTCAATCAGTACGGAGCTGTCAGTCTCAATTGTCAAACGTCAAAGCAAAAGCAGTGTTCTTGTTGACTTGTGTTTTGTAAGAAAGAAAGAATTCAATTCGAGAGATAATAATTTGGTTGCATATTTTTTATAACTGAGATCGTTAATATTTATTATAATGTCACGTGTTTATGAGGACTTTTTTTGCTATTATACAATTTCTAATAATGTGGTGGTGTCCAAAAGGGATTACAGTGCTTTATGGAGGTGATATTAAGAACATTAAATACTGAGAATTGTGTGACTGGTATGTAACGACACCCGATTTATGTGTCGATCAAGTGTATTAAGTGCAATGCACGATTTCACGATAGTTTGTAGGTAAACAAATGTATGTAAAGTTTAAAGTGTACATGTAAATGTTGTGTTGCATGGTTTTGCAACTTGCAATCATTTTATTAATTTTTACTCCGTTTCGAAATGTCTGTTATCGTTAAAATCACGGATATTGTTTGGCAATTGAAGCATTATCAATATAATTTACAGCTGTGTACCACATAACCTTACTTTTCTTATCTGCTATCATTACAAACAATAATCTGATACATATACCACTGATTTGTGGCTTTTTAGTTTATATCGGATTTATTGCTAAGCTCATGAAAGTAATTTGTTGTTATTTAACCACTTATAATGAAACGAATGCGTAATTTAAAGTTCTTGAGTAATATTAGACTGAACTCATAAAAAGAGATAACTTATAGCATGTAGCACATAAACTACAATTACCTTACCACATACTTCCAGTATGCTACCTTTGTATGGAAGTTCAGTATCAAAATAAAACCTGGCTTTGTAAAACCAGTGGAAACAAAGTCTAACTACAACAAGTTACATTTATTATAATGGTAATTTAGTAAAACATCAACCAAAAATATTCAGCTTTTGTTCATGAGTACAGTGTGTGATTAAGGTCTTAATTTTTATTATTTACTGTATCTGCTGCTAAATCTATTCACATATGTATAGAATTCGAATTCTGACTGTTACTGCACCCATGAATGCATGATTTTTTGTATGAATCTGGATAGAGCAGAAAAAATGTTCTTGAAAAAAAATGGCTAAAGTTTTTGGTCTGGATCCTTATCATACAAAGACAAGAGGTTATGGCATTGTGTATTTATTTTGCCTCCTGTTAATAATACTTGACATGGACAGTCAATTGTACAGTCAAAGAATTTAATTTCCGACTGCAGTCAAATTCAAAAACATTTGTGAACTTGTCCATACATATTGGTTTCAAACATATTTTAAAATTAAGTTTTTTGTGTAAGAATTTGGAAAATAGTTTGCATGTTTTATCTCATTCTGTAACTGAATTGTGATATCAGTACATTGTGTTAGGCAGAAATTTTAATGTTTACTTTTAATTTAAAAAATAAAGTTTGGGGTCTATATTCAATATAATTGACTTTAGTTTGGTTGACCCTCATATCATGTCTGTACTTTGACCTTTGCTTGTTTTACAGAAATCATCCCTGAAGTCATCCGCAGACTAATATAAAATTAAATTCTACAAAACATTATTTTGAATTATTTTCCTTCCTTCCCTATTAGATGAATAATATGCGAAATTAGTCATTTATTGCACAAGGTTCTTAATAAATCCCAATTTGTTCCAGGTATATTCATAAATACGAGAGGCAATTCAAAACTATTCATATACCAAAACCACACATTCAGGTTTATGTATAAGAAAGCATACGGGAGCCAGCTGTGGTATTGCTGGTACTTCTTCAGCAGATGTTGTCCGGCGAAGCTCCGGATAAATGATGCGGGGAAGGTGACGGAGAGCATAGGCCGGCATAACCATGACCCTCCGACCTGCTGGATGACTCCTGATGGCAAGTCATACAACTTGCCACCGCTGCCCTGCAAGAACAACGACCGAAGAACACCATAAGGCTACAGACGTTGCAACAAAAGGCATGCGATTTTAAATAATTGCTGTTTAAGTTGCAAGCAGCAGGCGTGGCTCACTCGGCGATTTCGTCGCGTCGCTACAAGTACATGCGGCTAACACCAGTTTTGGTGTCTAGCCATAGTAGTTGCCGCGCACCGCTAGGGAACGGACGCCTGCTCGCACTTGCGCCACCTAGCGGTCATAGCTGTCGTAATAGACACGTTTTGTTAGAGAGTAAACCTTCTGTACCTAGTACTATTCTTTATTCTGTGGTAAGAGCAACGATGCAGCAATGTATTTCAAATCGCATGCGATTATCGGTGACGTTTGGAGAGGCCTAAAACCTAATATCATGTGATGAAAACATTGTTTTATTTGTTTCACTGCCCTGTAAATATGAGAACAAAGTTTATATTAAGTAAGTATAATTATGTTGAGATTCTATTTGCCTTTATATTTTTATTGTTATTATGAATTGTTTAACACTTTTAGATTAATTAGGGTTTAAGCATGTCATGTCCACAAATTATTCAAAGAATGAGATATTTGTTATTTATACATACAGATTATCTAAATTGATGTTTTATATGTACATGTTTTATTTTATTTGCCATAAAAAATATAAAAATGTCTGGTTTTTAATGCCCAGTGAGACTAATATCTCTCACAAATGTAATTTTTTTTAAGTAATTGGTTAACTGGGCAAGGTTTGTGGCGTTTTTAAACAAACAAAAGGCTGCTGCTATTAATAACGATTTTTAACTGTAGGTAAACTGATATTGTGGTACCTTTTGGCTTAGAAAATGATGTTAAAATTATCTTCATGACAAGCATAGGTATATTATTTTATGAAAATTATGACTTTGATTCAGCATAAAAATACCTACGCTCAAGAGCAATAATAAGGGGTCACTTACGTTTATATTGCATAATTCATTGCTCCTCAGTGTAACAAATATTTTTTTATTATAAAAATATTGCCTGTTTCTTCCATATACAATTTAGCTTACAAAATGATTCAAACAAGTAACTTACGCGGTTATCACCTGCGCCTGCGGCCCTCACGCCGCTATGGTGTGTGAGCGAGACAGCGCTATGCAAGCGATGTCCCGCTCGCACAGTGGAGCGGCGTACGGGTCCACATCTAATGTGAAGACCGCCTTACCCCACGGATCATACAAGAAAAAAAATCAAAAATTTTCAAGTGTAATTTGAACGTGTAATACAGGAGCAAAAAGAGTTAGTTTTCTTTTGTTTACAAAATGGAACGAAAGAGAACAAATGCAAGTCACTCTAGTAAGCCTAGGTCATGAAGGCTGGTGTTAATTAGTTCACGGCAACAATGGTGTCGGTTCTTTATAACTAGTCCAGTAAACCTCGCACGATACAAGGTGAGCAACTAGTTATTGCTGAAATTTGAAATATGGGAAATAAGTTTAGAGTCACACGAGCCCGCTACCAAAAAGCCCCATACAATCGAAGTAAAGCTCTCATTTTAAAACGACATGTTTTTATGGTACCTATTAGACTAAAATATAACAATTCCATATATAGTCCCACGAGGTCTCATATAGATGCTACATTAGTAATGAAGCAGTATTGTTTATATAAGTCATTATTGTCATAAAACTCGTAGTTTTTTACTTTATAAAACACGTTTATAACCAAAGGAGTGCCTTTGTATCAAGAAAAATCAAATTTTCTCCTACCTAAACAAATTGGAAATGCAAAAATACAGATTTTCTATGTATGTACCAGTCTAAAGACATGCAATAGCAATCGTCCTTTGTTATTTAAGTATTTGATAAAATACAGAAATACAAGCGTGACAGATTGTGTACAACCCGCATTATGATAATTCTGCTAAGGTAGAAAATCAAATAGGTATACATAAATATGTAGGTACTTTTCAAAGAACCATGCGACAAATGAAAATGTCTGTCGTTTTCTGCGCATTTTCGTAAGATGCATTATTTAACAGATATAAAGTGATGTTAAAAGTCATGACAGCATTTGTTAAGACTCGAGTTCCTCAAACATGCATTATACATATTATATTAAGAGCAAATGAATACTAATTTAAGTTTTAGTCAATTACATGCAATACTGTATATATCCTGCAAAGTTGCTTATAGGTTTAGTTCGAACAGAGCTAAGAGCGGTTTCGCACTACGTCCGATCCGAATCCGATCCGAACCCGTGAAAACATGGTCCGTAGCAGCCGTAGAACTATTTCTATGGTAAGTTACGCACTAGATCCGATCTCCGTTATTCGATTTCTTTCCGTCATTCAACGTGTGCGGTGCGATATTTTCACGGGTTCGGATCGGACGTAGTGCGAAACCGCTCTAAGACTGCCTTTCCACTGAGGCAGAGATGAGAGACCTGCGGGAATTATCCAATTGGTTGTAATCCAGCAGAGCGGAGATGTGTGCCAGTGGCGTAGCTAGGCGTGGGCCGTCGCCTACGGCCTCGCGCCCCAAGGGGGGCCTCGCGCGAGGCCCCTTCGGGCACATTAAAAGAAAAGGGCCTCGTAGATGCGACTTCGCCCACGGCTAGATAGTTCACGCTACGCAACTGATGTGTGCAATGCTATTGGTTAATACCCGCACGTCTCTCCGCCTCAGGCAGCCAGGGCGCCTAGCCAACATGCCAATCGTATTCGCTCCGTAGCGAACGAAACCCCAATGTCTCCATCGCACCAATATGGTAGAGTGATAAAGAGAGATCGCTACACTACGGAGCGTAAACGATTGACATGTTGGCTAAGCACCTTAAGGTTCGAAATGCAATCGTCACGGAAATCAATCTGTATAACGAGAAAAGCATTATTATGTACACTGGGTACATTCAGTTTACAACTTGTTACTTAATAGTTTATTTTTTAAATAATCCAAAATCTTGCGTAGATAGTTAACAAATTTATAACGTGCCTCTAGTAGGTAGAATTTAGGAAAATAAAAAATTATATCGTGCCTTTCTAAATTGTTTATATGTATGTTTACCAAATATAAAACTAAACTGTGATCATATTTGTTTTTTTTTTTAATTTTACCTAATATATAAAAGAACCATAGGACCGCTGGGCAGTGGCACCTTATCCCAAAAATTGGCGTATTCAATGGTTTTTACGAAAATTATTACACTGCAGTTTGACCTTCCACCCCATAGATAGTGGAAACTAGACTGTCAAGTCAAGCCGGTTTTCTCAGTAGAAAAAGGCAGCATAACTGAAAAATGTAGGAATAAATGGACCTTTCAAACAAATTTTATTTATTTATTTGATTTTCGCGCCTTTTTCTACTGATTAAGTTGGCTTGCCAGAGTATATATAGACTTATTAGGGTTAGTTAGTTACGTTTTTTATCAACAAAAATAACTATCCCTCTAGCTAAGGGGATTGCGATACGTTGAAGAAAAAGGAGGCCTTTGCCCAGCAGTGGGACACTATAAGGACTCATATAAATATATAATGGAAAAGCAACTGGTGAAAGTTTATTACCTAACCTACTCTTGATTGACTTAAGAACAATACTTAAAAGAGAGGTATACATAGGTAGAGTTAGACCAAGATAACTCTGCACTCTCTGCAGCGACTTTGATAGCATAGACTGCCAGTATTACATACGTCATAATTTCATAGAAGTTTGACGTTTAAAAGAACACTTGCACAGTCTTAGCTATCGAAACCACTGCAGAGTTTTCTTGGTACTCCATATACCTATATACTGTATATAGCAAATACTACCTACAAAATTTTATGCCTAAGCCGCCCACGACATGACAAAATCTACCAAGACAAAGGCAGTTGTGATGTGTCTGGAAAACTGGAAAATTATTTAAATTTACTATGGAATGGAAGAAATATAGTCACAAGCTATTTTTAGTTATATGGCAACCACTTTGCCTAACTATTAGTTAAATAAGCTGTCATTTCATTCATATTTCGGTACAGAAACACACCCTGAGAGACCGGACATGGCAGTCGTTTTAGTTCTTGTGCTATGCTTGAAATTTGATTACCAAAGCGGTTGCTGGGTTCCTGATGCAACCAGGTGACCCTGCCTGTGAAGCCGATGGTCCTGGGTTCGAATCCCGGTAAGGGCATTTATTTGTGTGATGAGCACTCAGTCATGGATGTTTTCTATGTATTTAAGTATTTGTATATTATATATATCGTTGTCTGAGTACCCACAACACAAGCCTTCTTGAGCTTACCGTGGGACTTAGTCAATTTGTGTAAGAATGTCCCTATAATATTTATTTATATTTAATTGTTATTTGGAAACCGCAATTCTAAGGCAAAATAGTTTCACAAACGGAAGAAGTAACTCAAACATAACAGAAACGAACATTGAGTTGTATTGGACCATAGTTGGGTGGTTTTACGGTTTTTCACAAAATTACCTGGACTCTAAATTCTGGCATTTTGGAGTTCACATTGGGGCCGGGACCAACCGACCTTTGAAACTATCCGGGCGGATACGTAATTACCCTCATTATTGTTATAATATAACACATCGACACAGGTTTCACTGGTCGTGGTCGCGGCTGACTGATACGAAACGTCGGTAAATCAAGGTAATTGAATAAAATTCGCGTTAGACCCGTCTATAAATGTGAGTTAATAAGTATACTACTATATAGTTTCGCCTGATGGTAAGTGACCACCGCATATGGACGTCTGCAACTCAAACCTGTAAGTACCTACAGTCCTTTTTAGGATTCTGTACCCAAAGGGTAAAAACGGGACCCTATTACTAAGACTCCGCTGTCTGTCACCAGGCTGTACCTCATGAACCGTTATATCTCGACAGTTGAAATTTTCACAGATGGTGTATTTCTGTTACCGCTATAACAACAAATACTAAAAACAAAATAAAATAAATATTTAAGTGGGGCTCCCATACAACAAATGTGATTTTTTGCGTAATGGTAAATGGTACGGAACCCTTCGTGCGCGAGTCCGACTCGCATTTGACTGGTTGTTTGGGGTTCCGTAGTCAACTAGGAACCCTTATAGTTTCGCCATATCCGTTTGTCTGTCTGTCCGTCCGAGTGTTTGCTCCCAGATAGCTAGAAAGTTGTTTCAAGAATACTGTAGGTACCTAGTCCCTCGAGAAAACCTCAGCAGGGAGCTCATTTCACAGTCGGAGGTTGCACGGGAGGAAATTCTTCTTAAACCGTACAATGCGAGACCGTTTAGGTTCCAAGATGTGAGGGTGAAGGGGGCACCACGGTGACCTGTGTTACAGAAGTCAAAGTCCTGTCCCAGACTATAGCTACTTACTAAAAAATTAGAAATTGTGACCTGTAATACCTTATTACCAATAAATGATGTCTTATATGTCTACTATCTAAATAACAAGATATGTTGGCCGTGTGCGTTTCATTAAACGGTTTTATTAGCTTGTTTAACTCAAATCGTAACATTTTTTAAGGTCGCTCAAGAAAGCAACGTCAATGTCGCAAAGGAGCTACACCAAGGACCTATAAATATAAACCTTATTCTTCTGAAACTCTAGCAAAAGCCGTACTAGCAGTAAAAGCCAAGGAACTGAGCCCATATCAAGCTGAGAAAAAATATAAAGTTCCCCGGCGAACTATAGTAGACAAACTGCATCAAAAACACCCAAGACCAGTTGGAGGGCCGACGAAAATATCTGCTGACATGGAAACCAAAATCGTGAACTACATTATGACCAGAGACAGCAAAATATCTTCTAAAGCGGACATTAGACGCAGAGTTGCTGAGTATGATCTGAATAACGGCAAACATATGTTTAGTGGAAAGCTTCCGGGTCATCGGTGGTTGCAAAACTTTCTGCGACGCCATAACGATAAGTTAGATTTCTTCGAAAGAGTAAAACGTGAAAAAAATGCCTGTTAAAATGTTTTTAGACTTACGTCTCAATATACATAAGTAAATTATTCTCTTGTTAGGCGAATTCTTGATAAGATATTAAAGAAGCGTGACATTATTTTTCATATAAGATTACATTTACTAGGTTAGGTTATATTTTATATTATAGTTAAGTTTCATGTTTCATAACCTTAATTTGATTTAAATTACAAAATTAAAGACCAGATGCGTAAGTGGCTTCAGTTTTGTTTAGTTGTTTTTTATTTATTTATATCGTATTAGTCTGTAGACATTTATATGTAGTTCTTCATGAGCTGAAAAAATATTTATTTTCAGACGGTACATTACCACGCGGGAATCGCAGGCGGCCCGGAACTAGGCCGTACAGAGCCTATTCTCCAGAATCTCTAGCTCTAGCTTTAAAAGCTCTGAGGAGCAAGGAGCTAACAGTGTCCGCCGCGGCAGCCCTCTATAACATCCCAAGAAAAACTTTACTTAATAAATTAGCTCAAAAACACACTAGCATGCCTGGACGAAAACCGAAAATGCCTGCTGACGTCGAGAACAAAATAACGAACTTTATCATCATTGCGCGAGACTGTGGAGAAATAACATCTAAATCAGACTTACGTCGAAAAGTTCTCGAATACATAAGCGTGTTTAACTGTGAAAGTTTTTTCGGCGGTAAACCGCCAGGAGAAGCATGGTTGAAACATTTTATATATCGCCATAGGGACAGGTTAAAGCTGTGCTTGGAAACTCTAAAAAGTAATAGAGGCAGGAAAGTGAAGGAAGAAAAAAATGACGACAGATGAAATTAACTTAAGTAGATAATTTTATGTTGTTAGGGATCTCTGATTCCTGAAAAGGATCCTGGTTAAGTTATAGATTTAGCGAACCTTTGAATATATTGTTGTAGTGCGTAAAATAAACAAATTATGCCACAGCTGTTAATAAATACTATCGTAAATAAATAAATTCCTATCAACTTGAAAATATTTTTATTTAATTTAGCACTACTTTTTTTATTTAGTCGTAAATACAGAAATACAAATGCCAACAAAATACAATTTTTCATAAATTTATTTAAAATATAAGTCTTAAGTGTCAGAGTTTACAATACAATATAATACAAATCTTACAATCTACAATATACATCATTCATAAATAGGTACCTAAGAACTAAGAATTAAGATTTAGCATTAAACGTAACTATAAATAAGACTAAACCTAAACTAGCCTATTAAAACAATTCGAACAGCCCCGCATCGGTTCCGACGCAAAGGTGCCCATCACGCTTGCATTTAGCATTCCGTAAGTGATTTTCATGTGTTTTCAGACAGTACATTACAACCTCGCAGGCAGTCCGGAACGTATAGAGCATATTCCCCAGAAACTCTAGCTCTAGCTTTAAAGGCTCTGAGAAACAAGGAGCTAACAGTGTCCGAAGCGGTTGCCCTTTATAAGATTCCAAGAAGAACGTTACTTGACAAATTGGCTCAAAAACACACTAACATGCCTGGACGACAACCGAAACTATCCCCTAACGATGAAACCAAAATAGTGAAATACATGATCATGGCGCAAGACTGTGGAGAAATAACATCTACATCAGACTTACGTCAAAAAGTTGTCGAGTATATATAGTAGTATACCCTATAATGGACACGGAACCAGTAATGGGACAAAAAAACACAATTCCTCTAAAATAAATATATAAAAGTAGTTAATAAACACTGGATATATTTTTATCATAAATAAGAGTCCTAGAGCTGATTATGTTTGAATTTTTATTAAATTCGGTAATTTTTTAAGAAATGTGCGTCAACCCAAAAGTTGTCGTGCCACTGAAAAAAAATATCACAAAAATTCTTAACAACTTCGCTAAGAGAGGTGAGTTAATTTATTAAATTTTAATTAATGAATACTTGATGAAAACTAGAATGTGTTTTGTTAATTGCATTTACCATGAGACAAGGTATACAACACACTATGTTCTGACTCCACAGATGTAAAAAAATAGTGGTATTTGGCCCAATCCCATTATAGGAGCTGTAAAACTGCATACCTCCTATGATGGGACAATTGACATAATGATGCTTGCCATGCCATGATGATGATGATGTTTTAAACAATACAGAAGTAAAATGTAGTTACGAAATATGTCAATCAGGAGGTATTCTCGGACTTAGGATAAATTAATATCGTTTTTCCAAACTTTTATTTAACTTGCCTTGTTAGTTAGTGTGGGTCAAATCTTGGTAGCTGAATTTGACCCACTTTTCGATTTCCGATTCAGTTGAAATTTTGTGTAAGTACGTAATTAAGTATGCAAATCGGATGATAATGCAATATTATGATAACATGGACTTGATCTGATGATGGAGACAGGAGGTGGCCATGGGAACTTTATCGCAATAAACCCTAACTAATTGTGTTACGGTATATTAGAATTGTCTCGATGAATCTAATACAATAATAATTGGCTGTGGAAAGAAAAATACATTCAGCTATAAAAGCTTATACCAAAAATTGATTTTTTTGCCATAACTTATTCCCCATTTCAATATTTTATACTGATAGAGCAATGTCCATTATAGGGGGCCCATTACTGGATCCACGTCCATTACCGGGGGCCCATTACTGGAGCTTTGGTGTCCATGACTGGAGAAAAAAAGCATAGTTTTAATTTGTTAATTATGTGGAAACTCATTGCAGTATCTTTGATACAACACGCCTAAAACATGAAAGGCGGATAGGACTTTCATCTTTTAACACGCTAAGCGGAAGACCATTTACATGTACAAGGGAAATATCATAAATACTCCAAATTTCCTCTTAAATGTCCCATGACTGGTGCTGTTACTATATGCATGTTTAATTGTGAAAGATTTTTCGGCGGTAAACCGCCGGGGAAAAAATGGTTCACACATTTCTTGACCCGCCATGAAGACAAGTTAAAGATGCGCTTGGAAACCTTAAAAATTAATAGAGGCAGGAAAGTGAAGGAAGAAAAAACTGCTGACATGAAATTAATTTAGATAACTTTATGGATCCGTTCCTGGTCAGATTATACTTATCATCATCCTGAACTATCCTAGATTTAGAGACACTCTGAATATATATTGTGTTTGTGTGTGTATGTAGTTAGACTAGTTAGTAAAATAATCAAATTGACCTTAGCTGTCAAAAAATACTAACATTAATAAATTCCTATCAAAGTGAGAATGTTTTTATTTAATCTAGCATTCGGTAAGTAGAAGTAGGCAAAATTATTTCTAGAAAAGAAACCCCATAGCTGTAGTTTTCATAATTAATTAAAATAAAACTTTTAAATCAAGTAGGTGCTTTATTTTCAGCCGGTACAAATAGAATAAGCAAGCATTGCCCACTTAGAAATTACAGGGCCTATTCTTCTGAAACATTAGCAAGAGCTTTAGCAGCAATAAGAAATAAAAAGATGACCCAAAGAGACGCCGAAAAACGGTTTAAGATTCCGAGAAGTACGTTAAAAAACAAACTATCGCAAAAGCTGCAGAATCCCCCAGGACGACCCACCACACTGTCTGCTGTCGTAGAAAACAGAATTGTCGACTCCATCAACATGGCGTGGGATTCTGGTAGAATACGCTCGAAAGCAGAAATATACCGCAATGTTCTGGAGTATTTAAACCTTCATGTTGACGAAAATGGCTTTGGAGAAAAATCTCCCGGAAAAGACTGGCTGGATGGCTTTTTACATCGCCATAGAGACAAGTTAAGTTTGTGCTTGGAAGTCATAAAATATAAAAAAAATACGAAAAGAAAGAGACGACGGCTAAAATATACGAACGAGTAATTGCCTTAAAACCAAGACTAGTAGATTTTTTTTATAAACGTAGGCTGTTAAAAAATAAAACAAATCGGATGCTTATTGATTTCTTGACGTAAAAAACAGAATTGTTAAATCCATCAACGCTGTCTGGGATCCCGACGAAATAATCTCGAAAGAGAAATATTTAGGAAATTACTCAGCTCCTTTGGAGGCAAACCTCCTGGAAGAGGCTGGAGCTGGATTTATGACTTTTTACATCGCCATAAAGACAAGTCAAATTGAGGTTAGAATTCATACAGACCTATGAAAGTCTCCGCTGATGTAGAAAACAGAATTGTTAATTACATCAACGCTGCTTGGGAATGGGATTCGGAACTGTTTGGCTGGACGACTTTATATGTATATCGCCATAGAGATAATAAGTTAAATCGGTGCTTGGAATTAATATAAAAAAATGACGTCAAATAAAATGTTCGTCTTCATCCCTAAAAGCATTTATAAATAAAATATATCGTGTGACTTACAGTTTAGAATAGTATTATCCTTTCAATAAATTCGAAGCTGATTCGTGAAATTAGTAGGTATTATTATTTAAACAGAAGCTTTTAAATGGGTAGTCCTATATGAATCAACCTACATATTAACGGAGTGCCTAAGGTATCTATTTTTTCTGTATTTGTGTAATGCTAACAAATAAATAATGTTGTAGTAAGTAGTTATGGGTTTGTAGTACATTTAATGGGAAATTTATTTCAGACGTTACAATAAGAAGGAATCGCAGGCGCCGGCAAGTTAAAACTTATAAAGCCTATTCTTCTGAAACACTGTCTAGAGCTTTAGCAGCAATAAGAAACAATGAGATGACCCAAAGAGATGCTGCGACACTATTTAAGATCCCAAGAAGAACTTTGTCAAACAAATTATTGCAAAAACACACTAAACCAGTAGGACGTCAGACCATACTCTCGTCTAGCGTAGAAGACAAAATTGTTAACTTCATCAACGTGGCTTGGGCTTCCGGAGGAATACGTTCTAAGACAGATGTACATCGCAATGCTTTAGAATATTTAAACCTTAATCCCTTTGAAAACTCATTTGGAGGAAAACCTCCCGGAAAAGATTGGTTGGAAGGCTTTTTACATCGCCATAGGGATAAGTTAACTGTGTGTTTAGAAGGTAGGAAAGTTAAAAAAGAAAAATTAAGCGGCTAAAATGTCCTTTCAGAATAAAGAAGAAAAAAATATTGATTGTTTTTTTCTAGATCATTTACATTTACCTGGCAGGGAAAGTGACTTTCAACACATTCACTGCCAGCGATCTGCTAGTTGGGTTAGCGCTTTTCGCTACAAACCTACGCTCGTAGCGCGTAGCTCGCACTGGCAGTACCTATATATGTTAATATATCCGGTCTTTCATTATAGGTATCTGGTTTTTAATTTAAACAGGTAATATATTTTCAGGCCGTAAAATAAGACGGTGTCGCAAGGGACGTCCAGCTAGAAATTACAAAGCATATTCTTCTGAAACATTATCTAGAGCTCTAGCAGCAATAAGAAGCAATGAGATGACGCAAAGGGAAGCCGAGAAGCTATTTAAGATACCACGAAGAACTTTATCAAACAAATTATGGCAAAAGCACACTAATTCGCCTGGGCGTCTGACCAAAATTCCCGCTGGCGTAGAAGATAGGATTGTTGACGCCATCATCGCGGCTTGGGACGACGGCGAAATTCACTCAAAACTAGACGTACATCACATAGTACAAGAATATCTAAATCGCCATGCCTGTGAAAAGGCTTTTGGAGGAAAAGCACCCAGTAACTCATGGTTGGAAAGCTTTTTCCAGCGACATAGAGACAGGTTAAGTCTTTGCTTAGAACTTATTAAATGTAAAAGAGGGGGGAGGAGAGTAAAGAAAGAAGATGAAAGTTAATGGTTAATTTCACTGGCTCCTACTGTACCTAGTTTGATTTGTCGTGAACGTAAATATCGAAACTTGGTGTTTGTGTGAATATAAATAAATGTTTTCTCTTGATGTCTACTTTTTACTCTAAAAAGCAACGGCTTCTTCATAAAACTTAGAAAACCTTTGTCTAATGTTGTCTCTTTCTAAGAAACTGTAATTTCAAAATGTATGAAGGCCTACCGCGAAACACGAAATTCAATTTCGTTATATGTATTTATGCTGTCGCTCAAGTATGCAAGAGTTATAGAGAGGCATACAACCAGTGATCACTGCATACAACGAAATTTCGATGTTCATATTTCGCGGAAGACTCTTAGAGACAAACGGTTATCAACGGCTTGTTAGAGATGGCAGACGTTTATGAATAACGCCAGTCTTTATTTAGACGAGAGATAAGTAAGTATTAATACCGTATCATCCATTAATCTATCACTGCACTTTGGACCTAACTACGTAGATTCATTATCAATCGTTAATCTTCAGATAAGACTAATTAAAACCCCGGTAAATAGAAGATATATAAAATTCTTACTATATGGAAGGACACCGTGAGATTTGTGACTTTTTTGTAATTGTGGAACTCTATTATAGGACATCTATTTCGGTTCAAAACGATTTACCTTCAATGACTATATGTGACGTTATCTACGAAAAGGGACCTTATTGTCGATGGCGCTTACGCCATTATTAACGATGTTCCGATATAAATACAATGCCGCGCGACGCTGTGTGGCGTAAGCGCCATCGACAATAAGGTCCCTTTTCGTAGATCTACATGTATTATCTACAGGTTGGCCCAGAAATACGTTAAACTAACCAAATTTTGGTTGGGTTTGGGAAAACGTATTTTTGGGCTAACCTGGACTTACAATCTACAGTACAGACACCTACGCCGTTGTGTTTATATCTACAGTCGCTAAAAATATAATTACGTTACCTACAAAAGGTCGCTAAACAGGAAAACCAGTTAGGTATAAATACAAATGGACTTTGGACCTGAAAGATAACATTCTATTTAGTTAACTACCATAACATGAGTGACGTTCGCCACCGCATTTCTGGCGCAATTGCAACGTTAAATCCGTCACTCATTTTATCAAGAAAATTGACACATACAGCGATGTTATTAACGCCGCAGAGTAATGTCGCAACAGTAATGCAGCTGCAGTTGTCATCCGAATGTCACCATAGTTCTAGATACGAGTAGAATGAGTAATGTTTTCCTGTAACGACGTAGTTAAGCTGTTGGAGCAGCCTCCTTGTGTATAAACCTAGTTTAAACACTGTAAACTATATAAGTAGTATAAGAAATGTTGTAGGCTACTGTCTTAAAATAAATTATAGAGAATATTCATTGAGCTCAAAACAATAGTTTTATTTACTCTCTCTTAACTTACCTTTTTAATATTTTTATACTTTTTGGAGAAAAGTATTGGTGCCATTATCTATCTTTTAAACTATCCTTATATGCAGTCTTTGCTTTTTCGAACCTGCAATCGTGTAGTGTGACAAGAGAGCGTCGTACTCACGAACCCCTGAGACACCTACAAATAGTCTATAGCTCTTTAAAAATAAATATACTTGTTTCATTTGCAGGTCACATGAAAACGCGTAGGCGAACTTTTACTTCGATTCCTGATGAAAGTGAAGATGAGCAGCTGTCCGATGATGATGATAAATATAAATTACCTTCTAAAACTGAAATCGAAGTTGAAGACCCCGAGTATGAATTTACTGATGAAGATGACAATGCTTTTGAAGGAATATATTTGGAAGAAGAAACGGAAACTAGCAGCAATGAAGGAAACTCAAAAGAAAGAGAACCTAAAGGCGCAGTAAAAAAAAAGACGCAGAAGAAGACTAAATTGATTTGGGCTGAAAAGTCGATTGATTGTGATAGCCAAAAGGTTGCGTTTTTGCGCTGTGAAGATGTGCCAGAGGAAATTATGTTACTAGAAACACCAATGGATTTTTTCAAACATCTTTTTCCAACAGCAGCATTGAACCTAATGGAAGAAGAAAGCAACTTATATGCAGAACAAATCCAGCCTGAGAAGGCAAATACGATTTCTAGTGACGATATCCGCAAATTTTTAGGAATCATTATTTATATGTCTGTAGTGCAACTTCCGTCAACGAGGCTTTACTGGAAGAAAGGGACATATATCGAAAAAGTGGCATCATCTTTAACATGTAACAAATTTGAGGAAATAAAAAGATTTTTGCGGTTTTTTGATAAAACTAAACTCAAAGCTGGAGACACAAATTACGATAAACTCCAAAAAATAAGACCTCTAATAGAAATATTAAAAGACCGTCTACGAAAAGTGCCTAAAGAAGAGTATTTGGCAGTCGACGAACAGACGATACCTACCAAAGTAAAAACATCAGGTCACATTTTCTTTCATCTGATTGATTTGACGTGTGTAAACAGCTGGATATTATGGCGTCGAATGATGAAACAGAAAAATGATCAGACATACATGCCATTGCTAGATTTTAAATTGTACATCGCTGATGTGCTAATGCAAGAATCGTCCCAAATGTTTACACCATCAACTCGTAAGAGGGCAACTGTTTCTGATGTGCCAATCGAAAATGTAAGAAAACCTAGAAGACGGCAACTAGACATACCTCCAAGAGAGGTGGCAGAAGATGGCATAGGCCATTGGCCAGTTTGGGGAAACGATAGGCAAAGGTGCAAACATTGTAGCCTGAAGTCGTATATATATTGCCGCAAATGCGTTTGTTATTTTTGCCTAAACAAAGACCGCAACTGTTTCCAGGCTTTTCATGTAAAATGATTTATTTATGATGATGTTGTTCGTCTAATTATAAAAGTATTTTTGTAGGTATTAATAGTATTTTTCAAACTCGATGGTTATGGTGACAGGTGTCTCCATATATAACCTAAAAATTTATCAATAAGTATATTAAAAATATTTTTTTTAAATGGCAAATGGTTTTTTTGTTATCTACATTTCCATACATACATAAGTCCCCGCGTACTTGTACAAGTACAAATTAAATTCGAGTTATGAACTCTTATAGAAACAAAAGAAAGTTCCAAATTCAAAAGCGCAATAATTGGCTTGGGTCTTAGGAGGATTGCATACTGTACCAAATTAGATCAGGTAAATAAACCGGGTTCCGCGCGGTTGCGAACAGTATGTATTAGTGGCTAGTAATAATAGGTATAAGTACATACTGTTCCAAATTTGGAACAAGTCAATATTTTGAATTGGGTCGAATTTAGATTTTTATAATTTCTTTTTATATTACATTTATAATATTTTATTACATATTAAGTATTTAATTAGTAGAGAATAAAAAATCTATGCGGTAAAGGGTTAACCTGACTTCTGTTTGTACCAATGAATTTCTAAGAACTTATTTCTCACACCATTTACCTGCCGTTACCTATCGTTACCTATCGCTGCCTGTCCACTTGCGTTCACATCATATTAATCTTATATATAATACTAAATTACTGGTATTTAACTATACGTCATACTTTGTACACACACACATACACACACCGTTACTCGACACATACTATTTATGTATATTCTATTTTTAACAAATATTTATATTATCCACAATTACAAATATACAAATACATATAAATACATATATATATACATATTTCATACATACATCGACTAGCGCTGCACTGGTCGTTCATAACTGTAGGTTTATTTAAGGTTCTGACAGAAGATCAGCGCTGCGGTCTCCGCAGTATTTTATGCTGAGTCAGCGCCTATTTCTTTACCACAACACATGACCCTCTACTTATGTAAAATATGTCAAATATGTAAATTGCTATTATTGCTATTAGTGTAAAAGTGTATGTTGCCTTTTAATTTTTTTTGTCTCTTGTTAACTTTCCTTTTGTCTCTTGTTATTATTTATTGTGTCACAAAGCATGTAAGTTGTGGTTGAATAAAGATTTTATCTATCTATCTATCTATCTATTTGAGTTATATTCATATTCATTGATATAAGCAGAAGTGAGGTTACTCAATTACTCATAGCGGTATAAAAATGTATATTAGGTACTTGTAAATTAAATAAAACAATAGTTATGCTTGTGAGTCACAAACCATGACATAGATAGTTGATGATGAATTTATGTCCGATTTCGGCTTAAAGCCATTAGCAATAGGTACAAGTACCTAACTACTAGGTAGGCGCGACATGCAAATTGTCATACCAATAAACCAGCTGCTGCAATGATGGTGCTAATTTTTAGGGTTCCGTACCCAAAGGGTAAAAACAGGACGTTCTTACTAAAACTCCACTGTCCGTCTTGTCACCAGGCTGTATCTCATGAATCGTGATAGCTAGACAGTTGAAATTTTCATAGATGATGTATAATTTCTGTTGCCGCTACAACAACAAATACTAAAAAGTACGGAACCCTCGGTGGGCGACTCCGAGTCGCACTTGCCGGTTTCTTTTTTTATTCACCTAAATGAGTCAAATAACCATCGGGAAACCCAAAGTTATTATTACCCATGTACTTGTCACAATAAATACGTTCAGATGGAACATAAATGTGACGTCCCACGGGTAAAGGTAACTTATGGCGGTTGGCGCTTACGCTATTATTAACGCCGCACCAATACTATTGCGGTGGTATGCGATGTAACCGCCAGGCGCCATAAGGTACCTTTTCCCGTGGAGAGTCACAAATATCGTTCCATAACGATAAGATACCTTATTATGACAGGGTTTTATTGATGACACAGACGGACGGCCAGACCGAACAAATGCTTAATTGAAAATATTGGCCACGGCCGGGATCGAACTTGTGACCTTTGACTTCGTGAGTAGACGTATCAAGATTAATGATCAGTCTGTTCTGTAGCAAACAAATGCATAGTTTTATGACCAGACTCCGTTATCAATGGTGAAATTTTAATGAAATGCAAGGGTTGGCGCTCACCCTCCCTGCGGGTAAATTCCATAATAATAATAATTCAGCCTATATATGTCCCACTGCTGGGCACAGGCCTCCTCTCATGCGCGAGAAGGCTTGGGCTATAGTCCCCACGCTAGCCCGATTGGGTTTGGGGACTGTGGTGTATTGGGGGGAAATTCCATAAGCTATTGGGTAAAAGTTCGCATGTGGGGTAATTGTTCGCATCAAGAAAATTTCAATGGAATTGTCAATAAAATAAAGTTTAACGAATATTTACGAAATTGTCTGATCAATATCCACGTAGGTTCTTATGACTCTACGCGCACTTCCACGCCTACGGCTCGACGCACACATAGCCGGTGTGCAATGGCCTTGAATGTGTTCCAAAACCAAAACTGTATAATTATGTACTTAACTTATTAATTTACAGACGACTCAAAAAAGTATCACACGTTCGAAAAGAAAGGTGAAAAACGTAGACCTTGCGCGTGGTATGCTACAAAAGGCTTCGTTCTACATTTAAAAGTCAAATCTTACTGTATAGGATGCTATAAAGGGTACTGCCTCAGGTGTTTCTGCGAGAGCCATTGTATCACATAATTTATCTTGTAACTCCCTTATTCAATAATTTTACGGGCCTGATTTAGTGAAATTATGGAAAATGGCTTCGCCGTCCAGCTGCGCCACCCTTGCGTCGGCCAGCAACTGGAGTTGGCTAGACGCCTACGCTCGGGAGACGCTACTGTAGAGTGGCCCTTAGAGAAGATACTTTTGACGCGTCGTCTGATCCGCCACATGCTGACTGTTCATATAATGGCGTCATGCGCTTTAAAGTTTCGCTCCCGTTAAAATACTCTAATTTTGTGTTTGCGGTGAGGTTCGGAGTCTAATACTAAAACCCATTATCTAAGTCCAGTCCTAATTAACACTTCTATTTAACTCTTGGCCAGGCGTATTTAAAAATCAATAAAGAGCTATTACCATAATGTCTCCACTAATTCCTTAACCACACAGTAATTTACTTTGTCATGATTAAAGTCCGTTCGTGTCCTACTTCATTCATTATTTAAAACTTTTAATAACTCTACATGTAACTAAAATGACTTTACTAGGGTGACTGCTATAATTATTGGTTCCTTCATGGTAATTGGCCACTCTTAACAATATGAGTTCTATTGCCTTGTTTCTTTCTGCCTTGTATGGAGTGGCCAATTACTGTGGAGGGGCCAATAACTATAGCACTCACCCTCCATGAGTATGGTGTAATTACATATACAGGGTGGCTAAAAAATAACAGCATTCCCGTTGCCAGGGAGGTTTTCGGATTATACTGAGCAACTTTTACTATAGGACCAAACCCGAAATCGCGAAAAAATAATTGGTTGTTTCATACATTTTGGCTGGTCCATTTTCTATGGGAGGGTAAATTTTTTTTCGCGATTTTAGGGGTTGATCCCGTAGTAAAAGTTGCTCAGTATAATCTCAAAACCTCAACGGGAATGCAGTTATTTGTTAGCCACCGTGTAGGTATAGTAATTAAGTGACCTTTTGGGCCTTCTCGTCAATTAGGTACCTATTAAAAGGCATAAATATCAATATAGAATGCTGACTAGCCAGTCTCAGTATCTACCGACCTATAGGTCTACCGTTTAACTGAGGCGGTTGTTAAGTAGTTATTATGGTCATCTATGGGCTGTCTGAAGGATTGGCTGAATTAAGCTGATTTGTATTATGTTAAGTAAATACAAATCACTGCACCTTATAAAACAAAACAAAGTCCCCCGCCGCGTCTGTCTGTTTGTACGTTTGTTCGCGATAAACTCAAAAACTACTGAACGGATTTTCATGCGGTTTTTACCTATCAATAGAGTAATTATAGAGGAAGGTTTAGGTGTATAATTTGTTAATCCGTGCGAAGCCGGGGCGGGTCGCTAGTTAGCGCTAATTCGATTGCTCAATCTACTATCCAATCTGTCTGATTTTGTACTAAAATAACATATAAGTTAGAGAACAAAGTTAGAGTTAGACCAAGAAAAGTCTGCAGCGATTTTGATAGCCCACGCAGTGCAAGTGTTATTTTAAACGTCAAACTTCTACGAAATTATGACATATAAATAACACTTACATTTTTGCATTTGCAATTGACTTTTCTTGGTCTAACTCTACCTATTTATTATTTATTTATTTGGCGGTGTTGTCCACACGCATTTCACGAGTAGGTAACGACAGAAGAAGCGGAAATATCTTGACATAGGTTGTTGATATGATAACGTTCAAAAAACGGCATTGTGGTCTAAAGGTCGCCTTACTAATTACGGATAACGGCTAATGTAATTATGTACTTATTACACAAATGAACATTTCCGGGGAAAACAATGAGAATATTTTTTCTTAGTCTCTTTATAAGACGGCATATGTGCCTATAAATAAGTCTAGTATACCAGACTTGCTAGAAAACTCTTTTTCCTAATGCTTTCAACGACTTCGGTATTTTTTCTGCAAATATTTAGAATTTATGTAGCTACATGTAATGTTTAGGTCGGTAAACGTGAACGCAACTGAAAAAAGCCATGTCGCTTCCATACTAAATTGTGCAAACTGTATAAAAGCGTCTATCAAAAATCTGTTTTGGGTTCAATGGAATAAAAATGTAGATATTTATTGCCTACACTGTATTCTGCAAATTGCCTTACCATATTTATATCGACATTTTAAGATAACGGGCAGATAACGGTGATTTATTGTCTACGTAAGTTTTATCGAAAGAATGAGCTCATTGATTTGCACCGACACGTGGAAGCAATACACTTTACGAGTACTTACTTAATAATATTGCTCAAGTGTCTACGGATTTTCATAATCACAATCATTTTATTCGTAAAGCCAGTTTACATGTTAACATATCCATAGAAAATATTATTAAACATAAACATTAAAGTTCCTGTTAACTGAGTTAAACGTTATTAAGAGTCTCACGAGTCACTAACCCGCCGCTAAAAACCGCTCCCATACAATCTAAAAACGAACGAGTTTTAATGTTAGTAGAAGTTTTGTATGTAAAACTTCTACTCGCTCTAATTTCATGGTTCATGTGACTCTTAATTGTGATTTGTGATTTCACTAGAACAGCAACTGACTGACTTTACCTTCATACTTCTTAAACAATACGGGATTTGGACGGTTTTTTCCATACCAGACCAGTCTAGTATTACTAATGGTTGATAAAAGTGACTATTATAGTTATTATTATAGTGCCTATACGGCCAAAGTCGTGCAAAATTCACGATTCATTATGCTAATTGTGAAGCGTAATATCAGGGTGCCTAGTCAAGGTGACAATCGTTTGCGCTTCTATAACGAAACGCTTTGTGTCTCTCTCATATCACTTTTCCATATCCTCTCGTCTGTGCTGTGGGCGACCCGAAAACGGGGTCGCTTTTTTCAACCGACATCTGTGACATGTGACGTGTGTCATAGACTGTGCTTACATTCATGTCGAATAAACAGCGAATCATGTATTAAAATACTTGTATTGTACGTACTTTTCCATTATAATTAGGAACATGTTTCATTCTGCTTAAGTAGTAACTATAATTTACATCTTCTACTGAGGTATCTGGCTTGACAACCTAATTCCTATGTCTATGACATCTTAAAATTCCGTAATTTTCCCGTACCTAACTTTGTGTCATTCTAACATTTTTCCAGGGACATTTATAATGACCAGCCTCGGCACAACCCTATTCCAGCACAACGGCTACACATACTGGAAGACCAACTACATTAACCAACGGAACCGGGTACGGTGGTACTGCTCGTCACGGAAGCGGTACGGATGCCCCGCCGTACTAACCTGCTGTCATACTCGGATCGTCGGCAAGAACGGATCGCACAATCATGGTGTGCCGACGATGCAGGTCGATAGCTGTGGGAGGTATTATAAAGTGAGGACAGCTGTGTAGATACATGACATGAAATTAAGAGAAAATCCACATTCACATAGACAGGACTATGTGTGAATGATTTTTGAAAAACCGCCTTGCTCTGTATAGCACGTTCCTTTTTATACTTTACCTCTCTATGGTAATCAGTAACTCTTTGATAAGACCAACTACGTGAATAACGCACTGAAATATGAAACCTATGGAAGTGAAAAGTCAACGAATAATGCGTGCCACTGTGACGTCATCTTAGAACTAAACATGGCGGTTTTAGTGCTGCCCAGAAGATTTTTACTGTTACTAGGTTTTATCGATACATCGATACCTTTTTAACGTTCTCGGCTCATTTTATTTAAAATACTAAGTATGTATTATTTGTGGAGTTTATGTTTTAATAGGAAGTAAGTAAATAAATAAAAATTCTTTATTAGTATATTGTTATGTGAAAAGATACTTTGATTTAGTAAGATGTGTGGAGTCTAGGACAATTTCGTGCTTCAAATTTGACAGGTAAACGAGATGACGCTGTACTACTCAATACATATTGCGATTTTTGCGGTAACACTGATTTTCAAAAGTTGACGTTTGACAACTTAGTGACCGCAAAACACATGGCGCAGTACAGCGCCATCTGTTTTGGATGTCAGAATAAGTGTACGTGTTTTTCTTGGACTTTACCTCTCTATTACAATCAATTTTGTTGTGTTGCTAACCCTGAAATCTGTAACACACTACCGCACTGCACCTCGACCTTGGTGCGCCGTATCTATAAGTGAGAGCGATACAAAATTCAAGCTTATTAAGCGACGGGTGAAAAAAAACAAAACACCTTCAGAACATTTTTTTATTACAAAAATAAGGAATGACTTCCGCTCTTCAACTTCTTCAACATTTATTCAGCAAATAGGCCACGAGGACATTTTTATACGTCAAAATAATAACAATACATTAACCATTTTATAAATTACAACTATATGTATATGGTCTCTTAATGTCGAATTATATAAAAAAAACTATAATAATGATATAAAAAAGCCCGCAGGGCAGCTTCTGGAGTAACGACCCCACGGACCCGAGTGCTCCCGAGAGTCGGTCAGGGTCTCCATCTCCAGCTCTTTCTTTTTATTTTCATTTCTTGGTAAGCTATAAAAATGATTTAATTATTAAATTAAGATAATTTAGTTGGTTTGAAGCGGGGTAGCATGATAAAATAAGAAAATATAAATAGGCAATCATAATATATCGATATCAAAGTCGATAAATAAAGTACAACCCTAGCTGAAATGTTTACATTATTTAAGCGTAAAAATATAGTTAAATAAATCCAATCACTTCATGATCTATAACTGCACAGAAGAACCTTGCTATTTATAATGTGAAACATCCTTAAATTTCCCAGGAACATTAACAATAACCAATATTTTTCATGTAAATTATAGCGTACCTGTGTATGGTTAAAGATGGCTGATTTGGTGGTTTTCTTATGCCGCACCCTAATACACTACACACTGGCATATTCGCGACGTAATTATTCACATTTGGCTTCAATTATTTTCAATCACAAGCAAAATATTGAAAGATAATTAATAATTTTAATTTTCACCACGACTTTTTGACAGGACAAGTACCTGCTGAACTGACAGACAATGACATTTGCGTGACTAAACATGGCGGATTTTCGGCCGCATTAGGTATTTACGTATTTTCATGGAACACTTTATGTCCGTACTGAAATACTGTCACCTTTTTTTGCTATGGGTTACAGTGCTGAGTAAAAACGAGATAGATATATATTTATGTGTGTGCCGTCAAAATGGGTGCTATTTCTATAAGCAATTGTACGTATAGAACAATATGTCTTGTCCCTATTATATAGGTCTATGGAATAACGTGAACCAACGCAACCGGGCACGATGTAACTGTTAACGAGTTGCTCTATAAGACCAACTACTTAAACGAACGCGCAACCATGCTTTGCCGAAGATGTAGTGGGATAGTTGTGGGAGGTATTATAAAGTGCGAAATGAGAAGATAGTAAAAAAAAAATAGTTTCACTAGACGTTGAGAGCAGCATCTATACCTTGCATCAGTACCTGGCTGTTTTGGGATGAATGGAATAGGAAAGTAATCAGTTACTAACCTAAGTTGACTTATGATTTTGTAATAATTGACCATAACAATATGGGGTGGTGCTGGCATTTTGGATCTCAGTAGTAGCTGGGTAGGTACGGTACCTATGCAAAATAATGAATAGAACAATAAGAAGAGTGAAATAAATCAAAATGCAAGTTTATACTTATATTGAACATTAAACTGATACTACAAATATTATATTTTTCTTTTGTTTTATTTTTACTCGTCATTTTATTAAATCTCTCATTTTTTCAACGATCTTAAATCAACATTTTGATAAATTTTGCAACCACTAGCGCCATCTGTTGAGCTATGCAAACAATTGCAATATCAAGAGTCGTATTGGTGCCTGCCTTCATTTCAGCCACAATGACATGAACACAAAAGGCTCAAAAGTATACTTTTCTTTATTGATTTATTTTAATTAAGGTCTAATCTCAAAAAAAAATACTATTCTTTTGAGATGTGGCCGTATTGCAGGCGCCATACGACCGGTACATAAATCTACCGTTGCTGTGGACTGTGGCTTCAGTTTCACACACGAATTAATAGGAAAATACACATGTATTAGTAGTCAATTAAACTAGTTTTTTTTTGTTTTATGTCGAGAAGCTCGTAACTGGGAAATGTAGTTTTAAACAAAGCGACCGTGATTCTGAGTAATACACGCTAATAATTAATGAAAATCAGTGTAGGTACTCAACTTGCATTGTATAAAATAATTACTTTCAGAACCAGAATTCGGGATTTCTCGAAAAGGAAATCAGCTTATCAAAATGGGCGACTACATATTTTACAGGCAGCGTGCTCAAGGGGGCAAGGTCGGATGGTGGTGTCAGAAGGCCATGTATGGATGCAAGGCGGCTATGTACACCATAGATAATACTATAGTGAGACGCGTTGGAGTCCATAATCATGTAGCTAACGTTAAAACGACCAAAAATAGGTATTCATTATAATTTTTATGTGTTTATGTGCAAGCACATTTTTTGTAGAGCTATGACTATGATAATTAATGCCTTCGTTGTTGTTACTTGTTACTATGAGGACAATAATTAAGCATTTTCTCCTTTTATCATTCTAAATAGGATCTCGTAATCATAGCATATGCTGGTCATTATTCGACCTCTTTCGGCTATAGGCATAGCGAGACTGCACTTATAGTATAGTAGTAGGCTGTAGACGGTAAGGTATTTTTAGTATTAAAACGTGAATAAAAACAATGTGTTTTATTATTATATTATTAAGTAATTCTATACTTTAGTTGAAAACCGTATCCTATACAATTCATAATTTGCCTTATAACGCCATCTATGGGCGATTGAGTGCAACATGAGACGCTATCACATCTCGAACTCGTCAAACCTGTGAAACGGAACGCAATGCATTTGCTAACCTCCTAACGTCAACCTGACAGGTTCTGTTGCGTCACATACGCATTTATTTTAATGTTTTCTTTTTTCCCTCCTATTTTGTTTATTATCATGACAATTTATTCCTAAAACGTAACGTCGGTGAATTATAATGCAATACTGCTCCGCGTGTAAAATAACAAAAAATATATCTAACCTTGAGGCTATTGTGTTAACTCAAATCAACTGTTTACAATTCGAACATTCGAAAACATTACATATTTCCTAGTTTCTGCCTTGATTTCAAATAAACCAGTGCTAGTTTCCACTCAGTTTAGTTGTCCTTTCTGCGAATTTCATTCGAATAACTGTTTGAACGTTCCAGGTGAAGATTTAGTGCAATGCGTCCCAACAAGGAAAGGCCACCAGATTCTCTACAAAGGTTACACGTACGTGTTCAAGAGTAGGCTGCAGTGCGGTGCAGAGCAGTGGTGCTGCTCGTACCGGCAGAAAACAGGTTGTATATCCGTGATAAACATGCAAGTGTGCGGTGTTGAAGTTGTCAGAGATTTCCACAACCATAAGAAGCCTATGTTCTCCGATGGTATGTAGAATACATTTAAAATGGATAGTGGAATCATTTGATGTTATGTTATCATACTTTAGAGAGGCTAGATTACAAGTTCAATGCTTGATATGTGTGCATTATTGTTATAGGCTTGGGCCTCTCAACTGCTGTACTTTTGCGACCTAATGTACAAAGTGAATAGAACATGATATATTGCATTTCATGCAGTTCTTAAACTTGCATACATATTTGTACACACTATTATTTGAATTAATATGAAATACCTTACATGTTAGTATACATCAAATATTGATTTTCTGTGATAGTAGTTCCACAAATATGATTTGTTAATTACATAATTATGGCAGTTGTGACCCTCCATAGCACAGCCCTAGTAGATCAATTTTATTTACATTGTTGCTTAAATCAGAAGCAGTGGAGTCTGTGCGGAAAGAGAAGAGTTGTAGAATATATTGGATCCGATACATTTCATGACTCTTCTCTTTCCGCAGACTCGAAAGAGATTTTATTGAAGCCACAAGCTAAGTTTTATATGTGTTTTCTCGAGTATTATCTATTGCCCATTCATGCCAGTACATAGACACTTTTAAACTAAAGTGCTTCTTACATGTACATGGTCATTGAACACTTTTTGTAGGGAGGCTGACTGCCTTCCTACAAAACGTGCCCGGCGACCGTGTGCATGTAATAGGCACTTCATCTTGTTAGTTTAAAAAATTATAACTAAAGTAATTGGAACAGTGTTAGATCGAAATATATGATGGCAGCTATAAGTTGCAGTAGAAATAACCTCCTAAGGCCCAGGCCATACGAATGTAAAACCCATAATTTACCACAGAAATTTGAACCTTTAGTGCAGGGGATAGAGTTGATTTCAGTTTTGATTGAAAATTGAACGAAACAAAACAAATGCGACTCTGTTCCAATTGAATATGATTTAAATTTCATTGAACTTAATAAGTACTTTAGGTAGGACCTTGGGCCTTAGGAGGTTACATGATTTAAACTAAATTTAGGTATTCCTAGGTTTCCACAAAAGGTGGTTGACTCTAAAATAGTTGCCTTGCCTGATCCAAATGAGACAAGTTAGGCTTTAAAATAATTGGAAATATTTTTAGCCCATCCAGAATAGTAAAAATCATGTCCCAAACTGCATTTTAAAATGAGTATTTTATGTTATGGTTTTTATACATAGCTCTTTATTCATTTCAAGTCTTTCTTTGATCTGAAAGTAATTATTTCTCTGTGAAAATGTAACTTATTTGACATTATATATTAAAAGAAGTTTATAAATGAAAATGCCTTTTATTTATTCATCCTTTTATTTAATTATTATAATGTTGTACAATTATCAGGTATATAGTACTCTGACACGAAAATAAATATATAATAATGATTCCAGCAATGCAGAACCCAGACGAACTGCCAGAATGGGTGTCAATATATTTTCTGAAGAAGGATGACAATGCCCAACGATGCAACATATGCGAGAAAGTGGTCCCAGCTTCGGAGAAGTCCTTAGATCTCTTAGAGCATTTAAAAACAAGTCATGCCGAAGTCATAGATTTACATAAGAACCCGGATTCAACAGTGGGGTTTCGCATAGAGTTCCTTCAGTTGAATGTTCTCAATGAAGATGGTGCAGAGAAGACACAGCCAGTGATCCTGGGTGAGATGTGTGAAGGGCCTACAGAGGAGGTTGTCAGCGAAAAGACCATCGCCCAGACGGACTGTGACCTTTCTAATGTTCAGTATGTTCTGATTCCGAGGAAAAGGAAATACAAACGGGACCATGGTAAGTGTTATAACTTATAATTGTATTAAATTACTAGCTTCTGCCCGCGACTTTGTTTGAGTGGAATGATGATGATTGATGAAAACTATCCCTTGTGCCTCCCTGGGCCTAAAACTATCTCCACACCACACCAAATTTTATTTACATTGGTTCAGTGGTTTAAGCATGAACAGGAAACCGATAGACAGACAGACACAGAGTTGCTTTCACGTTTATAACACATATAAGATTTGTAACCAAAATAATACAGTAAGCTCAATAAGGCTTGTGTTGTGCTAATAGACAATGTTATACATAATAAATAGAATATAGATGAATACTTAAATACATAAAAAAAAGCCCTTGTGGCCTATTTGCTGAATAAATGTTGATGTTTGATGTTTGTTTGATGTTAATAACTCGGAAACATATTTGTGGTGAACAGACAAATGAATGCACTTAACAGGATTTGAACCCGGGACCTCCTTCGTAGGCAGGGTCACTACCGACAGTACCGACCAATAATGAATATTATATTACAAGCTTTTATTTAAGTTGCAATGTATGTAGGTACCTATGTATGTTTGTACGGGTCAAATCGTTGACCCGCTTCCCGGTTTCGATGAAGCTGAAAATTTGCATACATAATTACATATGTAAGTCGGTTGACACTTCAATATTATGGTAACATCGATCTGATCTGATGGAGACAGGAGGTGGCCATAGGAACTCTGTGATAAAACGAGGCAACCTAATTGTGTTTGGGGTTTTTAGAATTGTCTCGATGAGTATTAGTTGCCTGTGGAAAGAAAAGTACAGTCAGCGATAAAAGGTTGTACCAAAAATTAATGAATGAATGTTCCGTGTTCCAGAGACTCGGAAACGCAGCTGGGTGTGGAAATACTTCGACAAACTGAGCACCATCATCTTCCGGTGCAACATATGCAACGTCGTGCTGTCTATCAAGGTTAGCTTTGTATTTTTACTTTGGTAGTATTTATCGCCTATTCCACCTATCCCTACCGCGATATCCCCCCCAGTGGGGATACGTGGAATATTTTTCCATCTATTTCTACTAGTAGGGATCCTTTTCCATCTATCCCTACTAATTGATGCCAAATGGATCGCGGTAGGGATAGGTGGAATAGGCGGTATTTATGAGTTACAGGACCCCGCCGACTAAAAGCCGCTCCCATACACAATCGAAGACGCTCTTGAAAATGAAATGAAAATATTTATTTACATTAATAAATGTTACATAATAAGGTAACAGGTTGGGACTTCCTATTAAGTATATTATACCTGTATCAGGAAGCCCCGCTCCTCCTAGCAACAAGTTGTAGGTTTAAGAAATATAACATACAGAAAGAAAGCTTAAACTAATAATACAATTAAGCTCTTGTTTTAAAACAACATGCTTAACCTTTTGAACGACAGACGGGAAGGAATATGCCGTGCCCCGGGCCCTGTGGCCCGGGGCACGGCATATTCCTTCCCGTCCGTCCGTCTGTGGCTGTCAAAAGGTTAAATTACCTAACATATTCGCTCCGTCCATGGCTGTGGCGCCGCCCTAGTGGGCGTGGGAGTGGGACATATAGCTTATTTGGCAGTTGGTCCCATGAAAGTGCATATTTTCACCACCTCGTGCGTTAGCGTCGCTTGTATTTCCCCCACCACCGAATTCGCACATAGCGATATCTGTGTCTGGTATTAGTTTATGTCGCTAAAAATTGTTATACAAAGGAAATAGAGCTAGTAGAGTTGGGCCAAGATAACTCTGCAGCGATTTTGATAGCCTGGGCTATCATAGTCTGGACTATGCAAGTGTTATTTTAAACGTCAAACATCTATGAAATTAATGCGTATACTAAAATAACACTTGTACACACTGTGCCATCAAAATCGCTGAACAGTTATTTTGGTCTAACTCTAGAAGTTTCGTATGTACAAATTCTGCTCGTTCTCTCACCGTTCATTTTTGCCTATTTCTAAATCCTACCTTACCTTACCTTACCTTAAAAAAAGTGTACTCCCATCTTACGCACTTACAACCTTTCTGGTGTTGCGGGGTCAATAGGTGACGGTAATTGCTTACTATCAGGCTATTTATCTGCTCGTTTGCCTCCTATGTCATAAAGAAAGTTAACACAAAGGCTTCATAAGATGTGCAATTCTTGCTATGAAACACTAACAAACTATTACCTGACAGGGCTGTAACACCAACAACATGAACCGGCACGTCCGCACTCGCCACCCGAACGTCTACCAAGTCGAAGTGGGGGGCAAGGGGGAGACGGACCCTATCCTGGACCTTCAGGAAGTGGAGACACCCTACGCTGTGAAAACAGAGGAAATCACGGACAAGGACTATGATGATCAGAGCGTTGGTGAGTTGGTCAGCCTACTTACTCTCTACTGTACGGATATCATGGTCGTATTATATATAAATGAGTAATCCACCGTAACCGTAACCGTATGATGATGAACCGTACCGTACCCAAAGGGTAAAAACGGGACCCTATTACTAAGACTCCACTGTCTGTCTGTCCGTCTGTCTGTCTGTCACCAGGCTGTATCTCATGAACCTAGACAGTTGAAATTTTCACAGATGATGTATTTCTGTTGCCGCTACAACAAATACTAAAAACAGAGAATATAATAAATATTTAAGTGGGGCTCCCATACAACAAACGTAATTTTTTTTTGCTGTTATTTGCGTAATGGTACGGAACCCTTCGTGCGCGAGTCCGACTCGCACTTGGCCGGCTTTTTAATATTGCAGGGCCATATAGATTCGGCGTCTACAGCTCACAGAGCCACTGATGTATATTGTCAGGTAGTTTCTAACTTCATCATCAACTTGTCAGCCATTTATCGCCCACTGCTGAGCATAGGCCTCTCTTCTAGTACGCCACATGTTCCGGTCCTGAGCTAATTTCATCCAGACGTGACCCGCAATTTTCCGGATGTCGTCCACCCAACGACCCAACGGACGCCAGGCGCGGGTTATTCCCACTAGTTACCACCAAGTTGTTACCAGTGGCAACTACTGGCATTTTTTTTCCCGTCTTTTACCACTGGTACCTACTGGGAAAAAAATTCCCAGTAGTTACCAACTTACCACCAACTCGGATTGGTCGGTTGGACCAGTGGTAAAAGGGGCGAAAAAATCCCAGTAGTTACCACTGGTAAGGTAACAAATTGGTGGTAACTGGAGTGGGAATAATCCCCAGGCGCTTCTTCTAGTTTCTAACTTACCCTTTTCTCACAGTAGAGAGCCCCGACAAGAAGGCCCACCGAAGCTGGGTATGGTCCTACTTCAAGAAGCTGAGCGGGACCCAGGCCCAGTGCAAGCTGTGCAACCGGAACATCTCCCACGGCGGCAACGCCACCGGCAACATGAACAGACACATCAAGATGATACACAAGGAGGTGTACACCAAGGTTGCAGGTGAGTTAGCTGTGTATTACTGTTACTGTCAGGTCAAGTCACAGACCACCTCAACTACTAGACGAAGCAGATAAGGCAATTGAGGTCACCACACATAAGCGTTCCCGTACTGATTTAGTATGGTAGGATCTTCATCTGCGTAGGATGATGGTGATGATGATGATTGATAAAATCTATAATATTTCTTTCCTCTGCCCTAAAATTATCTCCAAACTAAATTTCATTTAAATTGGTTCAGCGGTTTAAGCATGAAGAAGTAACAGACAGATTTATTTTCCTACATATAATATTAGTCTGACAAATCTTGTCGTGAAGATAACATGCCCATGGCCATTATCAACATACCTTCTTTAAATCTCTTACCTTGTATCCTGAACTCTATTTTTTTCTTAAATCATCTGTAAAAATGCACAAGGCCTGATGATGATGATTTCCACAGACGAAAACAGCTGGGTGTGGAAAGTGTTTGAAAGCGACGAAGACGAGTTCTACTCCTGCAAGATCTGTCAGTTCAAATGCACCAAATACGCCAACATCGACAAGTCTGTCCACTGCATTCTCAAGCATTTGAAGGCGGACCATGGTGTGGTGTCTGGCGACCAGATTATCACTAGTGTGGATTGTGATACCGAGCCACATTGATTGTGGACTTTATTTGCAGTTACATAAGGTTTGATTTAATGTGAAAAATCTAGACGCGAGCCGTCTATAAGCTTTAGTGAAAACATGAATTAAAATTCTATTTGTATGGGGTTAAAGTTCAATTTTGTTTGCAAACGTAAAATACGCCAACATTGACAAGGGTGTTTATGACACTGAGCCACATTCATTGTGGACTCTAATAGAACTGACGTAAGGTTGCTTTTGTAACGTAATGGACGCCTTGACGGCAATTATGATTTTAGATTCTTTTGCGACACAGCCGCGTTGATTGTGGACTTTATTTGCAGTTACGTACGGTTTGATTTCATACGAAACTAGACGCAAGCCGACTAGGCGCTTTAGCGAACACGATTTATATTGGGTTATAGTTTAAGTTTCCAAATATGTAATATTACCAATTAAATTCATTGACGAGTCTGTCCTCTGCATTCTCAAGCATTTGAAGGCAGACCATGGAGTAGTGTATGGCGACCAAATTATTACTAGTGTGGATTGTGTCACTCAGCCACATTGATATTTAACTCTATTAGGAGTGGCGTAATGTTGATTTTGTAAACTGGACGCCTTGACGGCAAATATGATTTTGGATACCTATATTAAAGCCTGTGTTCGAACTTCGTCTAGGTAGAAGTTAAGATGTATTTACTTGAATTGATCTCTTGAGACCAGATGATCTAAAACGTCGATGGGACACTGAGCTATACTGACCTCTAATGACAGCGTCCAAGGGTTTAATTTTCAATGGTTTTAAAATGTTAATCATTTGTAGGAAAATAAATAATTTCATTTCTAATGGTATGCATTGAAAAATACTTTCTATTGCAAACTTAACTGATGAATTCAATGTAATAGGTATGCACACGTAGGTAAGTAACTTTGATCTGTAAAGTTAGCAGAACTTTAAACTTAACGTCGGTTTTGGAGTGCATTCTGCAAAATGAAAACGGTACAGTCACCTGCAATAATATGTTACACAACAAAGGCCGCAAAAATATCTGACACGATCTTATTTGTAGAGCCATAAGAGTGTGTCACATATTTTTGCGGCCTTCGAAGAGTAACATACTATTGCAGGTGACTGTACCATAGGCTGCATTTGTCTTTACTGTAAATTACAAAACGTTAATATTTTTTTAGTTAAAATTAATAATATTTATTTACTACAGAACGGTAGCGAGTTTTTAGTTATATTCTTAGCAAGTCGCTGGCCCAATATTACAGGGTTCTATGTTTCACTTTTATCGAACTGAAATTTGAACATTGTCATAGTAACATTAAGTCGAATTTCAGCTATCTTGAAAATGTAACATAATAATGCCGGCCCTGTAATATTGGGCCAGCGAAGTATTTATATTTATAACTTAAAACACTTTTAAATAATACCTAGTATAATTCAGTAGGCTAATTTTGTTTGTACGATATAAGATTTTAGTAATATATAGGGTTAAAGGTGAACTTTCTTTTATCTGTATAAGTTGTATATTTTACAGAATATTAATAAAACTATTGCTTGACTATTGTTGTTAAATTATGCCTTTCACCAATAAGTTATTATAACAAGGTATTTTATGTTTATTTTTTATAAATACAGGCTTAGATGAACTTACATCGTGACTGCACTTTTGCCAGTATGGAAAGGG
This sequence comes from Cydia splendana, assembly GCF_910591565.1. NCBI lineage: Eukaryota > Metazoa > Arthropoda > Insecta > Lepidoptera > Tortricidae > Cydia > Cydia splendana. The sequence goes on from NC_085961.1 coordinate 27,830,007, forward strand.
AATGGTAATATTGGTAATACATCAACAGTCGTTGGTAAATTATACTGATGAGATAGTAAGTATTCTTTATTGTATTACAAAACAAATATTATATAATATCATATTCTTACAATATTTGTTATGTAATACAATTAATTACATAATTAATACTAGGTAATTCAGTTTGTTACTTATTTGCCTTTATATTAGTGTAGTAGTATCTCTTTCCTTAGAGTGTAAGTATGAACTGTGATACTAATATAAACGCTGAGCTATCTACTATAATGATGAATATCTTAGACCGGATTTACGTCATTTCATAATTAAGGAGTGTCTTTTCAAAAGGGCTCATTTTTCTATGAAAACCATTCAAAAATAAGCCCTTTCGAAAAGACACTCCTCAATTAATGAATCACCAAAAATTCATACAAGATTTTTCATCACATCTTTAGGAGTAAGATATTCCTTTATTTTTATCACACCTAAACTTTTGGTGGATCAAGCGCATGTCAATAAAAAAAAACTCCTACATAAAAGACGAAGTATCCTAATTTTGTAATTGTTTAAATTTCCTTGTTTTACATAGGCCGGGGCAGACAGGTACCGGATGCAACGCGGGCACAAATAATATTGAGCAGTAATAAAGGAAAATCTTCATACAAGATATCACAAGACCTTCATCTCGCAAGATCAACCGTACAGAGTATCATCCAACATTACAAGAAAACGGGACAAATAACGGTTTTGAAGAAAACGGGACGTTCTCGAATAACAACCGCAGCAGATAACATAATGCTTAAAACGATAATTGAGCAGAATCCACAGGCTTCACTTAGGAAACTGGCTAGGCTGTGGGGTGACATGATTGACAGGCAGGTTTCTGTCGATACTTGCAGACGCGTTAAGAAAAGGCTTGGGTACTAATTTAACGTGACAGGACTTTAAACCAGGGCTCGAACCGGTTTTGTAATCCCAAAATAGCCCAATATTTTTAATTATTTAATGCTCTTTACGTAGGACTGAATCATGTATTTAGGTAACAACTTCGTATTATTAGATTGTCCCATTCAAAATGAAATAATATACCAAAGAACGAAAAAGAACGTAATAATACCGGTATTTTTGTATGGAAAAAAAAACCGGTTCCGAGCCTTGCTTTAAACTCTGTTTTTATATTTCCTAGATACTAAAGTACCTATAGCAAAGCCTATCTACTCCCCAATCGTTCTAGTTTTGTACTGAAATGACAGTCCGACCCAATTCTGGTGTTGGGCAGTTTAGGCAGTTAGGCAGACACCCTGGACATTAATGGCTGTCCCTGATATAGTACCGAATGAAAAAGTAGCTCGTAGCGTAGTCCTTCCATAAATTGCAATTAAAGTTTTCTAATACTCTTGTTTTATTTAGGTAAGTCGAATTAAACTTGTCCATCTCATTTATGTTTAGTAAGATTATGGTGTAAAATCTAAACTGATCGAATAAAAATTGGCGTATAAAAAGAGTATTTCTAAAACATTACCAATTCCATATGTACAATATCTACATAATTATAAATGTTGGAATTAGAAGAGGTATAGGTACTATAAGAAAAGACACCCGAAATGCCGATCGGCTACTGATGGTAGGCTGTAGACTACCTCCTCAAAATACCTCTAGTCGCTGCAAATATCATGTGCAAAGATGCTGTGGCCAATGATGATGATTGATGATGAGTATCAGAAAAGACAATTATTGGACAAGGTAGGACCATTTTGCGTTAACACCTACATTGTCTTTTTTTCACAAATTTGATAAAAGGGATATCAATCAAAACTACACAAAACATTTATGACTAGTTAGGTTTATTTTATAGAAACATCAAGTCACACATTGAAAGTTTTCTACATTAGTATTCGGCAAATATCACTATAACATGCGTTCAACATCACTATTCCTAATTTTAATACTAGTTACACAACCATACATAATATACATGTTCATATTTTTGAGAGGTAGATGTTACTATATTTTTTATAAAAATATCTTAATGTATTTAACACAGATATCGAACAATTGGGCTATTCCCAGCGGTTACCACTACATATGGTTGGTTGGATTTATTTTTTCACCTGGGCCAAGACGATAATCGTTGATAGAAAACGTCAATCGAAACTTAAATACTGTATGGAAATAGTCACGTGACTTTTCGTAAGATCTGTCATCCTCATGTCAGTCATACATTTTTCTATTCGTTTAACGATTTACGATTGCCATCTTGGGCCACACTTGAAAAAAGGTCCCAGTATTTTTACTCTCAGTAGATACCACGTGGGACCCACTGGGCATTTTTTTTCTCCGTAGTTCCCATTGGTATTTAACAGGTGAAAAATAATCCCAGCTGTTACCCGTGGCAACATCTTGGTGGTAACAGGTGGAAATAACTCATTGCTAATTGCTTTAGCTTGTTTTACCATTTCATAATAACTTTAAATCTGTCTGATATTAACATTCATAGCAAGAATTTAGTTTGGCAATTCGTAAGCGATATTATAAATAATAATACCTTTGATAATACAATTGCTTATAAGTAACACCCTGTATTTGATCCTAATAAAGTTGAATATTCTTTTAATATAATTTTAACAAAAAATAATAAAAACATACAATAAGTAGGTACATGTTTAACAAATACACAAAACATTTTAAGAACATGGTAATTGGTAGTGGATATAAGTATATCCACGTAAGTACGTGAGTTGGCCTAAATTTAAAAAAATAAATACTTAAACAGGGGGGTTATAATCAAGTAAGCTGATACAACACCAATATATATCTTATGTAGATATGATATATTTTTATTTTCACATCCAATTGATACACTATACCTATGAGGTACACAACATTTTATATTAAGTAAGTCTAATTATTGTTGAGAACATCCATTTATTGCTTAAGGAATAAATACTAAATTGGTATAATTAAGACTTGGTTTTAGGACGGGCTACTCTTTTTCGTGACCTTTTCGACTCCTATTCTGATACTGTAAAACTTCTCTATTATGAGCATTATTCAGATTTTACATTTCTATATGGCAAAAATCGAATACTTATGTAGTGGTAACCCAACCGAGTTGGTTCTCTAAAATTCTCACTTGTTACCACTGTGGTAACAACTTGGTGGTAACTAGTGAGAATAACCCTTGCTAACGCTTATTGACACGTTCCAAACCACTACGTATATTAAGGTCGTAACAATAACATAGCAATTACAAAACCATAACAAATTGTAAAGACTGAATACTGCTTCATATAGCAATCATCCTGCTGTTTATATACTTTGAGCTTAGGTAATTAATATGATATACATATATTTACAATTTTTATAAATATTTTTTTGTCTTTTTGGCAGTAGGTACTATACATATACATTTCTAAACTAACATTAAATTCCATTGATTTCACAGGCAAAGTATTTTGGCACGGCGTTTTTCATATTTGTACTGTTTTCTACCCTTTTCTGACATACATTATAAAAAGTAGAGGAAAAAAGTACAGAAGTCAAAATAGTAAACTACAATAATAATTTTATCGGACGTAAACAATGTAGTTAATAAATATTTGATACGTTTATTTATATAAGATTTTTGTTAATTGATAATATTCTGAAAATTCTTCGAGTTGAATGCTGCTTTCAATTTACACCGCATAATGTTTTGTCAAGGCATTTAGCAGTCATTAAACAATAATAACAAAAAGCTCCACCTACACTCAAACTACTAAACTACTTCACTCGTTTCATTGCACAATGCATATCTGTATCTAGCAGATATGACTTAAGAGTTTTAGATCAAAGATGATAGAGAGCGGTTAGGTAGGTACTTTTTTGTGACTGTAGACGTAATTATCACTTTGCACTTGGCAGCATTTGTAAAACAATTGCGTTAATATTTTCGTTTAGGCTGGCAATTCATTCTTTTGGCTCCAAAATTGTAATCCAATTGTACACCGTTTAGCGGTCTCATAATACAGAAGAGATGCAGCGCGATATTCAACAAATACTGCAACGAGTGAAGAAATCACCTGAACTGACTTTAAGACCTTGTCCTTATCCTGATGGCCTGCGCGTGTTACGCTAGGTTAGACTGCAGCGGTCGGCAACCTTTTAGCAGCCAAGGGCCACATAGTAGTTAACGAAGTTGACGCGGGCCGCACTTTGTTAATATATTATATTTATGTCGTTTGTCAATATTACATACAAAATAGCCAGGGACGCTCGCGGGCCGTCTGTTGCCGACCGCTGGGTTCTGAGTAACTGCACCTGAAGGACTGTCAGCTGAATATGGCCTTATAGATTTAAGTCGCAGCAGCAGGCGGCTTCGGTCCACAATTATGCTTGCTCTGTATATAAACTATCCTGCCCCTGTAAGTATGTAGCGCCGCCTTGCACCACGGGCCCCGGGAGCACCTCCAGCGGATCTTGCCGTTCCTCGCGCAGCCGTTGAACCGGAACCTGTAGCCGCCGACGTTGATGCCCATCTTGCCCTGCTTGCTGAGGCAGTAGGACGCGAAGCAGTCGATGCCGGTGCCGATGAGGCCCACTGAAAAAAGGGAAGTGTCAGTATTGTTGAGCTAGAAAAATAATCGAGGCAAATTATCTATCTGTATGATCCAATTCTTGGGTCGTTCGTTGATCCGAGAGCAAGTAGTTATTGAACGAACCAAGAATCAGGACTCTTATAATTATCTAACATTTAAAGCGCACACTTAGAAACTTAAAGTACCATAATTATACAAACCTTTGCCTTTACAAAGATGTTCGGGAATGGAGTTAATTGATCAATCAATGACAACGCCATCCACCATTGCGTTTATGCATTAAGGCTACCCGTACATCAGATGCATGCGTGACTCGCCAGGAAGCCAGGAGCCCGCATGCAATGTGACGAAACCTTTGAAGTCAATCCTAGACCCTTGTTTATTTCTTAAACTGTAAACTCATAGAGGAAACATGTAGGTAACAATCGTGAAAGTATTATAAACTTTAAGGGAGGAAATTTGATCTGCACACGTAAAGAAAATCAGTACGGCCAAGAATTCATTTGTGCTGATAATCTAATTCTGAATTACTATTTAACATCGCCATTAACTATAAATCTTCTCTTCCAGTCCGTTTCGGGTTCTCCAATCGTGGCCACGTGGTCGTCCACGTAGGGCGCCACAAGTTCATCAAGCACGAGTGCTACAGGAACAAGATCAGATGGACGTGCTGTAAGAGAATCCAGTTTGGCTGCAAAGCTAACTTGACTACGGAGAACTGCTCCGGTGTGCCTGATATCGTCAGGTCTTTCTTGGACCATAACCATGCTGCATGAGTTAGGGTTTTCAATCATAATATAAATGATACAGGAACAGGAAGTCTAGTTTGGCTGCTAAGCTTCCATTACGGAAAAATTGCGGTATTTGAAGTTTTAAATGTGTTATTCATATGTTATACAGCGCATCTGGCTTGCACAACTATGTAGGTACGAGACACACGGGCTTGTGAGGCTTGGTGGTCCGAAATAGTAAGGTCTAATTTTATTCCAAAGTTTTGTCGACTCAAATAGGTTTCGATCTCGCTTGTCAATTTACTTATAATGCACATTTTATAAATGCAAATAATAGCAGGCACCAGGACACGGTACTTTAATATTTTTAAGCCATTCCTTCATTTTATTTGTTAGTTTTAGTGTATTAAAATAAGAATTACTGAGTGGCCTTAAGAGATTTCTAGTGCCTTAGGAATAAGTGAAATACACGCACGTAGGTACTTTTTAGTGTACAAAGAGGTACGAATATCCAGACATAATTGTATGAAATTGGTTTAGAATGTTTAGATTTATGCAAATATACGTGTCTGAAAATATATATATCGAATTATAAAAAAACAATCAATAAAATAACGCACACACTTTATATGTAAATAAATATTAATATTTTGTGATATTTCATGTTAGTAGTTGAATCACTAAAGCTATGATGTGCCTTTTTAAATATTCAAATTGTTAAATAAAATAAGACATTGCTTTTTAAAGATTTTTATAATTTTTACTATACGAATGTTGGAAAAGTTCTCGGAAATTTCAGGAAAATTTCGTATTAAATTAAGGAAACTTTCATTTTGGAATAGATACATTTTGAACTCCAAACAAAAATATGAGAAGTTTCAGAAATTTATCGACGGCACTTCAGTGGCCATAAATGTTCTGCAATTTTCGAGATATTCTGCTAAGTACTGTCGGTAAATAAATAAATAAAATAAAAAAGCCTTTTATTTCTTGCGAACATTTACTATTCAGTTCTTATTTAATAAATAATTATACAATTATTGTTTTTCTAATAGTTCAACATAAATCTTTGGCCTTTTCTGTTTGTAAAACTGTCTTTTATCTTTCTGGTCTCCAGCCCGCTTCGGCTTCTCCCGACGTGGCCAGGTAGCAGTCGATGTCGGAGAGCACAAGTTCCTCAAACAGATGGTCTACGGGGACAGGATCAGGTGGACCTGCAGCAAGAGACAGCAGTTCGGCTGCAGAGCGAGCCTCATCACCACCAACACCTCCGGAAAACCCAATGTCGTCAAGTCTTTGTTGGTTCATAAACATTTTGAATAAAAAAAAAACGAAATATTTAAAAATATCTTAGAGCCAAGCCTAAGCTAACATTGCACCCATTGACGTGATAAAATGTGGATTGAGGAAGTATCATTATGAACATTTTTATCAGAGTGAGGATAATTTTGTATTTGTTTTTAAGTACCTAATACCTATGTACTAGATAGGCAATTGACGAAACCTGTTTGTGGATGTGTATTTTGGAGGTACTGTGCAAGTACATAATGCATATTTTGACGAAGCCTACGTTGTGGATTTTGCCTTTATCTTGGTAATACAAAAATAAATTAATATGTATTTGATTATAAACGATATATTTTTGTTATATATAACTGAACGTCATGTCAACACATTCCTTTAAGTACTAAATTCTTATTTCGCTTGCAGACGTATCTGTTTGATAAAAAATAGTTTAGTCAAGACATGTTTGTACCATGATAACCTGATTATTTTTAGTCAGTGCGATTGTTTAACATGTTTGTATTACTTAATTAAGTTTTGATAGTAATATTGAATAAAGTAACTTACTTTTATAGTGCAGTTTCCATTAACAAAATTTGTACGGCTACTACCAGTTTCACTGTGACCGGTGACACTGATATGCGAATACGAGCGAGATGCATAGAAGGTAAGTTACGCACACGCTAGCGAATATGTCAGTGCTAAGGCAATCGCGGTAAGGCTACTGGTCACTTATTTGTTAGGTAAGTACTTATTACCCTTCCGCGGTTTTCCTTCGAATAAATACATTTTGACAAACGATACATAGGTAGGTAAGTATTATGGAAATCAGTTGAAAAATGTACTTAGTTAATTCATACGAGTTATTCCCACTAGTTAACACAAAGTTAACGGTGGTAACATTTTTTTCTCACCTGTTTTGAACATCAAATTTATTTTGGTGGTAACAACTGAGGAACAGGTAAGACAACAAATTCAGTGGCATCTACTGGGAACAACTTGCTGGTAACTAGTGGGCATAACATAGCCATACGAATGTTTAAAGTTCCGTCACACAGGCGCGTTTTCCGGGCGGGGCGTGAGCGTTTTATATGTAAAAGCGGCGCGCCCCGCTCACGCGCCGCCCGCAAAACGCGCCTGTGTGACGGAACCTTCAGTAGTTTCGACACTACGGTGGACCAGACACAAATATACTCGTACATACAAAAATGCAAAAACACATTTCACAACCTGTCATATCGGGTAAAAATTAAAATAAACAGTTAAATAAAGTACTTTCTTTATTTATTTATACATATTTACATTAAGATAATCTTCGACTCCTGTTCGCGATTCGCGATGGCCCCACAAACTCTTAGCGGGCACGTAGCTAAACGCAAAAGCACACGTGAACGAGTCATTTGGACAGAGCTAAGATTTTCCACTGAGGAGATGATCTCTCATAGGTTGGCCAACGGCATTGGTTGTCTTTACCGCTCCGCTGGATTACAACCAATGCTATTGGTTGATCCCCAGACGTCTCTAATCTCCGCCCCAGTGCAAAGGTAGCCTAAATCAACAAGATCGGTCATACATTCGTAGATCAGCGTGATCCGGGCCTTTACGGGTACAAATGCGAATGTTTCGCGTCCTCAGCAGCCACTACAATATCACCTACCGTCTTGACCACCGCTCTGCAGTTAAATCTCCGCCTATATCGGCAGTACCAGAGTTGCACCCGATTCCCTCGGCCGGCGTTGTGCGGCGTGAAGCAGAACCCTTGGTATATCAGTGTGGGATGGGTTCCGTTGGTTTGTATGAGTTGAACTGGAAAAAAGGATTAGTCAGCTCGATTGACGAAAACGCGGTCACATTGGCAAGTTTAAGTACCTACAGGGCTTTATTTTACACAGTAAACAGTTAATTTACAGATGAAATTAAATTTATTGTTAACAGTTCACATTAAACTTTGGCATGTTAGCTAGAATTTAGAGTAGGAAACAAAAATGTGAGATCACGTTGTTTGCATTAGTGAACAAACTATTACAATTCCTGCACTAGGTAAAATGGTCCTACCATATAAGTGTTAAAAGAAGGCCTTGTAAATAATACAAAAATGAGTACAATGAGGACAATATTCATTGCAAATTATTCATACATTTTTCACCTCAGCAGCTCGAACAAGGATACTTTGTTACTTAAAAACAGTGAGCAAAATCGCATTTTGCTGGTTACAGGCAAGACGCAGCGTTGGGTGGCGATTTTTTATAATCCCAAGGATCCGGATTAAAAAGAGATTATTGACTCTGCTGTACAATACAATACAATACAAATACTCTTTATTGCACACCTCAATAAAAGAAAACAGAAATACAAGCAGAGGTAAACAACAGGCGGTCTTATCGCTAAAAAGCGATCTCTTCCAGACAACCTTTGGGTAGCGGAAATTAATAAATTTACATATGTCAGTGTGTTGCAAATGCAATGAAAGAAACCTATCACTAAATACATCGAAAACAGACAAATTACCATGCAAATAATAATAAACAAAATAAAAATACATATACATACTTATATATACATACATAAATAAATAATTATATTATATAATATTATATAATACTTGATGTATGTAGTTATACTTGATGTTTTAGTTTTTAAATTCTTATACATAGACCGAAACGATGGAAACAGTCCAAGATACAGATACAGAAACACGCTTTAAGCGTGTATGCTACGTGAACGTTCCGTGGCCCTTGGGCAAGTGTACATCAGTGGCAAGCGTTCGGCGGCGGCGGCGGCGGCGGGGCGTGCAACGGAGCGTCGAGCGTCCAAGTGATTTGAGCAGCGTGCACTAAGAACACTGGACACCACGTTGTTCGCTGTCACTCAGTGGCACTCTAATCTCTAACCCCCTTATTCATAAAACTTTACCGTCCTGATTTAGTTAAATTATGTTTTTTCCCTTTCTTACAAATACATAAGTCAAAATGACAGATAAAGACAAACGATTATTAGCTAATTGAGGCTTGTAGATCGTTTATGAATAAGGGGGTAAGGATTTAATGGATGAGTGTGCTCCATCTCTCCGTACGGTTCTACAACCGCACCATCAAAGGTCTTCACTAAAGCCTTGCATTTGTGGCCCTTCCTGAAGCGACAGTACCATAGCTGAAGTCTGTTGCGACGGTACGCGTTGTGGGGCCTGAATTGGTGACCTTTATATATCAACTTGGGATACACGTCGCCTTCCAAGAATTCAACTGGAAGAAATGTTTTTTGTTAACTAATGTAGCAACAGCCAATTGCAGGGAGTTTTGATAGCCAGGTGCATTAGGATAACTTTAGACATTGCCTGGAAAAGACGCTATAATAATATAAAGCTGGTCAAGCAAATCTTTTCAGTAAAAAATGGCGCGAAATTCAAATTTTCTATGGGACGATATCCCTTCGCGCCTACATTTTTCAAATTTGCCGCCTTTTTCTACTGACAAGATCTGCTTGACCAGCTTTAGATAGAAAACTGGTTAGGTAAACTACATAGAAGCACTTTATGAGTTTTTCTTGATGAGTATCGCGTCTATAAGCCCCCACAACCATGCACTTGTGATAATTCCATTTTTTTGGTGTGATTTGGTGATCACACCAAAAATGTGGCCAGTAGAATAAATATGCTTAATAAAAAAAAGTATATTTGGGTCGAGACGTTTATTTTCATTACGAAACAAAACATGATGAACAAAAAATTACATTTGTCGTCGAATTTGGCGTGATTTTCATACTCCCTGAGCAATTAATACAGACTTTATCATCCGACTTCTATTTCTCTATCCTTTCACTAACATTCTTAAATCAGGGTGTCGTATTAAAAAGCGATCGTACCATTTTTGTCCAGGCCGGCCATTTTTAAAAGTATTTCTCTTACCAAGATCTACTATAATTTGAAGTGCGGTATCCACAATATCCCTTCTCTTTACAAGTCCGTTCTCACTTTGGTTAATAATCCAATCCCTTAAACAAAGTTCTCCGTCTGCACCTAACACGGGAGTCGGTCCCTTTTTCATCTTATCACAGCGATTCAGTTTTAGACGCTGATGGATTGTGCTTACGGGTATTCCGTAAGTTCTGGATGTTTGTCTAAAACTTTTACCTCGTCTGATATCGCCAAGAGCACATTTTAAAGCCTCAGCAGTGTACGCAGTTTTAGTTTTTCGACGACGTTTACTATTCTTCTGTATTTTAGAAGCGTTTTCTGAAATGAAGTAACGCTTACAAAATAAGTTTGATAGGAGACTAATTAATTATTTTTGCTCGTATTTTCGCCACAACCTTTTTAGGGTTCCGTACCCGTACAAACGGGACCCTATTACTACGGCTCCACTGTCCGGCTGTATCTCATGAACCGTGATTGCTAGACAGTTGAAATTTTCACAGATGATGTATTTCTGTTGCCGCTGTAACAACAAATACTAAAAAGTACGGAATCGTCGGTGGGCGAGTCCGACTTGCACTTGTCTGGTTTTTTATAGACTACTACCAACGCTAATACAGCAGTAGTTGATTTGTTTAATCTAAGCACACACAAACTTCTGTTACGATCAGCACAGATATGGCCGCTAGGTGGCGACAGCGCCACGCGCGGCTTATGGCTTTCCCCAAAATTGGGGCGGAACGGATGTTCTTTTAGCTACCTGTAGCAAAGCGACAAAATCGCGGAGTGAGCCACGCCTGGCATAACTTAGCTAACCCTTACTCCGGCGGCGGTAGCACGGTCGCATTTTTATCGATTGTCACCATGCCTGTCACGTTCTAACAAGTATGTAAGTGCAAAAGTGACGGGCATAGCGACAAGCGATAAAAATGGAACCATGCTGCGCCCACAGGTATTCTAGAGATCCTAAAGTCTCTTAGAGCACATTTTATAAAATCAATAATGTGATAACAGTTTTTTTTCCTTCACATTTATTTTTGCTGTTATGCTGCGCATCCTCTGTTATATTAACATAACGTTTGACGACCTGTCTGGCCTAGTGCCTATGAAGCCGATGATCCCGGTTCAAATCCCGGTAAGGGCATTTATTCGCGTGATGAGCACGGATATTTGTTCCTGTGTCATTGTCATGGGTGTTTTCTATGTATTTAAAAACTGATAAATACTTATATATTATACATACCTATATATTGTTGTCTTAGTATCCTAACACAAGCCTTATTGAGCTTACTATGGGACTTAGTCAATTTTTTTTAATGTCTTATAATATTTAATTATTTATTAAATATGATGATAATGATGTGTTTTACGAGTAATTTAGCTACAGATGGATGTCACTGTCGGCGTAAAAAAAATTAAAGATATAATAGCAAAATCTTATTAAGTTTTTCATCGTGTTTATTAATTAACAAAGCTGGTCACAGAGAACATAATCTATGAATATTCACTAGCTTAATGGCATTACGTTATAATATTTAAACTTAGTCTAGTAGTAGTAGTAGTCTAGTAGTAGTCTATTAGTAGTGAAACCTGTGTCGAAACGTCGGTAAATAAAGGTAATTGAATTTTCGCGTTAGACCCGTCTATAAATGTGAGTTAATAGGCATTATGTTAATGTTAATACGCATAAATTTTAACTTTCTTAGTTCTTTTTTTTTTTTTACAATATTTAAAGATACATCTGGTATGACAGGTACGTACACTAATGGGTTTAGAACTGTGTTGTACTTGTATACTTGCATACTGTGTTATTTTTTTTTATTTATTTAGAAAACAAACAGCCTTTTACAAATAAGTCTAACAAAAATGACTAAAAATAGGCCTAAAGTTTCATACGTTACTAAGTTGACTATTACAATGAAAAGTAGGTTACTTAATTATAAATTACCCGTAGGTATAGTTGTGCATACTACACGCAAATAAAGTAAGAAAACAATGCAAAACATTACTGGAAACAATTTTCCAATTACTAGAAAACAAAATATGCCGAACTTTGTTCTTGAAAACGGACAAACTATGAAAAAAAAATGTCTATATCATTAAGCGATTCATTATACATATTACAAGTGCGCCTAAAGAAAGAAGAACGAAGTAACTTGTGTTGCTTGCTTGTTATATAAGTTATTAATGTGCTGTAGCTACATAGCTTAAATCTATTACACAATAAATTACAATTACTATATTATAGTGTATTCAAGACTTATCTTTTTAATTTATGGAACAACCTATGGAACAAGTAGGTACATATTATTAACAATATAGACTTATGTACATAGTCTATTCCAATCCAACTTTGCTGTATCCATCAACATTTTCGGGCAGTTTTACTTAATACTTAGGAAGTCATAAACATTTAAAGTTTCATCATTATCATTATCATTATCATTCGGCTCTTGCTTACTTCTCTTCACAATTTCATGTATATTTGGGTGTCGTCTTAAAAACCCCCTATACCATTTAACACTAGGTCTTCCATTTTTGAAATTGTTTGTTCCCATCTCATCTACAATTTGTTGAGCGGCATTAAAAATGTCCTTTCTCTTGATAGGACCATATTGAATGTTATCTAAAACCCAAGTTTTTAGGCGCTCTTCTCCATCTTCTCCTAATAATGTATCTGGTCCCATTCTCATCTTCCCGAAGTGATTCCCTTTGAGTCTACTGTAAATAGTGGCTCGGGGTACGCCATGAACTTTGGCTGCTGAATGAATGTTTCTTTTTCTCACGGTGACATCGTAAAGGGCATTATTCAAAGCTTCCTCGGTGTAGTCGCGAAAAATTTTCTTTCTTTTTGATTTGTTTTCTGAAATAATTAAATAACGTTAATACTATTCAAGCAAACCGGCATTAAAAGATCAATGTTACGATGTCATGTTTGAGGTTGGTTACGGTACGGAAACCTAGTTAGCCCATGCAGACTTCTACGAACCATTATTGGCAATATTTCCTAAATACTAGTCACTTTCGTGTACGTAACTTCGGTCTTGTTAAGGGATTTATTAAATTAAAACGCAAGTTTAAATCATTGTCAAACGCGTGATATTATTTATTTATATAAAATATTTAAAGAGAAATTTAACAAAGAGAAAAACAAACGAGGTAGTAATAGTAATCCCAAACATTAGTCATAGCGGTTCATGAAACTGGAGGAAACAATTTCGGTCTCTTACTACGCAAAGTGGCAGCTTACACACAATGCACATGAATGTAGTTTTCTTCTTGCAATCGGGTGCCCTGCAGCGTTTCTGCTTCTCCATAAGTAATGGCAGGTGCTGCGCTTCACATTTTATTTCTTTCGGCGTTAGAGACACGGCGAAATCACGTTTTTGTTTCCTTGCAAAATTAATAAATATGAAAGTACGAAAATTCAAAATAAAATAGTTTTTGCTCATTTTTATACAGGACCCACTAATATAGAGTCAGAACAAGCTAAGTTGCTAGCGATTCTGATAGCCCAGATGGTGTAAATGACGTCATATTTCATAGAAGTTTGACGTTTAAAATAACACTTGCAGTGCGAAATCATTTAAGTGTTTCGGTTACGTCTGCAAGCGATTATACAAATTTATAAATTTAAGCGATATGGTAAAAATCACTGCTCAAGTACCTAAAAGTAGAACTCGTCACCATTAAAAACATTTGAATTTCGTGTCTTTTTCTACTAACAAAGTTGGCTTGTCAGAGTATAAATACGGAATTAATGTGGATTCTTGTTCACAGATTGCAACTTTTGGCAACAAGAAAGCCAAAAAGCCACTCTCAACTCCATACATTCGCCTTATAAATTACCACGTGGCGAAAATAGAACTAAGAGAAAAAGATGCACTGTCTGTTACAAAAAGAAGAAATCAGTTTATGTTACTACATGTTGCGCAAAATGCCCGAGGACCCCCGGACTATGCTTAGGAAAATGTTTCGAAGACTTTCATAAGTATAATGTTAGGAATCTTGGGCCTTTTGTGGATGCAGGGTCACACTAATTTATCTTTTTATTTCTCAAGAAAAGCTTCTTAAGTAACTCTCGGGATGTTTCCGGAGTCTGATTTTATTTGAGCCCCATATCGAAATATAAATGCAGCTAATCAAAATAAATAGAAATTGGTTTTGAGTAGCTGTATTGCCTGTATTTTAAGAAAAATTAGTCAGGAAACCTGTGTTGTGCAAATTGCACAATTTGGTCGAAATAATGCTATCGATGCAATTATAAATATTAAACAAAAAATAGTCATAGACAAAATTGCGTATTAAAAAACGATTACAACATACGTCTTTTAAATGGTGATTAACTTTTAACTATCTAGTTCTAGTATTACAAATACCACTTTTACAAAGTTATAATCACAAATGTCCTGACCTGTTGCGCACGGCATATTCTCAGAGCTGGCGAAGCGCCTCGTGGAGGCGACTGGTGACAAGAGGGCTGACTCCTACATCGCGCAACGCATTGGTATTGCCGTCCAGCGCGGCAATGCCGCCAGCCTTCTTCGCACCCTGCCCATAGGCACAGAGCTGGAGCCAGTTTCTTATTTATAATTTTAATTTATGTTGTAGTTAGTTGTAGCTTTATGTAGTTTTTAATTTTAGTTTATAATTTTTTGTTTATATTACATGTACTATACCTATTATATTTTAACAAATGTCCTTGTTCACAGATAAAAAGGAGACTGTAATAGAAGTGCATATATCTCCCGCCAATGCCGTACATACTCTTCAGAAGTTACCACGGGACAAAAGGAACTACTCCACGCGTAAAAGATGCGTCGTGTGTTACAAACAAAAGAAAATCGTTTTTGTGTCTACATGTTGCGCTAAATGTCCCAAGTCACCTGGACTTTGCGTCGGGAAATGTTTCGACGACTATCATAATTATAATGAGTGATTTGTATCCTTGTGTTGTTAGGAGAAGTTTGGGAGAATTACAATTAGACTGTCGGGAGAAGTGACCCATTTTCCAATTTTAAGAAAATACGTTAATAAAACAACAGTTCTTGGTAACATTAGAGAGGCCGTTCTAAATAAAGACTGTTATGGTTTTATGATCACAATTTTTCATGTCTAATCATTTAACAGATAGAGCAATAGACACAATGTTCAATTTTTCCTCTACTTGTAATGGTGTAACTTCTTAACCCTCCACTCTGCTTCAACTTTCCCTTTTATATCATTATCTTGATACTCTTGATGTTGATAATCATTCATTATGCATTTTATATTGTTTTCTTGTCGCCTTAGCTCTTTTACTCGTAGTATATGATTCTAAATAATTCATACAGTATTTTTGATTCAGCGCCCAGTGCGTATCTTCATTTAGTTTAACTACTTACTTATTTTCTAAGTTAAATAAGTATTATTTTTAATCCCCAACGCAATCTGAGAGGTTTCGTTTGTTTATATAAATTATTACACCTAGTCATAATAGGTAAAATAATATGAAAGATTACGCGGAAACTCCGGCACCATCATCTGGCCGGCCATTACCTTCGTTATAGTTGCTTCATCAAAGCGTACTTAGGATCTATTTGAATTATTTAGAGTTTTTTAAGGCTTTGCAAATGTATTCGGTACATGTCTGTGGACTTTATATTCGTCATTGGCATGTGTATTCAGATTAAAATTTCTGTATTGTATATGTTACACAATTAATACAACATCGTCTGTTATAAAAATATTGAAGATTAGGTTACATTATCAATTTATAATAGATACATGGTGAATATTAAATAAAAGTCTTTTAAGTAATTTCAAATGTCTATTTCTTAACTCTACAACACATAACTACATTTATTTTGTCTTACATATTATTGAAACATACTTATATACACCGTGTTTTTATTGATTTCCGTTAACTTCGGGGTATAGTTAAGTAAGTACGTTTATAAGAACTAAATGGCATAGTTAATTTTCAAAAAAAAAATTTTTTTTTGTTTTCTTTTTTGTTTTTTTTTTGTTTAAAAAGTAATTAAATGAAGCATATAGCGTTGTTGTAACACGGGCATTACATTTAACTCAACCAAACAATTGAAATCTGTGACATATCAATGTCATTTCGTACATCAATCGACCGAGATTGTAGGGTACTTAAGTTTAGTAGCAAATGTATGAACTCATTCTAAACACTAATCAATATGTAAGCCGGCCCTAAGGCAAGTGTACACGCTTGTAGAGGCCTTATAGGAAAAAATAAATTATGGATTATCTCCGAAATGGACTTAATTAGAACATTCTTTGTGAGTCTTTGAGAAAATTACTTGATTTAAGCTCAGGAATGCACCCTTGAAATTAACGGAAATCAAAAAAAAACACGGTGTATATCAGCTGTTGCCAATGGAAGGACTGAAAGAACTGAGAATATAAAATAAAAGAAGAATTGACAGTCAAATTTGAATCAATGGTATGAAAAAATAAAATTGAATTCGTTTTGTTTCAAATTTTGTAACAACACAAAAGCAACTCTGTTCCATTTCATAACGATTTCAATTTCATTTGAGATAAGATAGTAAATACTAGTATCAGGACCACGGGACGGTAGAGTATAATGATGGTTGAAGATAGGATAACGATGGTTGTATAGGCAGATACAAAGAGCTGGCGCGGAATGTCTAATAATATTCACAGATTCGCAGTCAATTTATATTAAGTAGCAGTCACCATACCTGCTCATGACAATTTTTTTAAGTAAGTATCTAAACCCGTACCATGAGTCACTGACATAATATACGTTAACGTCTACGTAATTTTCTTTCTATACATCCCGCTCTCGCACTAATATGCAAGTACGAGCGAGATGCATAGAAAGTCATTTCCGTTCTCGATAGCGTTTATGTCAATGCCAAACTGGTGGTAGCGACACTAGTAAATCCTTGTTGTGATTGATATGAACTCTATTTAAACTAATGATTTTAAGACTAAATAAAAAAAAACGGATATTTAATGCGCTTCTGCTAAATGGCAATTTTATGGCTATGATAAGGGCGTTACTCAAATATATGGTAATAAAGCTTGAATGATACATCATTCAATTATCACTGAAACTATTACATCACATTTTGTGACTAAATATGGAATTTACGTATAGTGTTACGTACAGAGTTGCATCTCATTGGGTTATTTACAGATAGTCGTAAATATACAGACATGATTGTTTATTTATAATATATCTATACTATATGAGGTCATTTCAAGCAAAACAAACTATCGAAATAGAAGGTAAACTCTTCTTAATACATTCAATTTCTTCAAAAATTATGTATATCACTGACTTTAAATGACTCTTTAACTTACAAACCTACTTAATTATTTTAAATAAGTTAAAATGGAAACAAATTATAAAAGGTATAAAATGAATGAAAATCCTATAAAATATAGGCTTTACAAACACAACCGTTGGTAAAAATAAACATCATACAAAAGGACTTAGTTTGTTGCTATACTTATTCAAAATCAAGTAAAAACATTGCATCACAATCGACTCTATTATAGAAGATTTTAGATTATATACAAAAGTCAAGCGCACGATCAGACCTGACTATTACAAACTGCAACCATAAACAACTGGATTGTATAATATGTCACATTATAATATTATATTTGACTTACTACTAAGCTATTTATTGAAATGGAAGTAATGTACACATGGGAGGACAAAGACATAAAAGTCGAAGAAGAATTCGGCAATATCAAAGGCGCCAACTCAATATTTATTTTGTTACATTGCTGAGGATGATTTGGGTTATGTACCGAGAAGAGTGAGCAGGTATAAAAAACTAAATGTAGCTTGCAATCGCTTCATAAATCAAAAGTTATAATGAATACAATTTATCTTAAAAATATGCGTCAGCATCGATCACAAACCTCGTTAAGTCCTGCTCGTTATACCTAAAATTGTGCGCATTGGATTTTTATTTTCACTTTGAATAAATTTGACCTAAAAAAATTGTAGCGCACAATTTAAATTCTACTTGCTACTCCCGTGCCGGTTAGGGTAAAGTGCGCATTATCTGAGTGGATCAACTACCTATTTCGTGTTGTTATTCTGTCCCCTTAGAATGAAGTTGGCATTAAAGTAAACTGTAATGCAGGAATGTCAACAGCGCAATTTAACTAGGAAATTGACAGTAACCCAGGTGCGGTCGCTATCACAATGTTACTCGTACGTTGAAAAGACAAGGAAACAAAATTTGTTAGAAGGAATGTTCTACTTACGTGGTCAGTGGGTAATCCATTACGGGAACAGTATATAGCTATCAGAAAAATTATACAATGTCAATGGTATACAAACATGTTTTAAAGAGTGATCCAGGAGAAAATAACAAGAAAAAGTTGATTTACCCACTTAAGAAGGTATATACGCAGTATATAAAAGAGTAAATATGAAAATAAAAATCAGTGATTATGGAAGTCGTTGAGCTTAATGATCTGGTTGCCGTGAGTGATGGCGATGGCCCTGCACTTGTTGAAGGACTTGCAGCAGCGCCACCGCGTGCGGCCCTGCCGGCTGACGTAGTGTCGCATAAAACGATTATTGCCGATCATAAGGACTCTTCTCCCGTTCTGCTCTACAAAGGCGACCAGCCTGAGACCTGAAAGAGCTGTAGGTTAACATCTGTAATAAATTTTGTATCTACCTACGTAATAGTTGTTCACTCAAAAGCCTGGTGAGTTGGTGACACATGTTATGACTAACTTTCATTAAACTTACAGTCTGTATTTTTAGGTATTTAAAAAAGAGTAAACAAAATCTACCCTCAAATGGTTTCTTACGCCAGTTGAGATTAGATTAAAACATTACATTATCAAATAATGGAGGCTTAAGTCAGGTCGTTTAGTGATAGATCCAGGTGATTTTGTATTAGGTTGGTTAATCAATAAATGTTATAACTAGCTAAAAATTTACAAATTATTTGTTTACTTTTATTTAAGTGCCTAAAGATACAGATATAGAATCTACGCGTAATGAGACGTAGTACCTACAGAATAATTTGTTAATTTTTATTAATACTGTAAGCACAATAAAAATGCTGGCCGGATATGTATAACATAACTTTAATGGAATATAATAAAAATATATCTTTATAAGATTAATAATAACGGATCTTGTACAAGTAGAAGTGCGTATTTACATGAACATGAAGTTTTATGATTAACGTATATTTACACGTTTGGAAAGATAGACACTCAATTATATTCACAAATCGTTCAATATATTAAGCTTATTGGCTTCAAACATTATTGCAGCAGATCATTTTCTTCTTTGTGATTATGTTTGCCTGTTACCTTGAGCAGCACCTCTCCGTCGGTGACTGCTGAGACCTTACAGCCCTTGTGTCTTTTTACACATCTCCACGAAACTCTTTTACCGTGACAATAGTCCTGGCGGAACTTGAATCTCTCGTAGCACAATACTATAGCTCCACGTTTACTTCTTGTCAAAAAGAAATCGTCGTAAAATTGACACCCTCCTGAGAACAAAATGATAATAATCTAGTTATAAACCGGTTAATAGTAAGAAATAATTTCAAAATATTGAATGACACATTAAAACGCTTTATGTATGATTTATTAATTTCTTTAATGAGACTAAATACACACAAATAAACTAAAATAGGTACGCATAACTTCTAGCACATTTAAATGTTAATATTAATTGTTATTTCAAAGCTTACAAAAATCGATTATTTAATATTTTAATACAATGTGTTCATAAAGTAGAATTGAATATATTTTAATAGTAACATTTAGCCAACTTTGTTTGTAGTAGTTTTATTAGGCACTTGATCATTGGGTACGTTTTGAGGTTCGTCTGAAAGAGGTGTTTGTACTTTGTTTTCGTCTGGTTTAGGGAATTCCACCTTATCAACTTTATCTGGTTTTGATGAATCATCCTTTATTGTTTTGTCATTTTGATTTAGTTCTGTTTTATCAGTAATGCTTATTTTTGCGACATTATTTTCAATATCTGATTTTGTGGGTGTTTTTGGAATGTCGACGGAGGAGGAATGTGCTATTACAGGTACTGTAACAGCATGAATCATTGGAGCTGCAGGCTCAACAGGATTTTGATTCAAAATGTCGCTCTCCTCAAAACTTTTCAAAGGATCGACCGGTTCACTTGTGTCCATTTTTTCGAGGAAGGAGTCCTCTTTTGTTTCATTAATAACAAGCGATGAAAATTGGAAATTTTCTGTTACCGAAAATTGTTCGTTATGCTTCTTTTTAATTAATTCATATTCTTCTCCATCTGATAATATTTCAATGGGGGCTTCATCTCTTACTACTTCAATCACATCATCATCAGAATTGTCCTGTGTGACACCAGAGGTAATATCACTTATTATCAAATTTAATCCAGCATCTCCTGTAATAATAAATTAATTCATCAGTACAGTGACAGAGAAAATATGGCTATCTGTAGTGATAGGGAAATGGCTATAAAATATTCATAACCATTTCTCTGTCAACAAAATCAATGCTCATAAATTACTTTGTTCTACTACTAATACAACTATTACTTAAAATGTCTATGCTTGTTACATTAAATATACCTGTAATAGAAACGCATATAATCATATTTCAACATATATAATAATGTTAACTGTAAAGATAAAAAATAAATTGTTAAAACTTGGTTTGCTCCTGAGCCAATATATTTAATCACAGTAAAATCACACCTATATCAATCATGATTATGTTCGTTCTTAATGATGACACTTCCCGCAACTATGCTGACAGTGCACTTGCACCTGTGGCGCATGCGTTTGGAGCAGCGCCACAAACTCCTGTCACCGCGAACATACTCTTTGTGGAAACTGTGGCCTCTCACCATCAGGAGTTCGGTTCCTCGATGTGTTGTTATGATCTGCCCTGTTAGCACAATTCAATTTAAATTTTAGACGACGAAAAGAAAGTAAAAACTCTTCTGTGATTTCATATAACTGAACTTGGAACACTGAAAGTAGAACTGGTGTTTATAATGATACATAGGAAAATAAAACTAGCCAAGATAATTGCTTAAGCAAAATTTATTAATGACTATGTTGTCCTTTTATAGAGATGACGTGAGCTCCATGAGTTTTCACTCTGACTTTGCACTTATCCCGGCCGTAGTAGCTAGTGCAGATCCATGATGTTTTCGAACTCTCGAAATTTGCTGACGTGTAGTAACTCTTGTTAAATGTGTATTGTCCTATATGAAGAATTACACCGCCTCGTCGGGATTGAGTAAAGAAAGCTCGTTTACCTGTAAAATATACTTGCGTCAGTTTCCTTAAATTAAAGCCTTTTGGCATTATCATGAATAAAAAAAAAACAATATACCTATCATTGATGTTGCTACAAGATAAAAAACACCATTTAACCTCATAAAAAATATATTCAATAACCGAAATATGTATTTTTCTGTATGTCACAATAGGTAAGGTTAATCATGAGTATGTTCTTTGACCTGGTGTTTAACGATCCTATCCTTGTAAGTTATTAGAGCAGCTCTGCATCGTATATTGCTGTCGTAGTATTTAGCACAGAACCACCTGAATTTGCCAGGTTTCATTAGAGCCTTTTCGTGATATCGATATTTTCCGAGATTTAGTATCCTTTTCCCGCGTTGCGACACAGTGTAGAAGAAGTCTGAAAATTATTCAAAAAGCAAATTATGTTAAAATTATAATCCTTTTCAAATGTGTTTGCTTTCTGTAATACATACGTTACAATTTTTATATTTTTAATTTGCCCAAAGGCTTTAACTGCAGAATAACTGAATGAATAATAAAAATCACCCTTCAAATAATACAAATTCTTGGAAAAATAAATTGATTGACACTTTATTTTACAAATATAAAAGTATATAGACTAGAAAAACGTATCCAGAGTATGCGCTTGATGATTGTGAGCGTTGTTCAGACTGACGATTTGGTCTTGGATAGTGTGGACTTTGGCGGTGCAGTCCGAGTGGGAGGCGCACTTCCATATCTTCTTGATGTGGTTGACGCAGTACGTCCGGCAGATGAAGGCGAAGCCATTCACCACCAGCTGACGTTTGCCTCTAGCCGATGTCTTGTAAAACACTGGAATGGTAAGTTGTAACTTAGGTTGTATTTAATACAATTCTGATATAATTATAAGTAATGTTTTAATTGATGATGAGAAATATTTCACACGTAACACAACACACGTCACGATTGTCTATATTATACGAGTAATGTAGTATAAAAGCTATAAGTTATGTCAATTTTTACTTTAGCGGACCGATATAGTTTACTTCTGATTGTAGTATTTATTTTCCCAATGTCTATGTGTTTGGCATTAGATGTATATAGAACTTGTACTAAAATGTATAAAAATATCTCTGTTTGACTTTTTTTTGTTTACCAGCGTACCATAGAAGCCGTTGGAGTTGAAGGAGGATGACGAACTAAAGTATGAAAAATAAGAAATGAATTATACAATTCATATATTTTACTACTCACACAGGTTTCTTTAAGGTATGAAAACACACTACAACACATACACAATCTATATAAAATATATGTCACACTGGAGACTATTTTTAAATCTAAATACGTATATGTACAGCGAGCTGCAAATTGCATAGACACTTTATGGATTTATACATAACGTGTCCATGCAATTTTGCAGCTGGGTGTACCTAATCTACACCTACATATACGTTCCAGTAATACTGTATGTACGGTATGAATAACACATTACTTAGTCATTAACCGATCCCTATTATATGTAGTTACATCACATTGTCTTTCTACATACGTTTGAAAGCTTAGTGAAAACAAAAATGATATTTAAAAAAATGTATCCTAAGATTCCTAAGTAGTATAAGTACATAAAGACAAATGAGATCAATTATACAAGAAAAACTTTTCAAGAAAATCATATCAAAAGGAAATTTTATAGAATCGGCGCAATGTAGAGTGCATACCCACTTTATTAATGGAATTCAGTTATAAAGTGGGTATGCACTTTTGCAGGTCATTGTACCTGCGTAAATATTTAAGAATATACTAATGTATATATTGATTAACGAAATAAGTAAATCTGCATTTTGTATTACATTTTGTTAAACTCTATGATTTACGTACTTATAAAAAAACTGTGCAGCGTGCGAATTTCTGGCGTTTTTGTGAAAGTGACCCTTGATCCAAGTTCCATCCACTGTTTGATGGTACTGTGGCCTCTCATGATTATGTTGTCCTTTGCAAGCCTCTAATCCTTCCGAAGGATTTTCGTTTTTGCTGATAATGTTAGCTTTGCATCCTCTAAGGATGCCGGAACATCGCCATAGGACCTTTCCAGACATGAATTTAGAAAATCTCTTGTATGTATGCCCTTTGTACATGAGCAGTGGATATTTTCTGCCAAACGGGATAAGAGTAACACCTGGAACAATGAAATAAATAGGTATTCGTTAAATGTTTAACCGGTGTAAATTGTAGGTTGTCTAATGAATCTGCTTAAGCTGATGAAGTATTAGCATGCGTAATAGAACGTGCAATGAGGATGAAAAAAATGAAAAACAATAACCTTAATATTCATAAAACTTAGCAAACCTTGGTTATAATTTGTCCCTTTCTAACAAACACAAATATTAAAATAACAAATAGGGACAAACAATCATCAATGGCTTGTTGACAGACGTTTATGAATAACGCTATAGTTTTTTTACTTGACGTGGCTATTGGTATAATATCGGTTGATAGAAAATAGGATATGATAAAAATGGAGACAAATGTTAAAATAAAACATTTTATTCTTATTAATATTTTTTCACATTAATATTTGGTATTTGCCATCGGCCAGTCTTGGTTCTGCTTTTTGGTGGCGCATGGTTGTGATCGTTGCCCATGTCGATCTCGTGGTCGTCGACGAGGCAGTAGGCCTTGCATCCCGTCCGGTGGACCAGGACGCATCTCCAGAACACCCTGCCGGAGCTGTTCTGCTTCACTCGTTTGTACACATGCTTCTGGATCACCATCACCGGGTACTTCTTCCCAGTTGGAAGGTATTTAATTTCTGTAATGGATTGTTAATTTTTAATATCAAGATCAGGGGAAAAAGAAAGATATGTGTTAATAATCGTCTCAAAATGCTTTTAAGGCATGATGGGGAATGGCTCATTGAAATCGACAGCTATCCATCCATGATCAAAACATTAAATGGATATTTCATGTAAAGAAAAAAATAATAATGGAAAAAATATGTTACTTCAAGATTTATTAATGGTGATTTGGTGAAATTAACATTTCTGTACAATAAAATGTTTTTTCATCAATGGTGATATGTCATTCTGTTCTTTAATATTGGGGTAATATTGAGTCTCGACGTTAACGCAATACTTTGGTTTAATATTGGGGCAATATTGAGTCTCGACCTTAGACGCAATACTTTGGTTTAATATTGGGGCAATATTGAGTCTCGACCTTAGACGCAATACTTTGGTTTAATTTTTTAACCTAACTTTAGTGACTTAGAAGAATACCTCGTTACCTCTAATTATAAATACGGTGACTGAAATGTTATCCTCATAAGGCCCACGATCCTACCCGTAGTAATAAATTACCTCAATTGAACAGTTGCATTTCTTCGTTGATTTCAAAACGAAATAAATTCACCCATATTCTTACACTATTGATTTCAAATTCAACTGCCTTTTTTGAATGATGGGCCTTAGGAGGTTAACATCAGTATCGTTGTCTCTTCAATGGTTAATTTGAGCCCAGTTTAGGCTGATGACAATGCTGATCATAGACGGCTAGTATCACGTCCATCTGATTCGGCAACGTCTTGATGAAGGCCTTACATCCAGTCCTGGTCCTTCGAGAGCAGTGCCAGAGGATACCCGTACTGGAGACGACCTTGTATGTGTAAGTGTGGCATTTGTACAGCAATAGAGGATGCTTGCCTTTGCCAGAAGGCAGGAGCACGGCTAAAACAACCAAATTTGTTAGCTTCATAGCCATAGCCACTTTGGAATTTAAAATTGTTTTTTGAAGATCAGTGAAAATGAGTCAGTGGGTATGCTGCAAATATCAAATATAAAGTTCGCGGTGTAAAAAAAACAAGATTTCAATCAAACTAAATATATTAAAATTACAGGCTATGCCATTACTTAAACTTCGAGTTCGATTAATAATTTTATTTATGGAGAAATTACTAGTTCAGTTCAATCAATATGAAATATTACATGTTGTAAGTCAAGGGTCTGCTCCAAAACACGTAGCATCGTCGGTTTTACTCATTAGTGACTATTTTTGCCTTGGGATGGTGGCAATGCTTATCATTCACCTGTTGTATAACATCGAGCCGGTCAGGCAAGGATCGTATGAAGGCTTTACAACCGGTGGTCGTTCGGCGGGAGCAATGCCACAGGACACCGCTTTTGGACAAAACTTTGTACGTGAATGTATGATACTTGTACATTAGCAGCGGGTATTTGCCTTTGCCAGAAGGAACTAGTGTCGCTGAAATATTAATGTGGATTATATCACTCGAATACTAACGAATTTAAATAGTCGTAATCGTGGTAAAATTATATTTTGCTATTATAACTCAGTAAAATTATTTAGAAATATGAATATTTCGATATAATTTAATATTTTTCCTTAATAATATAATAGGCAATGTAGGCATCGTACAAATATTGTCGTAGGATAAAATACGTAAAATGAACTAGGAACTATTCATAAAATAAATGCTTATCTTATAGGAACTACTCACACTAACACAGTGTGGATATTAAGAACCCTAGAGGTAGGTTTGTCAATTAATTTAACGATATAGAATGAAACTTGGAAAGTTACAAAGCTAACGTTAAATTACTATGACCTAAATTTCATTAAAAAAATAAACCTACTACCTATTATTTTAAAAGATACAAATTGTCATGGCTTATGTAATTTCTTCAAGTTGATATTTTACTGTTTTGTATTTATTAATCTCTGTTGTTATTAATCAAAAACACTTTTCATGTGTTTTTATTTTAAAGTCTTATGTTACATGATTCATACATGTAATTTTATAATGTCCTGTAGGAAAATTAACATAAAATAAATACGTAAATAGTACACTAAAAAATAAGTATTGCACATAAGTAGAAATAACTAAAAGTATATCAGTTATCAAACGCATAACATGTAAAACATGATTCAGTTACTCCACACTAATATTTGTTATTTGCAAGAATTTAATATAATATTAAAAGCTTTGTAATATTCAATAGCTACATATAATATTGCTTACAATTTCATTTGTCTAGTAACATATGTCTACATATTTAAATAAATTATCCTCGTTTTCTAACTACCACATTGTTCTAAGGGGATCGTGAGGAAATTGAACATTTGGGAAAGAATTAGAATCTACTTACCAAATATATTTTTTTAGCCCTGGTCTCATTTTTTTAGGACCATGGAATCTGCATAATTTTCTAGCGCTATTCAAATAATATTATAATAAATATTGCCTAGTATTCTAACAGTTATCAATCTACTGTCCAACGATGAATAGCATGAAAGAAGACATGATTTCAATGTTTAGCCTCAGATTTTGTGTAAACAGCTAATATATGAGGATCAGATTCCTGCTGGGTCTCCGTGGACCCCATACTAATCTTCGGCGGTGGATGATCATGAGGCTTGTAGGCGAACACGCGGGTTCCGTAGCTAACTGCCGACGCTCTGCAGCCCTTCAGCCTCCTGGAACAGTACCAAGAAATCCGGCCCAGGGCGTTCTCCTTTTGGTAGCTGTAGGTATACCCGGAGAAGAGGAGGAGGGGATGCTTGCCGCCCCTTTTGGTCCAGAGGAATTCGCCTGTCAAATTATGGAATTTAATAGAAACATTTAGGAGTAATGCTAGTTGTGTAGATGTAGATATCGTTATTATGAAAAGAACATGAAACACCGTTGTCGCGAAAGTTATTCAGTTTAACTATTAGTTCAGTTTAGCTTTATACAGTTCGGAGAGAGGTGAATAGAAACGCAAAAAGTTAATTTTAAATTTTGATTAATAATATTTATTTTATGTAGTAAACGTATAATAAAATATTAAGTATTCATAACAGGCAATAACTACATATATAACGAACGCTTGTATAAGCATTCTAGTCCGATCACATGATAAGGCACAACACTTTGTGCTATTAATTTTTTACTCTATTAAATTAACTAATAATGGAATATAAACATGGGCTTTAGCGTAAAAAAACGTAAATTTAACAACGATAATATATTAATACGTGTATGAACTAACTTTGATTCAACGGTAAGGTTCTTATTTTATAAATTTCAATTAGTAAAATAACAATAGGAAATACTTACAAATTCAGTCTATAATATATCAAAACATGGGAGTAGGTATCTACCAGTGTAGTACCTACCTATCGATAATTTTTAAATATCAAGTTAACAATTATGTGGCATATTGTTGCAAGTGACATTTTAACCACGAAACGGAACGTAATATTATATTATAATCAATTACGAATGAAATATAAAATACATGTTAAATTATTAACCCACATTTATAGACCTATCGCGAATTTATTTTATTACCTTTATTTACAGACGTTTCGACAAATCGACACAATGGTTCGATGTTTCTATAAATGTGAGTTAATATGTGTTCAAAACGCGAAAATTCAAATATTATAAATATAAAATTGTTGACTGAAGATTTGGATTGGATAATTCAAATACATTATACCTACTTTATTTTGAGTATTAACCTGGCCGAAAAATTCTTGGAAAAAAGGTAAGAAAGAAGATAGGTAAAAAAGGACGGATACAAAAAAGAAGAAAACATTTATTTCCGACAAAAACAAATAAAGCGGATGTGTCAAAATAAAAGGGAAAAAGGAGTACATACTTTTCATTTGTACCGTGACAATAGATATCCTAATGAACATTGTATAGAATAACTTTGCAAGCAAGTATACTACTCTGAGCAAAGTGCCAAGCAATGGTCTCAAAGTCAATATAGCGCTGACATAATAATCTTCTTCTTCTTCGTCGTTATCCTCACAGCTGAGGGTCGTGACCACCATAAGTAGCGCTATCTATAAGAAGTCTCCAGGCTGCTCTGTTCTGAGCCTGATGAAGTGCGGACTGTGTGCCACTATTAATTGCATAATAATCACCCTCAGGCTAATAGCCGTCACTAGAGAAATATCATCTTAATGGAATACAAAAAAAAACATCGACATGCATGTTCATGCATCACATATCAAAAACCTTTGGCGCATCAATACACTCTCACAAAAACGTTGTTCCGCTTCACAAACTGTGGTTTCCTGTGGCAGTGGTCACCGCAATCGTCAAGTACTTGGAAGGCCTCTCCTGTGAACAGCTTGGCAGTACACCTCTTGGCCGTGCCGGGCTGGACCATGGTGCATCGCCATTGGCCGATGTTGTTGTTGAACTTCTGTAGGCTATACGAGTAACCCTTGAATATGAGGAGGCGGCCCCCTCTTTGAGATTGGGCGAAGGTTACTGAAAATTAAATAAATACATAGCATTGCAGTAATATATAGGGCTAGTACAAGTGTAGCAAAAAAGTGACCTATTTTCAAACTATAAGCCGAGTACAATCAGACAGTAGGTAAAGTTCCTATCGTCCGGATAGGAACAATAAAATATCTGCTTCAAAGGAATGTACAGAGAGCTTCATTTGGCCTTATCATAAAGAAAATGCCTTTTCTATTCAACTAAAACAGACATGACATGTCTTTTTTAGTCGAATATGACAAAATAACAGTCGAAAAACTACTTGATGTAACATCAATTTATTGTAATTCTTCAATGTTTAATAAAATAAACAGTAACTTCGTAACATTCACGATGCCTTAGTATAACACCCATTGATTAACTGAATATATCTCTGTCTCTGATGGGTATGGGACCCGTGGGCTCTGATGAACTGTCCCGTCTCCGAGACCGTGATCCTGGCTCTGCAGGTTTTCAGGGTACATTGGTTGCACCTCCAGCGTTGACCTTCTTTCGCGCTGTTCGCGAAGCAGAAGACGAACCCGTCATACATGTACAGCTGCCTGCCGTTGGTCATTGTGATGCTTTTGAAGTCTGTGCGGATAGAACTGGTTATTAGGAATTTCAAAATATCTGTTTAAAGCCCGTACCCTACACGGCTGGCTACCAAGCTGCCAACGGTTCAAGGTTACTTTAAAAAAAAAATCATTCTACTCTTTACTTTGAGTAAATTACGTGCCTGGGGGCTGTCCATAAATTACGTCATCGAGTTTTGACGATTTTGGACCCCCCCCCCCCTATAATCATCCAAAAATCATGCATCAAATGACCCCATTTCCTCCTACTTCATGCTACCGTCATCCGATGTCCAGACCCCCCCCCCTAATTTGAAATGACGTAATTTATGAATAGCCCCCTGGCTGTTACTACAAAGTCCCGCTCAGAGACCTTATAGATCCCTCTAGCCCCTAGGGATTTTCCGTGGTCAGTTACGATGATCTGAGCGCGTACATGAGTCATATCATAGTAGAAGCAAAGCCAGAAGATTTTACCTGCAGTTGTTGTTTACACGACGTTGTTGACTTTGCTTCTATATGATACAATTATGAACCATTTAATTTGAAGGCTTTTTAATATGGTACTTCACGTAAAACAAGAACTGATATTTGATGGAACTTTATTACCGAATTCGTCAACACAGCTGAAAACTAAAATCAGCACACGTTTAATAACTACTAAAGGCTGTCGGTAAGAACCGCCACATCAGGATGCCTTTGCATAAAATCGTAGTAGAAATGTTTCCCAGCGATACGCTTTTTTTGTTATAATGGTGTGGGATCTCCATATCTTCAGCCAAGTCGAAAGCAAACTTCAAAAAGTCTTTTTTCGCAAAAGGTAGCCCACTAATGGCCACATCTTTTACGTAGGCTACTAAAGTTTTTTCGTACTCGCGTTTTTTTCTGCCGCTTTTCAATTGCAATGTTCTGCCATGTAGAGTGCTTTTTGGGATGTTGTAGCGTGAAGATGCTTCTCTTATACTAAGTTCTTTACTCAGAACCTTAGTTATCGCGGTTTGTAAATGTTTGCTGTCCCAGTTTCTTTTCATTTTCTTCTCTCCTTTCTCAGTTATTACTGAATCTACAAGAAAGGAAACACTACTGTAACCTTGAAATGTCTTTAGATAACTACATATACTTCACAGCTATTCTTACAATAGTTTTTTGCTATAAAGGTTGGACATGTTTAATACCATACCAATAGCGTTATTCATAAACGCGTTACTGGCCTGAATTATCTATGAATCTTTTGTCTTTATCTGTCAATTTGACTTATGTATTTGTAAGAAAGGGATAAAACGTAATTTAACTAAATCAGGCCCGTGAAGTTTTATGAATAAGGGGTTAATAATATATATATATTATAACCATTATATATATATATCGGTTATTACGAGACAGAATCGCCAAAATTAATTAGGTAGTCCAAATAATCTTAATTAAATATAAAACAAGTGCTAATATTAAATCGTATAATTGCATATAAATATTTTTGTAAATGTACTATCTGCTATTATCCTATGCCTCATCCCAATCACAAACAAGAAGTCGACCAAAACGTTGAGGACTTCATAACTCTAGCATTATTCATTGGCCTTCTTTTATTAACCGCGCCTAAGCTCTATGTGTATATTTTAATATATGTCCCATCATCCGTCTTATAGTAACCCGGGGTAGCGTGTTTATGTTCCCCAGCTGCTACTATTATCTTCCCATCGGTATCTACGGTGATGTACGCCTTGCAGTTGGACGTGCAGCGGAGTCTGGCGCCGCCCGGGCGTTTGAAGTGGTAGCTGTACGTGTAACCCTTGTACATGTATAGTTTCTTGCCCTTTTCTGTGGTTATTTCTTGTACTTTATCAGTTCCTGGAAATATTGAAATTGATGATTGATTACTTTTAATATTGTATTACAGACTTGGAACTGCCACAAAAATAAAAAGTAATTTACTTATAATAATAAAAATTAGACAATGTTGTATTACTCACGTATATTATACCAGTACATATTACGTACCAATTAAAACGTATAACATTATTATAGTTATCAAGCAAGCTACAACTCACCTAGTTAAAGTTCACCAAACATTTAAAGCACCTACCGATTAACAAATTCGGCTCTTAAGAACAATGATTTAATTTCTTAGTTATTCCTTCTTTATTCAGAAATTGTTTTTCTGTGATGCGACACAATACAAAACGTCCGAGATTCTTTTTTATGTTTAATACCTATCTTCTTCCTGACTTTTCTTCTTCAGATCTTTAAACTAATCTCACTACACTCATATTTCACATTGATTTCACAGCAAAATATCTGCCTTCCGGCGTGCATCTATAAATCCTTCTATCGTGCTTGTGCTTGCCACTTTGCTTTACCGGTTCCCCATTTTCAGTGACGATAATATATGCCGTGCACATATTCGTTTTGTGGCAACGCCAACGGCGGAATTCATTTCTTGCATATTTTAAATGGTATGCGTACAAGTATCCGTCATATAATAATCGCTTTTTTCCGTTTATAAGTGTAATTTCTTGAAGCTCTACAAGCAAAGTAAAATGGTAAGAAAGGTAGCCCAAAGATAGATGTCAAGTAACAGCTAGTTTCCTGTTGAAAAAGATGTTACACACAAGACAGAGGCTAATCGAAAGCTTTTGTTTTTATTTAGTATCCACGTTTTATTATCTTCAAAATAAATATTTGGCAATATGTGCACATGCAAATCAAAATCAAAAAAATCAAAATCAAAATATTTTTTATTGTTAAACAGTACAGTTTTTACATAAAAGAAATGTCTGGCGGAACCCAAACTAGGCTGAGCCTGTATCATGGGTCCCTGGAGTGCAAAGTAAGTTTGACAATAAGATTATTATGCTAGATATACTTACACTTAACAAAGAGCATTAACTATACAATTTATAAAGTAATAGTAATATGTTAAAAAAAAATAAACCCGCATGCAACTAGAGTGCAATATCGACTAGAGTAATTTATAATTCTAAAATCTTGCATATCTTTAAAACTCTCGTTACGATTAACGTATGAAGTATTTGCCCTCCTCCTCTTTAACTCGATTCCTCACTGCTAAGGTTCGTTAAAAATTCTTGGGATTCTCTGAGGATCGTGGCTTCGACAGATGCGTTGCTATAAGCTTTTTCCATTTGTTGAGATCTTCAGCTTGATGAAGCATGATATCAGCATCTGTAGCTCTTTGGCAGGACCAGCGTCTAAGGTTAAGTCCTCTTTGTCAACTATCATCCATCTTGCCGCGCGGTTATTGTACGCCTTTCTAGTACATTATGTTTGACCATTTCTATCTTTTTGCGACAGCTTTATTAATTAATGTACTCTCATATATCCTTGTTGTGTTTTAATGTATTTTTTAGGTGGATGGGTGTGGTTTCCGACTGCTCTCAACAACAAATTTTGGCTAGTAACCGTGATATAAGCCTTGCAGGCAGAAGTATTGGTGCAGCGCCAATACTGAGCATCTTGGCGTTTATACACAAAATGAAATGTGTATGTGTGCTCGTTGTAAATTAAGTACTTCTTTCCATTTGTCATAAAAAGTTCCCGTACCGTTTCTAGAACAAGGGATTTAAAGTAAAGACTAATAAAAAAAAACATTGTAAAAACTTTAAATCACTACTCTGTTTAAAGCACGAGACCGTTTAACAAAAGTCACAATATAAAAATCAACTTTTTAATTTGGTCAATAAAAGGAATCTTCTAAGTATTACATGATCTGATATTGTTTTTTTACAACATTCTTAAAATGACTATCCATTGTGTATTTATATTGATAACTCCACACCGTTTCACTTAGTTTCATACCGTGCTCGAGTTCCTCGTACTCAAACCTTCAAATATTTATTATCACGCGTCCTAAAAAGTCGAGCTCTTTCATGATAATGTTGGCCTTCGACTCTCACTAGTTTCCGTTCACAGACCTCAATAAAAGCTTTGCAAAAGGAAGTTTTGCTACACCTCCAGCGCTGCTTCTTCCGAAGTTTACATTCGTACGTGAACGTGAAGCCGTTGTGTAGAAGGTATTTCGCACCGTTAACCAGATTCAATTCCATTACGGTCTCTATAACAAATGAAGTTGGTGAAGGGGAAACATAAAGCAAGAAAGGACAATCGGGTTGGAACTACTAGAAGGGTTAAAACTGCAATGGGTTAAAAAGAAGAACAAAACTCAAATCGTTTCTTGTTTACTCTTGTGTATAGGTATTGCAATGTGTACGATGCATTCCACAAACTTTGAATTTATTTACAAGAAAAATGTATATTATACCAGGCGGCTTAGGGGCTATTCATAAATTACGTCATTTCAAATTAGGGGGGGGGGGTCTGAACATCGGATGATGGTAGCATGAAGTAGGAGGAAACGGGGTCATTTGAAGCATGATTTTTGGATGATGTTAGGGGGGGGGGGGGGGGGGGGGGTCGAGAATCGTCAAAAATCGATGACGTAATTTATGGACAGCCCCTTAGCACGGTCGCGTTTTTATCCCTTGTCACCATGCCTGTCACGTTCTAACAAGTATGTAAGTGCGAAAGGGACGCGCATAGTGATAGTCGATAAAAATGGAACCGTGCTGAGCCCGCAGGTCACCATAAAATCACCACACTACGGCTTTTCACGCGACATATTATCATCTTTGGTTAGTCTTGTAAATCTACCGGACTCTGGTCTGTTCGGTTTGCCATTCACTTTCACATATTGTCCGGTTTGGGTTACGTAGAACTGCATAGGTGGGTGACTGTGAACTCCTATTACCTTCAATAATTCGTTATCATGGGAAGTCTTAATGGCAGCAGAACAACCGGTACTAGTGCAGCGCCAGCGTTTACCATGTTTTTGTGTTGTGGCGAAGTAAAATGTGTAGTCTTTGTACAAAAGCTGCTTTCTTCCGCTAATAAGCGTTATTTCTTTTAGTTGTTCTGTAATGACGACAAATGTTTGAAAGTTTTAGACGACAGTTAGTCGACTATTAACTAGATCATATTCAAACAAAAGCGTAAAAGAAACATTCTATATTTCTAGGCAAAGAATAGATTTGCTTAGAAATGACGGAATGTTGTGGTTGAGAGATCTGTAAAAGTCTCGTCAGGTAAAAAAAAATATTTTTATGGACGATAATTTATTTATTTATTCACAGCCAGCTTTATTGTAAAAAATATGCAAAATTTCACAAAAGTCGAGAACTTTAGCACCTATTTAAGTGTATGGTGACATAAGTTGTATATACTTCTTCTACTACGGACGGTGCACGGTACATAATATCACTGACTAAAAATAAAGTGTATCAAAGAAACAACTTCATAATAAGGAAGTAAGAAATAAAATCTCGATGAAGTTTTCTTCCTACACTAATATATTTACCATATATTTACCTTTTATTTTAACGTATTGTCCATAACTAGTTATCCAATGTTTTGGGGGTGAGTGGATATATGGTTACCGCATATTTCCAAAAGCGGCCAAGTGCGAGTCGGACTCGCCCATGAAGGGTTCCGTAGCAGCAAGTAACATAATAGAATTGCGGTTTACGATTTATGACGTATTAAAAAAAAACTACTTACTAGATCTCGTTCAAACCAAGTTTCGGTGGAAGTTTGAATGTACATTCATATATTTTTTTTAGTTTTATAATTCTCTTATTTTAGAAGTTACAGGGGGGGGGGGGGGGGGGAAGACACATTTTACCACTTTGGAAGTGTCTCTCGCGCAAACTTTTTAGTTTAGAAAAAAATGATATTAGAAACCTCAATATCATTTTTGAAGACCTATCCATAGATACCCCACACGTATGGGTTTGATGGAAAAAAATTTTAGAGTCAGTTCTAAGTATGGAGAACCCCCAAAATGTATTGTTTTTTTTCTATTTTTGTATGAAAATCTTAATGCGGTTCACAGAATACATCTACTTACCAAGTTTCAACAGTATAGTTCTTATAGTTTCGGAAAAAAGTGGCTGTGACATACGGACAGACAGACAGACAGACATGACGAATCCATAAGGGTTCCATTTTTTGCCATTTGGCTACGGAACCCTAAAAAGTGGTGCTCATCATCAGTCTTGAGAAAAGTGCGGCACTGAGAACTGTACGTGCACCGTTACCGTACTTGGATAATTTGGCCATGTAAAACGTGTAGTTTGCGAATATTAGCTGTTTCTAACCATTTGTAAGCTCAATTTCTGGTACTGGGGCTAACAGGGGTACATCACATTTTAAATCCGGAAGTAATACCATACTCAATTGGAAATACGTGGGATGACAGTTTGATTACAAGGAAGCCTCAATTTACAATTGTAAGTACAAATAAAACAATAAGTACGCTTTGTTACTATGTTTAATCTGACATAAGAAAAGTAAAACTTAAGAATTTAAAATACATATACAAAACCATACACTTAAAAAATATAAATAATGTAACGGATCGCGAGTTTTCTTTTTATATTTTACCTCTTGTTAGCAACCGGACACAATCGGAATTAAGACATTCGTTCCAACAGGGTTCTTAAGTAGAACCAAAATATTACACTCCCTTAAAAAAATTGAGGTACCTCTTGTAACAATTGTCACAATCTAAATCACATACATCAGAGATAGATCAAAACATGGATTTCCAAACAGAAAACTATTTAAAGCTTATAATACTTCCCTTCAGCGGTCTTATAAAACTTAACACGTTCATGATTATGCTCGTTAGCACGTTTGACAATGACCATGTCGTTGGTAACGAGGACATAGGCCTTGCATTTGGAGTAGGAGGTGCATGACCAGCGACAGGTGAAGCGCGAGCTGTAGTGCTTGAAGAAAGTGTAGCCGTCGAGGTACAGGTGCTGCTTTCCATTCTTTGTGGTAATAATCTCGCCTACGGATATTAAAATAAAAATGAACGATACTATGATACGATATAACGATGAATTTGGTTTATTAATAAAGTCCAAAGACTCCTAAACTTCAAAATCTGTTCTTATCAAATCATCGATCAGAGAAAGTTCGGAAGTCCAACAGAATACATAATAAATAAATACTTGTGAATAATAGACAATGTGAACAATTAAAATAAGGAGAAGAACAACTATGTGGCTCACTCACGACTAGAAACATTTCCAAATAATTATTTAATTCTAATTTTATTATTATTCAACATAACTATCATTATCCACCAGTATTTGAATATTTACTCACTAAGTCATTGACTCACTATTCACTAGGAACGTAATTTGAAACAACCTTTTTCCCACAAAAATCTTTAATCCTAATTGTATTACCACTTTACATTACAACAAGCGCTAGAGAATAATGGCCTCCGCATTAGTAGAAACAAAACAGAGTACCTGCATTGCAAATTCCAAGATGGACCATCATCTGATATAGCCATTTTAATTGACGGACAGCCATTACCGAAAGTACATCAATTTAAGTATCTGGGATCGATGCTAAGCTCTGATGCCAACATCGATGCGGACGCTACCCATAGAACAAATGCAGCCTGGCTAAAATGGAGAACCCTTACAGGTGTGTTGTGTGATGCCAAAATGCCGATCCGGCTGAAGGGCAAATTCTACAAAACGGCAGTAAGACCAGACATGATGTATGGTAGCGAGTGCTGGGCCGTCAAAAAGCAACATGAACAAAAGATGCACACGACTGAAATGAGAATGCTAAGGTGGGCAGCCGGAGTAACAAGATTTGACAGAGTGCGGAATGAATATATCCGAGGTTCTTTTAAAGTTGCTCCCATAGTGGATAAGATGGTGGAAAGTCGTATGCGATGGTACGGTCATGTAATGCGACGGGACGAAAACAACGCTGTAAAGAAGGCCCTGGCTAGCCCGGATAAAAAGAGAGGTAGAGGGCGACCGCCCGCCACGTGGTGGACAACCGTTGCTAACGATATAGAACGAGCTCAACTGGACAAGCAGACAACCCAAGACCGACTGTCTTGGCGCCGTAAAACGAGGAGGGCCGACCCCAAATAAAGGGATAAGGCATGGCAGAAGAAGAAGAAGAGTATTACCACTTTACATAACCAATTTCATTATCCACCAGTCTTTTCATTGGGTGATTATGTGATAGCTCAGTTTTGATTATTTCAAAATTTGGTGTAACAAGAAGATACGATTTGCATTTAGGCCAAGCAGTGCAGGTCCATCGAGTAACGTTGTTCTTCTTTGGATAGTGCTTGAAGAAGGTATAGTTCTGGTGGAAGATATGGGTTTTGCCATTCGCCAGAGTGATAGTGTGTGCTGAAATATAACGTTCCACGAGTGTTAGTTGGATATTTTATGTCAGCAGTAGTAGAGTAACAGTAATCCTATTGTTTACGTATCTGGTTAAAAGAATTTGAGTTCTTGTTAGTAAATAATGTTTATTGGTTAATTACCTAATTCTTGAAATAAAGGTATAAATCACACACGCATATATCTCCCAGTATTAAGCTGAACAAACTTCTTCCTATTATGATTATGTTCGAGATTCATGTCATTCTCGTTTAAGTTAAAATCTTTGT
Organism: Cydia splendana; assembly: GCF_910591565.1. Classification (NCBI taxonomy): domain Eukaryota; kingdom Metazoa; phylum Arthropoda; class Insecta; order Lepidoptera; family Tortricidae; genus Cydia; species Cydia splendana. The sequence goes on from NC_085961.1 coordinate 27,868,115, forward strand.
CGACGCTCAAGTAGCTTTTGCATGTCGGGAAAGTTGTACAGCACCACTTGTCGAAGAGTTTCCTAGTGTACCTCTTGTAGTAAGTATACCCGTCGAGGAGAAGTAGGTTCTTGCCATTCACCATTGTTATCAATGTCACTAGAAACGAATAATCATGTTGTCATTTTGAGATTATTTTTTATCAACTTACGATTGGAATTGGTTAGGATTTTCGAAAACAATTTCGTAAGTATTCTCAAAATCCTATAAGTGTTCGATTTATTACACATCCTTTTGTACAGAATACTACATCTTTCGACTTAACGACAGTTCTAATGCCTTCATAATTGAATAACTATACAGGCACTATATTTACAAAGAAAACTACTTTAAATATCTCCCATCCGCACATCGATGTAAGGGCTTCTTCTCGTGCATGTGATTTTCATTGCTCTCGAGGACTAGAAGGTTCTCGTCCACGCAAACGGACGCCTTGCACTTCGGGAAGTAGGTGCACACCCACTTTTCGCCATTCTTCTTCTTGTAACGGAAAAAGAAAGTGTATCCTTGGTACACGAGGGACTGTTTGCCGCTGATCATCGTAATCATTTGAGCTGTAATAATCTGTTTTGATTAAATATCATTAATAAACATGCATCAGGATGCATGTTTACAAACCAGGTTAACAAACCAGGGTTTGTTTGCATTTTAACTAACTTTTGCAATGATTATAAATTTATTATCATCGCATTTATTTTATAAAAAATTAATGCCTGTATTAAGGATAATTAAAATAACCAATGTCCGTATTATTAGCTACTTTATTTAGAAATATAAAATTCTTCAGATATTTACTAACAATATTATATTCCAATTCAAAAAATAATGAACATTTTCTAGAATATTCAAAAATATCAAATTCTGCAGTAAGACCAATAATCTTATCCTCTGTGTATTATCGCATATTGTACATATTATGATTCGTATGACTACGTAGATCAGCATTAGGTAAGGTAATCTGGTTATGGCTCTGAATTTTGTGACAAATTGTAGTAAATTTACTAGACAACTTTTACTTCAAATATTTTATTAAGGTTAAGGTTTTAAGTTTAAGGGTCAATTGAAAATCAGCGTCGTTGCACTATGTGCTCCTGTTGCTGAATGGTATCCTCTTTGGGACAACAAATTACAAAAGTATGTGACATGTTTAACATCTGTTAATTTTAAGATTGTGTGTCGTTTCAAATAAATTATTTTCATTTTCATTCATTCATTTTCAAATATCTACCGTCCGGACATCTATGGAAAGTTTTCATCTCGTGGTTATGGTTGAGTTTGCCCTCTAGAACTATAAGTTTCATGTTTCCATCTACGTAAACGAAGGCTTTGCATCTTGGAAAGTTGGTGCAGACCCACTTGTGCCCATTCTTGGTCCGATATCGGTAGAAGAACGTGTAACCTTCATAATAAAGGCACTCTTTTCCGTTGATCATCGTGATCATTTGGGCTGGAAATAAGAAGTTGCTTAGTCTGTTATCTCCTTTTTTAGTCGGTCTTCTCAGCGGCCAATAGTATCTTACGACGAGATTTTGTTACGTTTTACGAAAATTTACGTATGCAGCCTGTACGTATACATAAAAAAGAAAATGAACTGTACGAGTATAGATTATGGAAGTACCTAAGTTCCACTTTACACGATTACTTGTGAATATTTGGTGATACGACCAGTTCTGCTCGTACCCGTATCTGATACGGTATAGGTGCCTTGCGCATAGCCACAGAGCACTTTATAGGTAATTTTCTTCTCAATTAATCGATACTTTAATAACTTTATAATATGGTCAGCCATATCAATAGCCTTGAAATGATATGTCGAATTTCGGCTGGTAATGTCAAAACTAAATTGACTCGAATAAATCATTAAAGTGGACAATTCTTCGTTCTGGTTACACACGGTAATCAATAAATCTAACAGAATAGCACATCATATGTTGACTAGCGAGAGGTAGAAAAATGTAACATGAAAAATAAAGATAACAATTAAATTTGATGGACATCATAGTACATTTTATTCAAGAAAAAAAATTGCTTAACCAATAACCATATTTTAAAAACAAATTAAGGTGATGTTATTAATAATACGTATAAATAAAATAAATTGAGCACTTAAATTGAACTTATTTATACTGTGACATAGAACGTAATATGCAAAACAGAGATTCTTCTTTGTTCTAGAAAATCATGCGGTAGATCACTCCATCATTTAAGGGGCCCACAGATTACCAGTTCACCGGACGATATCAGTCTGTCAGTTGTTCGGAACTGTCATCGTTTGCGTTTAACTGACAGGCGGATATCGTCCGGCGAACTTGTAATTTGTGGGCCCCTTTAGTAAAACTCTATAAGTACATATTTTGTTACTGCATTAATCTTAAAATAGCAGGTAATTATCCGGGTCTGGCCCATGTCAACTATCTACTAATATTATAAATATGGACGCAATTGTTCGTTATCATACAAAATATACATTTTACTTCGGAAAAATTCTAGGTTCTAAGTCACATCATTGAATGATAGTTACCTATTTATTACCTATACAGTTTGACCATATAAGTGGTCAAGTTAACATTTTACTTATTAGATAACAAGCTCTTGCTCCAAACATAGACACCAATTGGCATTGTTGATCTAATCTAATCTAAATTAAAACTATACGAGTATTGTAACAGACAGTCTTTAAAAAAAATCTAACCTAACGTCAGCATCTGACATACACGCCGTTGGAAATCATAGAGTAATTAGGCCTCTCGTGGTTGTGGTACGGGCTGATCTTGAGAATGACGGAGTCATCAAAGCTGACCAATACGAAGGAGTTGCAGCCCTTTTTCTTGCTCGAGCACCGCCAGCGGGCGCCGGTGCGGAAGTTCTTGTCGTTGATCTTATGGAACGTGTAACCGTTGTACATGAGCAGCCTTTTGCCATTGGAGAGTTTTATGAATTTTGGCTCTTCATCATCTGTAAAACGAAAATTATTTAAACGTATTTTGTGTTCATGTATCAGTTAAATCTCAAAATAAGTTAATTTTCAAGAAAGTTAAGTAATCCATTGCTACGGCAATTTTTCCCTGGTTACAATGTCCCGAAAGCCTTAATTATAGTATTACAATAAACTCATAAAATTATTTTAAATGTCACTGGTATTCAAAAATATTGAAGAGTTAAATACACGAGAATGGTACCTACGTAATGTAACTATCATGTACCAGGGAGTCCTCCCTGGCACATGAGGGCACTCCCCTAGGCAAAAATAAATAAAACAACAGTTTAAATTAATATTTTTAATAAAATAAAAACTTTGAATTAAAATTTATAAACTTCTTTACTATAGTATTATCACTCCTGTCGCGTGACGTTTAGAATTAGACTTTTTTATATGAATATTTTAGACTAATATACATAAAATTATGAAATCAAAACTTAACACTATTTAGGCACTATACACTATTTAAATGCTTATTTTTAAATAAAGAAGATAATTTCGAGTAACACAACCTCAGGTTGCTCATTTAACAACACAATACAAAAAATAATTTGATACGAATTACTAGCTAAATCTAATAAAACGCCTAGTCATGGTATAATAATATACTCCGCCTGGTACTCTATTCCCGTCTTTTCTAGGTCACCTAACTGACACAAGCCTACGTCATCATGCGACAGCGCTATATGATAATATGCGATAGCGCTATATATAGCGGCCATGTTATTGTGACGTAGGCCTGTGTCACTCTGGGAATAGAAGACCATGTTTTATTAGACCATGATCCTAGTCAATGAAAGAGATGTTCATAGCTCTCACTTTCTTTCTATAACAATGATACGATACTCTTAAGTTAGGATGTTTCTCCAAAAAGTCAGCGTGCATAGCCTTTATGGTAATGTTTTTTGGTAGGCATAACTGATTTTCTGGACAGTCTGGTGAATTAGAAATAGTAGGACTAAAGCTTGTAATATGATCTTCGAAAACAGATTTGTCTATTCGAATTTTATGTTCCTCTTTTCTCTTGTACTTTCCTCTTCTGTCATGAATATCTTCTGCATATACATTTCTATAAAGTGGTGTGTCATTAAATTTATGGAAACCTAATGTTGTTAGGAAGAATTCTTTACAAACGGGGGTGAGCGTTAAATCTGTATTTTCGAAATAGTATTTGAAAGTCACTTTTCTTTTTGTTGCGTTTTTAGGATCCGTATGAATGCATAACTTTTTCATAAATTCTCTTCTTTGACTGAAACCTAGATTCCAGTATGTATTGTTAATATCGTTTCGCATAGCATCCGTGAAATGACTAGTGCATTTTTTCTTACATGTTAGAGGATTGCATCCAGGTTTAACCATAAATTCATGTCTTCGAGTTTCTATTAATTTTTCTTTTCTTACCTTCGTTTTCTTCCTTCTACGTGATTTATCTGATTTAGTGAATTGACTTTCATCAGTGTCATTTTCAGATTCGTCTACATTTGTTGCATTACTACTGTGTACCGTCATAAAACTTTCAAAAGGAAGACCTGTACAATAGAAAAAATAATGTGTGATCGTCTTGTTTTCAGGATGTTATTTGGATTTTTAAATGTAATGTAAGAAATGAAAAACATAAAAGTCTAAAAGTTTTTTTATGTAAGTAAATGCATTTTGTACGACAATCATTTATTCCTTGACCCAATCATAACAAACAATCCTAATTACGAATATGACAAACTTGACTAAAATACTAGGTAGTTATCTTAGGGATTTTATTTAAACTTTGACGGCCTGGCCACAACATCGCCCCGCGGCGGCCATAGGTTCGAGCGGGAGCAATCTTTTGATTTTAATATGCGTATGGGCGTGCTCCTATATAAGGGCAGCTCATGACAATGGAGCTCCGCAGCCCTCATGACCGCGAACGCCTTGTATTTATCCCGCTTGCTCTTCTTTAACAAGCAGTGGACACTAAACTTTAATATACCGTCCTTCAGGCGTGAGCCTTAACAAAGGCGGCTCATGGCAATGGAACATCGGGGCCCTCATGACCGCGCCGCCGTCGCACGTGACCACCGCGAACGCCTTGCATTGGAACCGCTTGCTCCTGCGAGACGAGCAGAACCAGCGGTAACCGCCCGCGTACATCACCGTGTTAGCCTTGTGGAACGTGTAGCCGTTAAGCTGGAGTAGCTGCGTGCCGCTTTGGAGGGTTATGAATCTAAAGTCTGAAAAAAATAATTAGTGTAAATGTTAAATAAATGATTGGCTTGCGTCGCTGTTGAGGACGACAAAAACATTATTATATTAGTTTAACTATATTCTGTCTCGACGAGCAATCCTAACGAAACTTTCCGCTGTAGGCATGTGTTTTATGGTAGGTGTAGCCTATTGCCGCTTTCAAGCGTGATCAATTCGGATGCTGGAATAAATAACTCGCATCAGACAGCGGCTGCCTGTATACCTACGTCCTATCCCCAATTAGGTGTTAGGTTGGGTGTTGGGTGTACAATGGAGTTATATTGGGGGATATGTAAAAAAATGTGCTCCATAGTGTAAAACTACCTTGTTTATTCATCTAATGCTCTTGGTCATGTGTAATTGTTCTACATGCATTTCAGTTCATTGACAATTTGACTATCTATTGCAAAGCGAATAAATAAAGCTCTACCTATACATACCTAATTACAAATTTTATTTGATCTATAATAAAGACACTGAAAGTATTATGAACACGATATACTGATCGACTTTTTCGCAAAGAAACAATAATACTAAATTAATTATTGTTTGCTAAAATCCTACATTTTATTATTCAGACACAAATTTGGGATCGAATCGATGTGTAATTATAACTCTCAATCTTCAGTATAAGACATCGACTTCGCAAAGTAATTTTCCAATAAAAGCTTCGGTTTACAAGTTAACACAAATGCCTATATATCGTACCTACTTCATGCTAAGTGTAACTTTTGGACAGTACTACTGCATACAACAATTACTCGTATTAATTTAATAAAATTAATATTATGAATAATAATAAGGCACAAGTTTGAAAAGTAAACCATTTGGTAACTGTATATTTTCTACTTATAGAACACATTCCAGTTGCCGAATCTCACACGCTAAAACACCTCCAGCTACGCTAATAGTTACTTGTACAACAAGAGAGCAGAGTTTGATATTTCTTCGAGTGCTAATTTTGAGTGCCATACAAGCGAAAGATTCTATAATATGCTCGCTAGGCTCGTGAATCTAATTTAGAATCATGAGCTTAGTAAGGGACTTAAACGCGCATGAGATGTAAATAACTTTGATCTCGTGTATTACACACAACTTTTCACCTCAGCAGTGAGAACATATAATAATTAAACAACATGAAAATTGTAATCCTTCTTCATCACTTATTCACTCATGTTTTCTTAAGATACTCTAACGATTAAGTTTAATTACCGCGATCAAACACAAAAACAAAACGAAATAAATTTCAGTTAAATAATATAGAATTAACGAACATCAATTGACACTTCAATCGACATTTTTTTTTGTAATAATATATTCTTGTGAGATACGGTCCGAATTGCGGATACTAGGTACTATTTGTCAATTGTTAAAAGTAAGTAGAATTCCTTATTTTGCGTGATAATCTGCTGTGTATTTTTTAAAGTTTATAATTTTAATTGTACAATAAAATACGTAAAAATTGTTATTATCAAGTTTTAAAATTTAATTTCATTATTTAATTACTAAGTATTCATACTCGTACGTGTTTGGGAACGATGCGTTTTGAGGTTTTTTTGGGGGTCTTTTATATACGGTATAAATATGTACTGTCGTTTGAACTTTTTTTTGTCTCGTTCTATTGCTAACGACGTGAAAGGGACAGAGAGAATAGAATCCAAGTACCTATTTCGAACTTTTATTAGGCCCCGCATGTTGAAATGACATTTGAACGTAAAGGTCACTTGAATGGCATTTTGTCTCACTCAGTGAGATGAATGCGATTTTGCTCACTGTTTTTAAGTAGCAAAGTAACTTTGTGCGAGCTGCTGAGGTGAATAAAATATTTCCGGCTTCGTAATTTTAACGTAAAAGCCTTCTGGCGTAATTGTATACTTCGGAGGAGAATGAAAATGCTGTCCACAAATCCTCAATAGTTGGGTCGCATCGTTACTGAGAACAACAAACGCTTTACACCCGGAGACCAAATTCTGCTTGGACGAGCACCGCCAACGAAACCCACCGCTGTAAGTACCGGAGAGTCTGTGGTAGGTGTAGCCGTTGAACATGAACAGTTGCTTGCCGTTCACGAGTGTAATCAATCCGGTTCCTGAAATCACCATCATCATCATTAGCAACCTGAATACTAGGCAAATGCCTCAATAGATTTTTTGGCCCTGTGTCCTCAACACCTTGCTCGCATCACTGATGAGGACTCCGAAGGTGTCACATCGGGAGTTGTTACTCTAGCGCAGGGGTCGGCAAACCGCATGCGAGTTAGGGAATGCTCCCGGTACTGAGTCTGTGTGGCGAGAACCGGGAATTCCCGGTTCCAGTACTGTATTTGTACAGAAAACCAGTACCGGAAGCACTCGCTAATGCGAGTCTTTACGTTACCCGTAAAATTAACCCGGTTGAGAGTTCTTACACCACTGAAAACTAAACTTGTGGCTCTTTAAGCTTCCTTAAACTGGTGACTTCTACTGCAATTGGTTCTTCTTCTCAAAAGTTTGCCGACCCCTGCCTAGGTTAGCGGGATGAGCATCGCCTGCGATACCCTCTTCCGTTCCTTATTTTAGTATAATTATTTGTGGTAGTTTTTAATCAGGCACTAGTTTGAAAAATAACCATACGTGAATTGTATAATATTCTAATAGTCTACGGCATTATACAATAGAGCACGACGAAAAAAAAAAACACTCGATCAATTACTCGAATAAATTTTATTATCCAGGCAAAAGAGTAAAAAAAAAATACATTCGGTAATTGTATCTTCAATAATCTTTAATAGACCACTTTCTAGTTGTCAAAAATTCAAGCTAAAAATACAGTTCCGGCTTCCCAACTTTAATGTAAGTTCCCAAAGATGTAATCTTATACTTCGGAGCAGTATGGCAATGTTGGCCAGATATCCTCAATACTTGGCTCGAATCGCAGCTGAGAACCACGAACGCATTACATCTTACATTAGAGTTCCTATTCAGTCTGGAGGAGCACCGCCAGCGGAACCCGCCGCCGTAACCACTGGAGACTTTGTGGTAGGTGTAGCCGTGGAACATGAAGAGTTGCTTGCCGTTTACTAGTGTGATCAATTCGGCTGCTGAAATGAATAATTCAAATCATCATATAAAACAGGGATAAGGAAATCAGGAATAGCCGTGACGGAATACGTAGATATTGGTTTCTGTGGTGACGGAACACGGGCGAACATGGACGAGCATTTAGCTAATGACGTAATGAGTTTTCTGTACAACCTATCATTTGACAACAATGCCAAAAACCAGGGTAGTTTCTTACATCTCCTGCCACGGCTCTCGCCCGCGCCGAAGAAGTACCTATTCGGTCGCGGAGAACTGCAGCTTTTCGCCGTTCTTATTTTGCCCCCTAATATATTCATCTTCTTCAACACCAGTCTCAGTCAGTCTTATTTCAACCCCATGAAAATATGATAAACGCATCGAATGAATGCCGTATTCAGAATAGAAGGTAAAATAAGGCATCAAATAGCATCAGACTCAAAACAGTCTCGAAATTTAAATAGGATTTTAATGCTTAATTAATAAAAAAAATCGTGATCATCTGATAAATATATTGCCAAAAATGACGAAATGTATAATGAAACGTATAAAAGAAAATTACTTACATTGACATTTTATAAAATTCATTTTATAGCTTGTATACAAGCAGACTTATTGCTAATCGAGATCAAGACGTTTGTATAAGGAATGTAAAATTATATATTATTTGTTACCTTCATATGGGACTAACCCGTAATTATTGGCAACTTACGAAATATTAACTAGTGACTGATTTCTTAAAACTATCGTACATTATGCAGCATCGACAGTTTTGAATTTAATTGAAACAACATTTTGTATTGTATTCTTAGTGTTAGAACCCTCCCTTAATCTGTAACATACGTAGTGTTTCCTTATGCAATGGTCCATATAATTTCTGTGGTTAATATAAGATCCGAGCAAACGCTTCAGCTTTCCCTCAGTTCGATCTTCGTCTACACCGCTAACTTAACCGATAGTATTTACATTACACTCAAACTCTAACGTAAGTACCCTGACTAGTTTTCTTCAGGACAGGGGGATCATGACAATGCTGATGTCCACTAATCCTCAACAAGGTCTTCGCGTCACAAGTCAGCACCACGAAAGCATTACACCTCCCGTGCTTACTCTGCGTAGTGGAACAGCGCCATCTAAAGCCTCCCGAGTACATCTCTCTGGATATCTTGTGGTATGTAAAGCCGTTTACTATGAGCAACTGCTTACCGTTGACGAGTTTTATGAACTGGAAATCTGAAAGAAAGGTTTGTTTAGATTTTGGTCATTGAAAGAGTTTCCAATACAAAAGCCGAGCAAATTGCAGCTACCAAGTATATAACAGCTAGCTATTTCTTCCATGATACTCTCCCAAAATCGATAAAAATGTATATAGAATAATAACGAGTTATTTTAACAGATAAATATATTATTTATTCATTTCATTTTTATACTTGGTATATTATTTTACAAAAACAAAGGTCCCATTAGCGTCATATGCAAAAGCATTATGCCGTGTGCTACGTAAAATCGTCTCAGTGCCTTCTCGATTACTTGTATACAATATAGGATTCAATACCTCAATCCCCGATCCAAAAACTACACTATTCTCACTGAGACCACGTGGTTACAACTAATAAAATATAAACTCTTACTGTCAAACTTTGACATAATACGGCCCAGCCCTCACATAATTCGGTGGTTCATGGTTGTGTTCCCCCAAAAACCTGACCAGTTCCATTTCCACACCGCTCTCGTTCAGCACGATGTACACCGGGCAACCCTTAGACCTGTGGGAGCAGAACCACCTGATGCCCCCGGTTCTCTTGGCTCCGTTTCTGTGAAACGTGTACCCGTCCACCATGGTTAGCTGCTTGCCGGATACCAGTCGTATTGTTGAAACTAAAATGCAGAAATTACAATGAATGCCAAACTGCGACCTGTACTGAATTTACTTGTGATTTTACCAAATAACTTAAGTGAATTTAAAATAATACAGAAGTATAAAACAGATCTTCCGAAGTCCTTAATCTTTTTCCAAGTAATGCAGATAAAATCTGTATAGGTACGATTCATTGCATTATAATGATTCTTCGTCATATTCTTAGACTTCTTATATCTTTCATGTCATTGTGGGCTTAACTAAATGTATGTGAATGTGTACTGTTTAAGTAGGTACAATAGGTACTCCATTTGAATAATTCTTTTGACGTCATATGGATTTGATGATTTTGATCCCACATAGAGACGCATATTAAATTAAGAGTCTTCTGAGGGTTATAAAATATACCTAACAAATTAGAAAAGTAGTAAATCAAACACTTGTAAAACATCAAACTTAAGCATGTTTATTAGCTACATTGTATACTTGCAAGAAGGCTAGAAGTATAAAGTAGATATTACGAAAGTTATTATGCCAAAACATACAAAAAATAACTTTGAACTATAAAAGGAGATCGCATAGATCATTGCATAAAGATATTATACCAATTTCCGTATTAGTTTAACCTGGTGTCTCTTAATCTCTTCATTAAACTTACAATATTCCATTTAAACGTCAGCACACAAGCCAAAGAGCTTTTAAAACTGCAGCCGTCTTAATTTCAACTATTAAAAAGGCTCTATTATACATCTCCCGATTCTTGCGTGCTGCTCGAGTCAGTCATCTCACTGATTGATATCGAAGGTTTCCGGCCTAGCTTCGATTTCTGTTCCCTTTTATTCTTCAGATAGTAATCCAGAGTCCGCCTGGGGATGTTGAAATGCTGTGATGCTGTGTACACTCTCATCTCCCCACTCTTCACGGCTGCCATGGCGAGTTGCATTTCCTCTTGGGTCCATCTTGCTCGTATGCCCATGGTTCTGTATCTCCTTCCGCGTATCCTGCCACGGCCTAATGAAGAAGTATTAAACTGAACATTTTATGAAATAATAATCGATATTTATCATGAAAATGTTAAACAGAAATGATTATTTAATGATAACCGTTTCTCGATGGAACAAAATAAAGAGGGATACAAGTTTGACAAGCTCACTAATTCGTGTGTCGAAAAATGTTACTACGCCATATCTCACCTTCACCAGGCCTCCGTCACACGCTCAAGGCCACGCGCTATATGCCTACCGCTCGGCGTATCGTCGACGATACAACCGACAGAGGGCCGCCGAACGCCCGCCTGAACGCTCGCACCGCACGTTTCCCGCGCTTACGCTTCGAAATGCCGAAACCACGTAATTATTGTGCAGTAAATGGGTGTAAAAGTCAAAAAACAAAGGAAAAAGCCTATAATAAAGATTCATCTTTTTATGGCGGGCTAAAGGTCCCACCTGAAACGTTTAAGAATTATATTGAAGGGTTAGAAAAAGTATTTTTAAATAATTTTGACGACGCAATAATTAATCGGCCTGGTAGCACCGTATTACAACTTTAAAAACCGTTGATTTTCCGTTGCTTTGCTCCTGAGTATTTATTAAAATTATTTACGCAATTTAGGATATTTACAACTATAAAATTTAATAACAGAGAATTCCGAGAAGGGAAAAAAATATAAATCATTATATAAAACTAAAACATATTTGATTGACTAATAAAAAATATGGTTGATCCGCAACATTCGTTTTATTACAATAATCATCATAGGTAGATGCCTACAACCCTAGCGCATTCTTACGATGACGCGTTAGCACGTGACTCGCACGGCGGGCAACACAGTCTCGACTCTTTGTGCGCGTACTTATGGTACATTTCTTCTTGTCCTGAGCAGCAGGTATTATTAAAATAAAAATAAAATTTGTTTCGTGATAATTACTACTACAGATGGAGTGCATAATTATTTCAATCTATTTTCACGGAAGAAGTACCGAGGTTGACTGAAGTAGCATGACAAATACGAACGTTTCTGAGAAAATACGATGGAAAACTACATCTGTACCTTTGGTCATACAGTGGGATAGAACGAGAGTTACATATAAGTGGTTATCAATATCGAGGCAGGCATACTTATCAAGATGACTAGTTGTTTAATTAGCAAAAACGAATAAAAACATTTAATTTTTATTATATAAATTAAATACTACAGCGGAATATTACATTCAATGTAACCGTAATAGGATTTTTCTACAGTTTACTTTGAATAAAGATAAAATGTTAATTTAACTATACTGAATAACATCTACAATATCTGAATGTATCATCAGAGAACTACTTAGTCTAGAAGTTATAGAAAATATTTATTTATATATTGTTCAATCTGAGAAGATAGCGCGGGCGTCCATCACTGGATAAAGTCCCCATATAACAGTATCCGGCCGTGCACTGTGCTTATTCAGAGATTTCCTGCGATTTTTATTAAGTCGTCCTTCTTTAAGGGCCTCGCCACGTTCCCGGGACGTTGTCCCAAACTATATGTGTATCAAATATCCATCATGATTAATCAAAAACTTTGGAGGTGGGTGGTTATGCTCCTGGTTAGCGTGTATTAATTTATACTCGCTCGATAAATGTAGATGCGCTTTACAATTCTTCGCCAGTTTCGAGCAAGCGAATCTGGTCCCTCCTTTGCCGATCTTCGAATTCCGGCTGAACAGATAGTTGTTGCATATTGCTATGACTGCGCCCTTGCCCTTGGCTGATCTGACAAATTGAACTGAAAGAACATCACTCGCTTAGTGAATATTCAATTTTAAGATTTATTTTAAACTGGAATTACTATCTCTGAAACCTCATCGCGACTGGCGCTTCGGGCTTCTTTCTCTTTCAAATTACTTTTAATAAACTGTTGTGTGTGTTGTGTGTTTATCTACTGAAAAAAACACAGTCACAAAGTACTATGACAATATATTCACAATCGGATACATTTTTGATAACACAGGTTCCACTTATCGTTCACTAACCATCATGTCTGACCATTAAAATTTCCTCTTTACTGTATTCTAGCGTACCTACATCATTTAAGTAGGTAGTTGATTGATATGTTCATGTAATAACTCATCCACGTTAGGGCTCTTTAATGTGTAAAATCCACTTTGTATAGTCATAGTCGTTGTGGGTAGCAAGAGCAATGAAGGCATCCTCACGTTAAAAGCGCACGAAGCGATGTCGTGCCTTATCATCGTGGAATATTGCTCTAGTTTTTATATTTACGTTCTGATCAAACCTAGAGTGGATGGAGTGATACCAAACCAGTGAACTTTAACTTTGACCCTGTTAAATATTTTGTAATAAAACTAACATGACTATTTACTACACTCTAGAATATAATCCCGAGGTTGTCTTGCAATATGTGTTAGGCGGATGGTTATGCTCGTTGCCTTGCTTTAAAATTATGTCGTCACAGCTCACATAAGCAAATGCGGTGCATTTCCTGCTGTTGGTATTTGTGCATTTGTATCGATATCCGCTGCTCACAGGCCTACTTATAGAGTAGGTATACTCTCCGATGCAGAGAAGCCTATTTCCTCGTGTTGAAGTTATGTACGTTGCTGAAAAAAGACAAGTTTGTAAGAATCTTTGTTTGGTTTCTTCAAGATGGCCTTTCCAAAAACCAAGCTGGCTAACCTAGCCTAAACAATTTACCTTCGGAAGAGTGCTTACGAAATCACAACACCTACCTCGCCCTAAGCATGGTGTACCATAAAGCTATTAGTAAAATTCAATCGATTCCGATTCAGCATTTGTAAAACTAGTAACCAAATTTTTAATGGAGCCTAAAACTTAATTTAAAGTTGTAGACAGTCTTTGTATCTGCAAAAAGAGTTAAAATAATTGACTAAACTAAGTCCCACGGCAGTTCAACATTAATCCAAAAGTTTTGAAATTTTAAATAGTGGATTCAACGGAAACAAACCATAACAATGGAATAGTTTTTTTTAATGTTCAATATGTACAAAAAAATAGCACAAAACCTTAATTATTATGTTATTTATTATTTGTGTTTGAATAAAATTAATTTTAGATAAAATTTAGTAGCCTATTTTGATGTAGTGTCCCGTAGACGTCTTCACATACTTGATCGGGGTGTGATTGTGTTCATTAACAACTTTCAAAATTTCGTCATATTTGCTGACCATAACGAAAGACTTGCATTTTTTGGTTAGGCAACTAGAGCACCTATATCTGAAGCCTCCCCCCAGTATGTTTCCTTTGTGGAGAGAGTATGTGTAATCATTGAAGTAAAGGAGTCTCGTTCCTCGACTAAGAGTAATATATTTTGCTGAAAAATTAAAGATGGAAATGTTTTAATTTAACTTATATTTTTTTATTTATTGGTTGTAATCAACCAGTCGTTCCGATAGGTACTACTACTAGTAAACCGTATACTGTCCTCATTCGAGAAAAACTTTGGCAGGGTACGTGATTTTTTTGAAACCATACAGTGCGCGCCTGCGGCACGGTTCAAGCACGAGGTCCGAGGAAGTCAAACGAATGTTTCTTACCCCTCAGGTACCTGGTAGTAATGTACACTCTCTTGGCGAATCAGCCCTCGAATCCACGGACCTCGTGTGCGAACTCCGGGTTCCAGGTTGTAAGGATGGACACTCAATCGAAGGGGAGTAAAATTTTAGTTATTTTCATGAGTTTACCTTCAGTCAGTAGAGAAGAGCCTTTTTAGTATTTTTTCAATACTTTTATTTATTGTATGTATCTTTCCTTACTTTTACATAATTCGAATTAAGTGTAACCTTTGCAAAAACAATTCTAACCACCATCACCTAAAGTGTCATTCTATGGAACTTGCTTGTGCACAAATCACGCTAGGTTCGATAGGGGGTTTTTCACGAAAAAATCACGATAGATCACGTTGGGGGAGGGGGGGTATAAGGAGACCTCACGTGTATTTTTCTACAGTGAACGAAACTAAGAAACAAAACCTACCACATGAGTATATCTACCTTTTCTCGGTTTCGTTAAACATAACGAAATGACAATAGCGACATAGGTTTCCACTCTTCAGTAACATGAACCGACTTATATGCTAGTCGGTCTCTTTCCAACCCACTACCCTTCCGAATTAGACCTGATCTTCACTTAAGCACTATTTTTCAGTCATAACCAGCACCATTGTGCACCTTCACTTTATGCCAACAATCCTAATCCTAACGTTATTTTTTTTTATTCCGATTCAGCATTCGTAAAACTCGTAACTAAATTTTGAATGGAGCCTAAAACTTAATTTAAACTCGTAGACAGTCTTTGTCTCTGCAAAAAGTTAAATTAATTGAGTAAAGTAAGTCCCACGGCAGTTCAACATTATCCAAAAGTTTTGATATTTTAAATGGTGGATTCAACGGAAACAAAACCATTACAATGGAATACTTTTTTTAAATGTTCAATGTGTACAAAAAAAATTACATTTTTAATTAACATTTTAGTAATTCTGATGTAAAATAAAATTATTATTAGTTATTATGTTCTCTTCTATCCATCCTGTTACCCCCTGCTGGGGTGTAGGGCTCGAATCTTTTTCTTCCACTGACTCCGGTCCTGGGCAGCTTGGGTAGCCTCCTCCCACCCCATCCCCAATACACCCAGCTCTTGCTCCACAGAACGGCGCCAAGTAGACTAGTGGCTCTGTGAGCTGTAGACCTCGCGAGCAGAGTTTAAAACTGAATAAATGTATGGTTCCGTTGTTTTGAAGAATTTAGAGAATCTAATTTGACCATAAAAACTTAACTATCAATTGCTTACAAAATTCGGGAATTGGTTTAGATATGCGACCTGTAGAGTAGAACATATGGACATACGAAACAATTTTTGGCTAACAGGCCAATTCAAACTTACACTGATATCAGAAAGACATCTATCTAACTGATGTCATTTAGTTATCGTGCATTTCACTCGTTCTTGTCCGTACATGTATTGGCGCAAGCGAGACGCACGATGACTACTAAATAACATGATAAAAATATCATCCCGATGTCAGTGTACGGTCGATGCCCCTTAAGTATACACGTCGCCATACTAATTGTATAGAAAAGTGGATAGAGTTAGACCAAGAAAAGTCTGCAGAGATTTTGACAGCACACGCAGTTCCAATGTTATTTGTGCCAGTGTCAAAATCTCTGCAGACTTTTCTTGGTCTAACTCTACTTATGTTAGGAAACCAACATTACCTTTGAATTAACCTGTAAACTGCAACTAAGAAGCTTCGTGCGCGAGTGTGGCCCATAATTTCCGAAAATCATTTTTTCTTCGAGGCAATTACTCCGTTCTCATATTTTGCGTTGCCCATAATTTCCCGAAATCATTCATTATCGGTAGCAATTACTCCGTTCCCATATTTTCCCAATGGTTTTCTTCCGCAATCGCCTATTTTTAATATTTTTAAATTAATCTTTTCCTTATAGGTTTCGTTCTTTTAAATATCTAGGATAATATTTTCTTGTTACTGTATGTTAATAGTGTAGTAATTATATTTGTTACTTGTAGGTATTTCACATACAACAAATATCAAAAACACCAAAATTAAAACATAATCTACAAAACTACAAGTAAAAAACCAAACGCTGTCAGCCAATAACTCTAACCTACCTATCTCTGGGAGCAGATTCGTTTTTAGGGTCATCAAAAAAAAATAACCCTAACCTACCTATCTCTGGGAGCAGTTTCGTTTTTAGGGTCATCAAAAAAAAAATAACCCTAACCTACCTATCTCTGGGAGCAGTTTCGTTTTTAGGGTCATCAAAAAAAATAACCCTAACCTACCTATTTGAAAAAAACCTGGTTATTTTTACCACTAGCATTAAAAAAAAGAGAAAATATGGAGATAGAGAATATTTAGTTAGTGAAAAAAAAACCTACTGGTTATTTTAACTACTGGGATTAAAAAGAAAAGGGAATAAATTGAGAAAAGGAAAATTTAGTTTATGAAAAAATGTACACGAAAAATTAAATAAAGCGAAGAAATTCCACTGGGAAAAAATGAAAACGGAGTAATTGCCTCGAAGAAAAAATGATTTGCGGAAATTATATGCCATTTTAGCGAGGCGATCCAAATTAAAAGGCTCAAAGTCTAACTAACATTATTGTTAGTTAGACTTTGAGCCCGGGAAAGCGCAACGTACGAGCAACCTACAGCTAGTTCCCTGAGCCCAAGGTCGACCACTACCCTAGGCAATGTTAACCCCTGCGATTTATGGATGGTGACCGCCCATGCTATAAACGTAAGTGGAAATTGACTCCTGGAACAGCCATGCCCTTGAACTAAAATCGTTAAAAAAATTTTCAAACAAAAACTCAAACGAATACGCTTACCTCGCGCTTCGCGCTCGCTTGATCAATCAGCAATATGATGATTAAGTGCAAAACATAAATAAATAAATTTGCATTTACTGGGGATCGCACCGGGTACCTATCCCATATCCTTGCTTGTAAGCGTCTTTCCAACTGCGCTATGATAGCATTTAGATGAGCTGACGAAATTTGGTTACTTATTCTCGAGTAAGAATTTAAATATCTAATCTAAAGAGAATAAAGTGTATAGGTGGCAGCACAGGAGCCGTCAGATCTTTGGCGCGAAGCGTAGATATGTAGTTTATGATTCCGATGTAGCCCACGAGATGGCAGAACCTACTATGCACAAGGAAACGTACTTACGAGAACGGTAGATGGTAGCACTTGCTTTGGCAATGTACATGTGCACATATGTTTCCGATTCAGGCCACAAGATGGCAGGCCCTCCAACGCGCACGGTCCCTATAGTGGGCGCGCGTGAACTATAGGGGGTAGCATAGGAGCCGTCAGATTTTTGGCGTGAGGCGTAAATGTGACGTTTATGCTTCCGATGTAGTCCACAAGATGACAGAACCTACTATGCATAAGGAAACGTACCTACAAGAACGGTAGATGGTAGAACTTGTTTTGGCAATGTACATGTTTCCGATTCAGGCCACAAGATGGCAGACCCTCCAACGCGCACGGTCCCTATATGTAGTAGAGGGTTATTGTCATACTAAATTTTGTAGTCACAGTAAATTTACTGCCATCTTTAGATACAGGATTAAAATGAAAATGAAAAAAAAAAAACAATAAATGTATATATGTATGGATAAATGATTTTTTTTATTTTTAGAACGCCATATGATTTTGACCCATGTTCTTTTACTGATATGAGTAAAAATTGTTAAATATAAAATGGTGTCGCCATCTAGACGAGCATAGGCCAAAGGTATGGCGCCGTATATTCAAGAATCAAATTTTCTTTAAAGCGCAAAAAGCCATCATCTCTTGCAAAAAATAAACGAATGCGCTTAGCCCGCGCTTGATAAATAAAAAATACGATTTTTTTAATTTTTTCAAAATAAAAAAATAAAATAAAAAACAACAATTGATACGAAATTTAAGTATAAAAAAATACAAAAAGTTATGTAGCAGCATACAATTACTGGGGATGGAACCAGGGACCTCCCTATGCAAACAAAAAAGCGAACGTTTGCAAAATGCGCCATGATAGTTCTTACTAAAGCTGACGAAATTTAGCTACTCATTCTCAAGTAAAAACTAAATATCTAAATACCGCCGAAACCAGAGATACAAATTTTCTGAATTTTTGGCCATTTAATCTATAAACATATATCAAAAAGAAAAAACTCTTATGATATCGATACGACTATTTGTTTAGGCGACAGGTATCACGACTCCGCCATTTTTTAAAATTTCCAAAAACCGGATTGACAAAAAAATTTTATTTAGTCATAGAATCTGGTCACAAAATTTCATGAGAATCGGTTAAAAATTGCGACCTGTAGAGGAGAACATCCGGACATACGAAAGCAAAATGCCCGAGTCAAAACGTAGACCTTCGCTTCGCTTCGGTCAATTATGTTATTTATTATAAATAATCAAATAAATATTATAGGGACAAATTGAGTAAGTAATTAGCTATTTGTGTTTGCATCCAATTTGGTCCATTGGGGTTAGGTACATGTGACTTAGAATCTATTGTTAATATTTAAAATACTAAATAAATTAAATTAATAAAATTTAAATGCATAATACATTTAAATTAAAATTAACAATAAATGTTAATTTACAAAATTAAGCGGGTACTTATTCGTCCCCCTCGCTGTCGAGACCTCAGGCTGCTGGTGCGCTGAGGGTATGTCCTTCCTCCGGGAGCTGGGTCGTCGCCTGCTTGAAAGAGGCCTTGACCCCCGCTCCGGGTTTTTCCTGATGCAAAGGTTGTCCATCGCAGTCCAACGCGGCAACGCAGCGAGCGTGATGGGCACCTTTGCGTCGGGGGCAGCCGGGGACGGGCTTCAGTAGGCAATTTTTTTAATACTTATTTAGTTTATATTTATATTTATGTTTAGTTTTTAATTAGTTTTATGTTTAGTTTATGTATTAACAATAAATTAAATCAATTAAATTAAAATTCACAATAAATAAAATCAATTACTTACTTGAAATAAAATTTACACAATTAACTATCCATGATTTTATTGTGTGCTTAGTTCGATTCGTGTAAAATTGAACCACGATTTTAGTATTTGGATCCAGAGGCTTGCCCAGGTGGGAGACGCAAACCATATTATGAAAAAAATCGTCCCAGATCTCTCAGTGGAGCTACATGATACCGTCGTCGTAATTGTAGAATCATTAAAATTTATTTGTATGTACTCGTAACAGATCTCGTGACAGAACTCTATGTCCTCTATGGTATGACAGCTGGACCTCACAAGCTATGGCCTTACTTCTTAAGGCAGCAACTGTCATAAGACCTTCCATTCCAATTTCCAACCGTGAGGGGGAACTATAGGTATCATTGTCATTGGGCAATAGCCATTTTACTTTTAATCATTCGTTCGATGATTCAACATGAGGCACAAAGCCCTTATACTGGACATGCCATTCATCAAAACAAGAAATACACAGCGACGGTTTGTCCGCACATCCTCCGCACCTGATTGAGGTTTGCCTTCTGATCTTCTTTTGTCTGCACACCCAGCAATTCATGTATCTTTTAGCTTGCGACTTGGAGTTTTGACGCAGTGGAATTTGTTCCGGCCAATGTCCGAAAACAGGAGTAGGATTAATTTTGTGTTCAGTGAGCAGTGAATCCGGGTCATCTGGAGGAAAAGAACGGTTCTCTCAAAAATAAACTTTCTATCAACTACTAACAATCATTACTCATAATTTATCCACCTGAGACTCCCGGTACAATTGTTTGTACATAATCCACAATCTATTTTGAACTTTCATTGAATAACAAAGAGTTCCAAATTCAAAGCCAAAACAACTGCTTCTGGGTCTTAGGAGAATAATAAAATAATAAAGAAGATATTTGCATTTAGTAGCAACTTTATCGGGTTTTGTACTAAATAATGTGAATTCCTAAATAATACTAAATATTACAAAGAATATGTAAGGACTTAAAATATTTTATAATTTAGTGAATACATAAAAAATAATTATGTATAAAATGTCCCAACATTTTGCCACCACTCCACCATTTTGCCATGGGAGCCAGGGGTAGGTACGCTTTGTGCTTGCAACACTACTTTTAACGACAGCAACTGCCATAAGACCTTCCATTCCAACTTCCAACCGAGAGGGGGAACTAGGTATCATTAGGCAATAGCCGTTTTACTTTTCATCATTCGTTCGATGATTCCACGTGGGGAAAAAAACCCCTATACTGAACATGCCATTCTTCAAAACAAAAAATGCACAGTGCCGGTTTGTCTGCACATCCCCCGCACCTGATTGCGGTTTGCCTTCTGATCTTCTTTTGTTTGCACACCCAGCATCTCATGTATCTTTTAGCTTGCGACTTGGAGTTTTTTAGCAGTGGAATCTGTTCCGGCCAATGTCCGAAACCAGAATGATATTTTACTTTATAATTAGTGAGCAGTGATTCCGGGTCACCTGAAGGAAAGTAACAGTTCTCTAAAAAATAAAACTTTCAGTCAATTAGTAACAATCTATTACTCGTTATTTACGTTGGGAAATAATACAGAAAAAATCTGCTTTTGGTATTTATTTAGTAGCTACTTTATCGGTTCTTGTACTAATTAATGTGAGTGTATAAATAGTACTAAAAATTACAAACAATAAGAAAGGACTTAATTAAAAAATAGGTATGTATAAAACAAAAACTTTGAGATATTCTATATTTATACAGCCCAGCACAAATTTTATTGAATAAGTACCCGTTTAAATTTTAAAATAATGTGTGGAAATCTAAAATCGTATAAGTTTAAAACAAACGAGCTTGCTGTCATAAAATATAAAAGTAGAGGCAAAGTGGGAGACAAATACATATGATACATAAAGTTACGAACAAAAAATATTTTTACGTGTTCATAATTTTGGTATACAATAGTGTGTCCAAATGTCTCTTCATATACTTAATAGGTGGATAAGTGTGGTCATTGACATGGTTCAAGATGGCGCCATGTTGGCTGACCAAAGCGAAGGCCTGGCACTTCTTGCTATCGCTACTTGAGTACTTGTAACTGCAAACTAGGCACATTTTACGGTACTAACCTAACCCTATTTTAAAATGGTGTTCAGATGACTTTTCATATACTTAATAGGTGCGTGAGTGTGGTCATTGACATGGTTCAAGATGGCGCCATGTTGGCTGACCAAAGCGAAGGCCTTGCACTTCTTGCTGCCGCTGCTTGAGCACTTGTATCTGAAGCCCCCTGATATATGGCTGTGGCAGGAATAGGTGTATCCTCCTATGCATAGAAGTCTTGTCCCACCGCTTAAATTAATGTATGTAGCTGAAAAATAATTATCATTATGATCTTTACAAACCTGCGCCGCCATTTTTGTGTGTCATATGTTTAATACAGGTTGGCCCAAAAATATGTTGACAATTTTTTTACTGCGGTATATTGTTGATAATTTAAACGAACTTAATTTTGCGTAGACGTAGAAGAACATTTTGAAGGTAATCTGTTTTGTTTTAGTAAAATGATTGTAATTTATATTGTCTAAGAAAAATATTCCTAATAATCGACGTATATTTGGGCCTTTTAGGTATTTACTATTATTACTTTGGAAAGGTTATATAGTTTTTCACAATAACTAAACATTTTTTCCATAATATTTATTTTTACAGCAAAGTTTTTAATGGCACTGCGAACACAATTTTGACATTTGACTTAAAATCATAAACGCTTTGAAAATATAAACATACTTACCTATATAAGTTATTTATCTTGGTCAATATGTAGCAGGTAGCGTGGCTATTTATGCACGCACTAACAAAATTAATACATATTTTTGGTGTAATAAAGAAACTACTTATACTTTAATATAATTCCCCGTTTTCGTCCTCGCATATTGTATGGGCGGGTGATTATGCTCCTCAGTCGCCTTCAGAATGACGTCATCCTTGCTGACGTAAGCGAAAGCTTTGCACCTTTTGCTCCAATAGCTTGAACATATGTAGCGGGTAGCGTGGCTTGTCTGGCCGTTGACGCAGTAGGAGAAGTTGTTGATGAGCAGGAGTTTTGTACCGCGTCTTGATGTTATGTATGATGCTGAAAATTAAGTACTTATAGGTAATTTGAAAACTTGGAAAATGATGTTTGATGATGGCCGATAAAAGCTAGTCAGAGATGACGCCTTCGACAGTAGTAGAATCCTGCATATGGAATTTAACAGCCAGTCAAAACCAAATTGTAAATGGCGTTCTCGACGATGGTAGCTTTTTGGCACTGTAGAGTTTCCTTAACTTCACAGTGCCTTCAAAGACATCATAGACAATCAAATTGGAAGTTACATTTCCCATTGATGAATTGAATCAAAACAAAATGAATTGAAGGCCTTTTTTATTACTTTTTCACACTTTTCTCTTATAAAACTACCTTTTATACGTTAACTCGCTATTTTAACGTAATGCCCCGAACTCGCACTGAGAGAAAAATCACCACCAGGAATTAATAAACAGTTCTGTACTGGGGGAAAAAATGAAGTTTTAGTAGTAATCATGGAAGTTTCGCTATTTCTGTAAAATTTATTTATTTCTACAAACAGCTCAGTAATACTAAATCTAATTTCAGCAAACAGACTTTAGTAAATGGAGCATTAAACAAAGTTCAGTATTTGTTACAATCCATTTTTATTACTACTAAAATTCTCCGATTTTTACTAGTAAAGTTTGTGATTTTTGGAAAAAAGCATCTGTGATTTCAAGTTATGATTTTAGTAAATGTCTCACTTACATAGTTTTGTAATATCTAAAAAACGAGTTCGCGGGAATAACATTACCCCATTTAAAATAACAATTCAGTTGTTACTATAGCGACATTACAAAGTTTACTGGTATTTAGTAGATAGACTTGTTGTGTTTATGTTCATTGTTGTACCAATCACTAAACGAGTTTTGTAATACCAACACAGCTACTTGCTACGTTCATTTGGTTAGAGTTAGTATTGTGTCGGATGTCGGGCGGGCGTGTCTCGTGTCTTCTTTGTTTAAAACATACTTCAGTTAAATAATAAATTTAGGATATATTGTGGGCCATGGACATATTAACCCGCGACCTACTGTGTAGTTGGGGTCTACAGGAATATATTGTTCTGCAACTTCGAGCTAGCTGTTGTTATTCTAGTGATAATGACATCAAAGGTAAATCTAAACTGTTTGCAATTCCAACCTCCCTAGCACAGGTGCGCCGCGAGAGCATGTTGCGCGCGTAATAACTACTAGTCTCTTTCTGACTGTATGAATAAGAAAGGAATGGGTAGAATATCTCGACAGGCTTTTATAGTGCCTCTTTAGTACAGAGATATACTACCAAATGCTTTTTTATTCATACACACAGAAATAGAGACGGGTAGCTACCACGCGCGCGACATGCTCTCGCGGCGCCCGTTTGCTAGGGGCGGAGGAATTGCAAACAGTTTAGTTTTTGCCTGTGACGTCATTATCTCTAGAATAACAACAGCTAGCTTGGAATCGCAGTACAGTTTAGTAAAACCTATGACGTCATCGTCTCCGATATTGCTAAAGCACGCTTAGAATTACAAAACGGTTAGTTTTCACCCATGACGTCATCACCTCCGATATTGCTAAAGCACCTCTCGGAATAACAAAACCAAATTTCTGAAATTACTCTAGCATACTTCAAATTACAAATATAGAAGTTGTATTTCCTACTAAATGGAAATTGCAAAAGTCAATTTGTTCCTATTAGTTGACTCTCCTTGTCCCCGGATTAAGTTTTATTTTTGTAATTCTAAGTGTGTTTTTGTTAGTTTTTTCTCTCAGTGCGTCTTGACGAATCTGATTGGCGCATGATTATGCTCTGTGTTAAATTTTAATATAACGTCGTCTTTGCTGACATGCGCGTACGCTTTACATTGCTTGCTCCAGTAAGAAGAGCATGCGCTGGTGCCGCCGTCGCGCAATGGACCTTTGACACAATAGGAGTAGTCGCCGAGCATTAAGAGTTTTGTTCCTCGTGTTAATGTTATATATGACGCTGGAAAATCAAATTGTGAAAGGATATTGTTAAAAATATAAAATTTTATTTCATTTACACGTCAAACATTATTATTATTGGTAGGTACATTCCAAGTCAATCTTAAAATCTTCTTAAAATATAAAATTGTTGGAACAAAACTCTACCTAGGTACACCGAACACTATCGTTTTTAAGAATCAGAAAAAGAACACAGGGTATTAACACACATAATTTAATACTAATATTTAAATAAATTGTAATGTTATATAAAAACTGAATAATGCCTGACATGTAATATTTAAAATATTATGAATAAATGTCTATGTCTATGCCTATTGGGTTGCGCACAAATCCCACTAATCCCAGAAAAGATTAGAAAGGTAACCTTATTATTGTATTTCAAATGTGCGACGTAATATTGTGAGGGTGTGGTATTTAATATTAATACAAATAATACACCAAATTAGTTGAAGACCTCTTTATTACAATGTTAGTCCATAAAAACATATAAAAACTCTTATTTATATTCATTATCATTAACTATCACGCTAATTCCCTACTAATAGTATACAGCGCCAGCTAGCTTCAGGTATGTTCGCTTTCAGAATAATAATAAATAAAATAAAAATAAAAATTTAAATAAAAAGCCTTTTATTTCCTTTCATTATACATAAAGTTTGTTAATATAATTTTGTTAATTTAATTTGTAGGAACCCGTTAGATGAAGGCCTCTTCCAAAGACGTCCATTTTTCACGGTCTTGTGCTATTCTTTTCCAATTTGGACCAGCCATTCTTTTCATGTCTTCTTCCCAGCGCATGTTTGGTTTGCCTTTTCGGCGCTTACCGTCTGGGCCTTTCCAGTTCGTGACTATGGCTGTCCATCTGTGGTCTTTAAGACGAGCCACATGTCCAGCCCATCTCCATTTTAGCTTTCTAGCGTGTTCTAGAGCATCTATTGCTTTTATTGTTGCTTTTATTTTACTATGTCTTATCTTTTGTATCTTTTTTATGTTCAACATGCTTCGTTCCATTCCCCTCTGGCAAGTAATAATTTCATTTTTTATTTTTTCAGTGAATTTCCATGTCTGGCAAGCATATGTTAAGCTGGGGATGAGGCACGTGTCCATAGCCTTCTTTTTAAGAGTTATTGGCATGCTACTTTTAAATATTTCTTTATAAGACCAATATTTGTTCCATGTACTTTTGATTCTTCTGTCAACTTCTAGTTCGTTGTTCTTGTTGTTGAAACCAATCTGCTTTCCTAAGTATATATAGTTTTCAACATAGTCTAATGGTTTGTTGTCTACAATGATATCTATTTTTTTTGAGTTCGTCATGGTTTTTGTTTTATTTATATTCATCTCCAGTCCTACTTGTTTGCTTGCATTTTGAAGACCTTCTATCATGGATTGCAGGTTTCCGGACGAATATTACACCGCTTTCAGAATATTACACCAATAATTATACAGTATATATCGCGACCACTCAAGACGGGAAAAGTTTAGTTTTAATTTAAAATAAAATATTTTACTTGAAAGCGACTGGATGTTTTTCTTGACCAACCAGCCTTACCCGCTTCAACATTTATCTGTTTTTGGGACGTGAAAACCAATATTATAAGTTTGTCTAAACCAAGACCTAAATACTTGATATGACATAGTTTTCTTGTTTGATAATTTATCTTGATAAATTCGATATAAACTAGTGATATTTTTGAACTCTTTGGGAAGATATAACTTACCAGAGTCTTCTTCACAATGATGGGACGGTAATAGGGGTAAACTTAATATAAATTGTTTGGCATCTTCAATAACACTTTCTGATGTTTTATTTTGACCACCACGTTTATCTTTTTGCGGATAACCTAGACGGTTTTCCATAGAGTCTAGTGTATAGAGAATAAATCTCTGCGTAACATCTAAAGTTGCAATTAAGAATTTTTGGCAAACCCTGCGTCTGCCTTCCCCTTCGTTAATATAGTACTCAAAAGACTGAGATCTATTCTTTGAAGCTGTTTTACTTGGCCTTTTAACTGAATGACGAATAGCACATTGTGATATCCATTCCTTTCTTTTTTTAGAACTGCCCAATCCCCAAAAATGCTTAAAAATACTATTACGCGTCTTTTCAGAAATAATTTCACAGTTATTTCCACAGTTAACTCCAACACATGGGTTTGATTTCATGCATTTACTTTCAATTAATTTTCCTTTTTGATTAATGTATGTTCCTCCTTTCTCTTTACTTTCTTGGTAACTTTTTTTAAGTTGCGTTTTTGAGGGAGTTTTTTCCACGGCAAGTTCATGAGTTGTTTCAATATTACTAGTATTTTTCTTTGTCTTCTTTTTTTGTGTTTGCTTTCGTCTTTTCTTCTTTTGATCTAAAAAAACTACATTCATTAGCAAAATTGTTATATTCTAGTATTTAACTCGAGTCTGAACTACATGTTACTATCTATTTATTTATCTATATGGTGTATGTTTATCGTTGCAGCGTGAGTGTCTGAAAATATGTATATTTAAATAAAAAAGATTTTTATTGCGACGCATATCATACTAGAAGAATGTATAATTAATGATGTAGGTACACTTACATGCAGAATCGCTTGAAGAAGTACTTCCTTCTAGAACACTAATTTCCGATTCTTCTGACGGGAAAGCTTCATTAAAGAGAAGAGTGTCTGAAAGAAAGAAAGTCGAAATAAGATTCGTTAAATGTAAGTTTTCTTTTAGATCTTTCAATTATTTTTTGTTTTGGTTCCGGTGATTGAACAAACTCGGAGTCAGATATATGTTCTATTTCATCATCATCGTCATCATCATCATCATCATCTCAGCCATAAGACGTCCACTGCTGAACATACGCCTCCCCCTTGAACCTATTTCATCAGCCGTTCCTAAAATGGTATTTAAATAAAAAAAATTACTGTATTTTTCAAATCTTCGCTGACGTTTTCGACACTTTTCCTCGAATAAATATTTATACGGTCGTCAATTCCATGATAGACTTTTACAAGGCGATTCTTTGATGAGAAGACGTTATAGTAGACCGTCCAGCGGAAGAAAAGTCTTTTAAAAATCGGTTTTTGCTCATGTCGTCTCAGATATGGGTGAATATGGTATCGATGCATTCAGTGTAATTCAATATTCAATTCAATAATGATATATTTCAAATAACATAGATTCATAATAGATGGTTAGTAACATAATAAATAGCTCTCTAACTTATTCTCTACGTTAGTAATGCCCTGAACACAAATATATGATATGACAAGCGCGAATGTGGTGGGGTTAGTTAGTTGCTGTGACGTCATAAAGTCGGCAGTATAATTTTATTTTTATTTTCTTTTAAACATACCATGTGGGGTACCCAATGAAAGGGCTTTCTGAGTAGTTCACAAATATATTATAACATGTTATGACGTCACATCAACTACCCCCACCACTTTCGCGCTTGTCATCTCATATATTTGTGTTCCGGGCATTACACTGAATGCATCGATCTGTGTAAGATGTCCCCAATATTTATTTATTTATTTATGACGTTGAAAATAAACCAATGGTTTCAGTACATTTGTTTTAGGCCTCTTTATTTATTTTTCTCCATAACTTAGCATAAAAAACTTATAAAACTTGTTATTTATAAACACTTCATCTAATTTCCTACTCTAACGTACAGTCCCGAGCTAGTTTTCACGTATTTGACAGGCGGATGGTTATGCTCAGTGTTCGCCTTCAGAATGATGTCATCTTTACTGACATGAGCATAAGCCTTACATTGCTTGGACCAGTAACAGGAGCAGGCATATCTGGAACCGCCTTTACGAATCTGGCCGTTCAGGCAATAGGAATAGTCATCGAGGAGCAGAAGTCTTGTGCCACGTGTCAAAGTTATGTATGACGCTGGAAATGCAATAGTGATTTGAAAATGATGATTATATAGATATATAGGTACAATAAAAGTATAAAAATAGGTTTTGATAAAAGGCTACAAAAAAAAATTGTTACATGTTGTAGATATTTAAAATTAGAATACTAATGAAATAAATCATATTATGTTAGAACCAGTATAACTATAAACTAAAATAATTTGGATAAAATAAAAATTACTTAAAGTGCCGTTGCAGGTAAAGAGAAAAAAAAATACGTCATCTTTTGCTCACATGGGCATGAGCTAGGTATTTCTTGCTCCAGTAACTAGAACATATGTGTCTGGTCCCACCATTACGTAAACGGCCTGCCACACAATAGGTGTATTCACCGATCATCAAAAGTTTTTTCCCCCTTGTTAATGTTATATATGTGGCTGAAAAAATAAGGTTTTGGAAATTATAACAAAAATTGCGTTTTATGGTAACTCGGTGGGTGTTTAAAACTGAACTGTAAATAACGATATGGTAGGATTATTGGAAGGAAAATCGCCATTGATTACTATAAGCCGAAACAAGTAGTGTGGATAAAATGAAATGACAGAATGAACTGAAGAAATACAATGTTTAATTAGATAGCTCCTACAAAAACAAACGAAATAACACTTACGTAAATGTTTTATCTTATTATAACATTTAAGTATCTAACAACTAATTCAAACCACAAAATATCAAATAAAATGGTAACCGAGGTAGTCTTACGCATTCACAATGGTTTTGGTAACGTTAATCATTTTATAATTGAGCTAAAATACGGAGATATTTCAGTGCCGCGCCAAATTAACCAGTACCTAAGCAAATAAACCGTTTCTTAGGCCACCACACATCTAGGGTAGAGGATAGGAGAACACTCCATGTGTAAGAAAAAGCGTCCGTCAAAAAAACATAAATAGGTGGCGCACTTCACTCTGTCAATAACGTCTAAGTTTATTTTCATGTCTTATAGCTACTCTAGCGCCACTCTGCAGACATTTGGAACTGTTATTTATAGCTAAAGCTTGAATGTTTGGAACTGTTCTCCCATAAGAGAATTTTCTTCTTACCTCTACTTTCATATACCACACTATCTGGGTTGTGTTGCCAGATGGTCACATAGTCACATTTTAAGTGACTTTTGGCCCTCGTCAGTGACATATGCGACAACGACAATGTGCGTGACTTGTGATAGTTATGATTTGGCCACACGTGTCGGTTTTCTCTTTATTTTTTAGGACAAAAATGTGACTTTTCATTAAAGGAAACTTAACTAATGGATAACTCCACACAGAGCTATAAGGTGCCATGGTGCAGAAATGCGCAGATTACCAAAATGCCTTCATCGGGCACTGAGACAACTACGACCAATTGCTCCGTGTCTCGACTGGCATTTCCGAAACAACCAATAGTCACAATTTTCGTCAGATTGATCGAAGCGATTAATGGTTCCATGTATGAAGCCCCTTAGGTGGAGCGTGATTGTGTTCAGTCTTCGCTTTCAAAATTACATCGTCTTTGCTAACGTGAGCGTAAGCTGGGCACTGTTTACTCCAAAAACTCGAATACGTGTATTTGACGCTACCCTTGCCTATGTGGCCACTGAGATAATAAGTGTAATCATTGATCATGAGGAGTTTTGAACCTCGTCGCATACTCGCATTGTCATATATGAAGCTGGAAAAAAGAATTCATAATTGGAAACATCCAAAATTATTACAGATACACATTTAGACTCCTGAGACCCAGAAGTAGTCGTTTTGTATTTGAATTTGGAACCTGGATTACACAAATAAAGTTCAATAAATTCTGGAATATCTACAAACATTTGTATTCGCAGAGACTGCACAGGATCGGGAAGACTGGAAAAAGTGGGGGGAGGCCTTTGCCCAGCAGTTGGACATTATGGGTTCCCAATAGTAATAATTCGTCGCACGTGTTCTAACTTATGCTTGTTCTTTTAAACCCGGTGACATATCGTCATCGTTGTAATCTGACTCTACCCTTGAAGTTAATTCTAGAAAAAAGGTATGACTATGCTTACTTTTTGAATTTGTATGCATGCATATTTTTGTAATAATTATGACTTGACATTTCCATATAAAACGCCACATAGTTATTGTAATAGTAGTTTTTATTTAAGTAATTGAAAATTGTTTATAAAATTAAAGTTTGTTACATTACAACGTACCTTTTAACTTAGCCTAAATTAACTACTTGCAATCTAAATCGTGATGCTAGATTGTTCTTCACTATCAAATCCGTGGAGGTCGATTCTCATGTGTTATGGTTTTGATACGACCTTGACGATCGTCTTGGTGATTGGCACGCATCTCACGACTTTGACTTCATTTCGCACATGCACCAATTAGCGTGAGCGATTTTTAATATCATAAGTATCATAACCGTAACAAGTTGTTAAATCTGAATCGGAATCCTGGGTTCTCGCATTAACTTTGAGAGACTGGCTTAATGACTAATTCCCTAATTTTACGTAAAGGCCTGAAGCTGTTTTTATATATTTGGTGGGCGGGTGGTTATGTACAGTATTCAACTTCACAATAACGTCGTCTTTGCTTACATGCGCATACGCTTTGCACCGTCTACTCAAGTAGCTTGAACACGTGTACCTGGCGCCGCCGTCGCGAATATTCCCGCTGACGAAGTATGAATAGTTGTTGATCATTAGCAGTTTTGTACCTCTTGCTAGCGTTATGTATGACGCTGCAAAAATAAAACACATTCATTTCACTTTCGCACTTACACAAATCGCTGGCCCAATATTACAGGGTTCTATGTTACATTTTCAAGATAGTTGAAATTCGACTTAATGTCACTTTGACAAATTTCAGTTTGATAAAAGTATTAAAAGTGAAACATAGAACCCTGTAATATTGGGCCAGCGGAAATAGCGGAATGTTAGAACGTGACAGGCATGGTGACAGGTAATAAAACCGCGACCAAAAATATATTATGTATAATATGATCAACCATATTACGCAAGTTGGTTTACCGACCTTTAACTACAAGTAGATGTCGAGGGAACAATAAAATAAACAATAGCTTTGTTTCAATAGGTAATTTTTACCTTTTACTGTCAAACAAACAGAAAATCGTATTTATTTATTTGCAAGCAACGTATATAATATCCCGAGCTTCCCGAGCTCTTTTTTAAATATTTACTTCGTCGGCGGATGGTTATGCTTGATGTAAGATTTCACATCCTCTTTCTTTCCTAATTCCTATTCTTATGTTTAATATATTTATAATTTTTTATCACTGGTAACTCGTGATGATCATGACCCCCGCGATACAGGCCATGCCTAGTGCGGGGTTCACTGTAACGTGCTTGTTAAACTTTTACTGTCAATAAAAATATTGTTATTGTTATTGTTATATACGATTTGTAAGTATTACGGCCTGGCGCGACTGGCTTCGGCTCAGGCGACAACCATAGGTGGGAACGAAAGATCCGATCGCTGTGTCTCGCTCCAACCTATGGTTGTCGCCTTAGCCGAAACCAGTCGCGCAATGTCGTGACTGAGCCGTAAGAATTACATTCCTTGCCGAGTCGACTTGAGCAGGTGTATCAAATACGAACTGCCTGATGGTAGGTATTGTAGGCAATTACCCTGGGACACCCGTGCAACACCAGAGGGGTCGCAGGTGCGTTGTCGGAATTTAAGATGGGGGTACGCTCTTTTCTTGAAAAATCCCTGGGTATAAACTTTAAGAAACCCTGACTCAAACGATCAATTAATGTAAAACTTTAATGTAAAGGCCTGAAGCTGTTTCTGTATATTGGGTGGGCGGGTGATTATGCTCAGTATTAAACTTCATAATAACGTCGTCTTTACTGACATGCGCAAACGCTTTGCACCGTCTACTCAAGTAGCTTGAACACGTGTACCTGGCGCCCCCGTCACGAATAGGCCCGCTGAGGAAGTACGAAAAGTTATTGATCATTAGCAGTTTTGTCTTGTTAACGTTATGTATGACGCTGCAAAAACAAAACACCATTAACATTATAGTAGTTTATGTGACTGCTACATAATGCCTAATTATGTACTTACAGTTACATGCACTGTTCCACACACATATTATAAGCTCTTTGTAATGTGATCAGGATCCGTATGTTACGACTGCCATTGAGGCATTTGATCACAATTCACATACTTACCAAAAAGTCATCTCGACTTATTTTGTTTTAATTTGATTTGTATCATTATTAAATAAATATCGACGTTATTACTACGTAGGCAAGATGGTTTACCTACCGTTAACTACAAGAGGCAGAGGGTACAATGTAATCAAATAAACATCTTTTCTTATAACTTTAATCACTAAATGTTAAGCATACCCTTTAATTGCAAATCACTACACGTCCCTTCTTCAAAGTTTCATCTGTGTAACAAACATAAATTCCTATACATTTATTTGTAAGCAACGTAATACCCCGGGCTCATTTTTAAATACTTCGTCGGCGGATGATTATGTTCCAAGTAAGATTTGTATATGATTTCATTTTTATCTACATAAGCATAAGCGTTGCATTCCTTGCTGAGCCGGCTTGAGCAGGTGTATCGAATACCACTCGCTGAGTTACCGTTCTTGCAGAAAGTATACTCGTTGATGTAGAGAAGTCTGGTACCCCGCGTGGTCGTTATGTAAGAGGCTAAAAAAATTTAAAAGTAAACACCATATCATGGGGAGACTAAAGCTCACAGATTTAGTTGGTTAGGCCGTTTAGATGAAGATCGGAATGTGAAAAGAGCGTACCTGTGTCGCCTAGCAAGAAGACGTCGCTGGAACGACATGGTAGGGGCGGATCTGCGCGAACTCCGAGCAACAATTACCGAGAAGTAGCGCACGACCGAGAAAATTGGTGCTGTCTTGTGTCCAAAGCCAAGTTTCATTTTGAGACATTGATCCAACGGAGTGAGTAAGTAAAACATACAGATTAGGAGTATTTTAATGGACGTCAAGGTGCAATAATTCCAACAGAAAGTTATAATTTCAACAACTCTAATATGTATACTAACTGACATTATTGATTAATATGTAGACAACTTTGATCACTCATAGATTATTTTGGGCTCCCTTACTTCATTAAACATTAGCTTTGCAACAAGGCGTGTTGATACGCAGTTAAAACTTTTTGATAAAAGTGACCCTAGCCAAGATGACAATTGTACATTGGCAAATAGCAAACAATTAGGAAAAAGTATCGGGATGGCAGATGCTGCGAAAAATCACGGGACTACTTCTATAGGTACATTATTAATTTTAAGGTTCGATTGGCGTTTTACATCAACAATTGTCATATAGGCTGGTTAGGTCCCCGGCACTCGTTTGCACATATCTGACGGGCGCATTATGTCGGCCTGGCCACGACATTGGTCTAAGGCGACTGGCGGGGCGGCTGGCGGCACGGCAAACGCGAGCGACCGCCAGGCATGCCACGTACTTTCAGTAGCGGCGGCAGCGACTAGGAGCGGCTGGGACGTAGACGTATTTAAAATCATGTTTTTTTTTCAAAAGTGCCTAGTATTAATATATTTCCTTGTTTGTCAACGGGTGCATGGGCTAAATACAGGACGACCAATTTATTTACATCTAGTTTTGTATTTTATATATTGTATATATAAAGCACCCAAAAAAACGAGTACTTACACAAGAATAAGTGTGAAGACGTCACAAGTATCACAACATACTTAAATACGCGAAAGTACATTTAAAATTTCAATAATAAACCCTTCCGTCTCCATGTCGCTCGAAAAAAAAAACAAAATGTTTTGTTCCGCACGCCACCGCTCGATCCGTCTCGCCGCCTAGGCCGGTCGCGCCGCTCTACGGCCTGGCCACGACATTGGTCTAAGGCGACTGGCGGGGCGGCTGGCGGCGCGGCAAACGCGAGCGACCGCTAGGCATGCCACGTACTTTCAGTAGTGGCGGCAGCGACTAGGAGCGGTGGTGACGTAGACGTATTTAAAAACATCTTCAGTGCCTAGAATATATTTAATTGTTTGTCAATAGCATCTTGTACAGAAGAGAAGGGGTGCATGGGCTAAATACAGGACGACAAATTTATTTACATCTAGTTTAGTATTTTATATATTGTATATAGAAAGCATCCAGAAAAAAACGAGTACACAAGAATGAGTGTGGAGACGTCACAACATACTTAAATACGCGAAAGTACATTCAAAATTTCAATAATAAACGCTTCCGTGTCCATGTCGCTCGAAAAAAAAAACAAAATGTTTTGTTTCGAATGGCACCGCGCGATCCGTCTCGCCGCCTAGGCCGGTCGCGCCGCTCAAAAGTCGTGGCATCGCCCGCGCTGCCCGATACAAATGTTCGAGTCGCGCGCCGCCCCGCTCGCCGCCGCCGCTGGTCGCCCGGTGCAGGCCGTGTTGGTTACGGTTAAAGTCAGCCTTTATGGTAGAAGAGCCGGCCGCAAAATTTCTAACCGACTTGATACCACGATGAAATGCACAATGGTTTCCCAGAAAAGTTATGCTAAGTCCGAATTCGATAGTCTGCCACGGCGGAACTTGCCGAAAGTACGAAAAAGAAGGCCACTTCCGGTGCGAAAAAAGGGGCTGATTTAACCCATCTGATACCGAGATAGTAGTTATGGCAGCAGTTAGAAATTTACATGTAGACACAGAAAAGCGAAGTCTGCCACTATTTTTTTTGCCGGAAGTGCTTGGCAGACGCTCTCAAAGGTGACCATCGGGACCCCTAAATTAACCCATCTGATACCACCATGAAACCAATGCCAGTCGGTAGGTATGAACTCTCATGTCAGGAATATATAAGTCTGCCAAGGCTTTTCCTGCCGAAACACCATGGCAGACGAGATTATGTAAGCAAGGTCGCCATCGGTTACCCTACACTAACCCATCTGATACCACCATGAAACCAATTCCATCCGGTAGGTATGAACCCCCATTTTAGGAATATATAAGTCTGCCAAGGTTTTTCCTGCCGAAACACCTTGGCAGACGAGATTATAAGCAAGATGACCATCGGTTACCGTACACTAACCCATCTGATACCGCCATGAAACCAATTCCAGTCGGTAGGTATGAACCCTCATTTCATGAATATATAAGTCTGCCAAGGCTTTTCCTGCCGAAACACCTTGGCAGACGAGATTATGTTAGCAAGGTGTACATCAGTTACCCTACATTAACCCATCTGATACCTCCATGAAACCAATTCCAGTCGGTAGGTATGAACCCTCATTTCGGAAATTTTTAAGTCTGCCAAGGCCTTTCCTGCAGAAACTCCTTGACAGACGAGATTATGTAAGCAACATCCGCATCCGTGGGACCGGTATACGTGATTACTGTAGGCTTATTTATTACTTTATGCTTTTACATATTTGTATATTATTATGTTATTAATGAAATATATTTATAATTTATTAAACCTATACCTAATACATTGGGAATTCATTACCTGCTTACGGCAGTAGTAGGGAGTAGTGGGTGAGTTCTGGCTCACTTAGCCAGGCCAACAGTCCCTCCCCCTTTTTTTCCCTTGTTGAGGCCCTGCAACCTTACCTTGAACCCAACCTAATGTCATTGTAGCTCGAATCTAACCTAATCTATTTTTATTGCTTTTAGAAAATATTCTAATAACAATTATCTACTTTTGCAAAGTTAAATGTTGAATTCTTTATTTCGCAAAATGGAATTTTAATGTGACTATAATGTATGTGCAATCTACTTAGAAACTGGGTTTAGAAATATAAAAACACACATTTTATTTTATCTTTAAACTTTTTTCATTTTAAGCGAGTTTTGATTTGAAGGAACATAATACTTAAATTCGACTGTAATCGTATTGTTTTAAGATAGTTTACTGAGGTTTTCAACCATTATGACCCGTAAATAACAGCAAATCAAATTTAAAGGAGACGCGAGCTGATATTTATGTACCCTATTTTTTGAAATACAATTTATCTACTGGTATACTTTCTCGTGTGCGTATATGATTTAATGTCAAATCAAGCTGTCATTTTTATTTGAAGAATTATACGTGGGCTCCGGTGCAGCCCCAGCGGGCATCTGACTTGAAGAAGAATTTTGAGTGATGTCGTCAATGTATGGAAATTGTTCGAAGGTTTACATTTGAGATTGAATTTCTGTGTTGTCTTTGTGAGTAAAAATATAAATCTTGAATTGTCTAGCTTTCAAAATCACACAATAATTCAATTACTGTCAAAGACAAAATTGTTTTGCTTCTTTCTCAAACGGAACTCCATATTTTGATATTTTGATACTTTTAGTGTCGATTTGTAGAGAATAACAGCAAATTAAAAATATAATGGCATGAAGAGTCGGTACACGGTTTCTTCGTGAACAAATTTACGTGTAATAATAATAATTATAATATAATATATATTATAGTGGTTTTCCGGGTCAAGGTCCGGGTCCGAGTCCGGGTCCGAGTCTGAGTCCGAGTCCGGGTCCGAATCCGTGTCCGAGTCCGTGTCCGGGTCCGAGTCCGAGTCCGGTTCCGAGTCCGGTTCCGAGTCCGGGTCCGAGTCCGAGTCCGGGTCCTAGTCCGAGTCCGTGTCCGAGTCCGAGTCCGGGTCCGAGTTCGATTCCAAGTCCGGGTCCGAGTCCGGGTCCGAACCGGATCCGGGTATGAGTCCGGTTCTGGGTCCGAGTCCGGGTCGCAGTCCAAGTCAAAATCGAAATTAGAAATCACCAAACGTGTACTATGCGTCGTTGAAGAGTTTTGTTCTGGTCATCATCAGCAGTTCCACTTCATCAAATGCGACAGTTTTTAATGTAAATGCTTGATTTTATGATGAAAATACAAAAAAAAATCTATACTTATGCCTTTAATATTTGAGGAGTTCCCTCGATTCCTTATGGATCCCATCATTAGAACTCGAGCTTGACAAAAATGTGGCTTTAAAACTTGACTTGCTTAACAAACATAACGAAGAGGAAAAATCGCCAAACGTGAACTATGCGTGGTTGAAGAGTTCTGTTCTGGTCATCATCAGCAGTTCCACTTCATCAAATGCGCCAGTTTTTAATGAAAATCCTTGATTTTCTGATGAAAATACAAAAATGTCTATACGCATGCCTTTAAGATTTGAGGAGTTCCCTCGATTCCTCATGGATCTCATCATCAGAACTGGGTTTTGACAAAAACGGAACCAATCTGTATGCATATACATACAATCAAAAAACTAATTTTCAAAATCGGTCCAGGAATGACGGAGATATAGAGTAACAAACATAAAAAAAATAAAAAATAAAAAAAACATACAACCGAATTGATAACCTCCTTCTTTGAGATTTGGAAGTCGGTTAACAAACTAATATTAGCCCAAAATCTAAAATAAATGAAGTACCGATCACATAAAAAGTAAAAAATTAAATTAAGTAAATAAAAACAGGAAGGTATCATAAAATGTTAATGAAGAGAAATTGTAAGAGATGGTATTATGCCAACCAACAACTGCAAAGTTTTTTAACATCGGTTTGTGGCAAATACTGTTTAGTTTATCTTTATTTTAAAACGAAAAATGTCAACTTGCATGTTTTCTCCACTGTACACAGAATAAGTAATGATGTTACTATATCTCATATGTTCAGAATATTACTTGAATAAACTTATTATCCTATATAAAATGTGTGTTTTTATATTTCTAAACCCAGTTTCTAAGTAGATTGCACATACATTATAGTCACATTAAAATTCCATTTTGCGAAATAAAGAATTCAACATTTAACTTTGCAAAAGTAGATAATTGTTATTAGAATATTTTCTAAAAGCAATAAAAATAGATTAGGTTAGATTCGAGCTACAATGACATTAGGTTGGGTTCAAGGTAAGGTTGCAGGGCCTCAACAAGGGAAAAAAAGGGGGAGGGACTGTTGGCCTGGCTAAGTGAGCCAGAACTCACCCACTACTCCCTACTACTGCCGTAAGCAGGTAATGAATTCCCAATGTATTAGGTATAGGTTTAATAAATTATAAACATATTTCATTAATAACATAATAATATACAAATATGTAAAAGCATAAAGTAATAAATAAGCCTACAGTAATCACGTATACCGGTCCCACGGATGCGGATGTTGCTTACATAATCTCGTCTGTCAAGGAGTTTCGGCAGGAAAAGCCTTGGCAGACTTATATATTCATGAAATGAGGGCTCATACCTACCGATTGGAATTGGTTTCATGGCGGTATCAGATGGGTTAGTGTACGGTAACCGATGGTCATCTTGCTTATAATCTCGTCTGCCAAGGTGTTTCGGCAGGAAAAACCTTGGCAGACTTATATATTCCTAAAATGGGGGTTCATACCTACCGAATGGAATTGGTTTCATGGTGGTATCAGATGGGTTAGTGTAGGGTAACCGATGGCGACCTTGCTTACATAATCTCGTCTGCCATGGTGTTTCGGCAGGAAAAGCCTTGGCAGACTTATATATTCCTGACATGAGAGTTCATACCTACCGACTGGCATTGGTTTCATGGTGGTATCAGATGGGTTAATTTAGGGGTCCCGATGGTCACCTTTGAGAGCGTCTGCCAAGCACTTCCGGCAAAAAAAATAGTGGCAGACTTCGCTTTTCTGTGTCTACATGTAAATTTCTAACTGCTGCCATAACTACTATCTCGGTATCAGATGGGTTAAATCAGCCCCTTTTTTCGCACCGGAAGTGGCCTTCTTTTTCGTACTTTCGGCAAGTTCCGCCGTGGCAGACTATCGAATTCGGACTTAGCATAACTTTTCTGGGAAACCATTGTGCATTTCATCGTGGTATCAAGTCGGTTAAAAATTTTGCGGCCGGCTCTTCTACTATTATAATGACGTCCTGCTTGTCCGTTAATATCTACTCTGCACTTATCGTTTCTACTATCTCAACGCAACGATATTGCTGCGCCAAAAGGTCTGAACATTGACATACAATTTAAACTTTTAGATAAAAACCAGCATTCGTTTGCACATATTTGACGGGCGCATGATTATGATTTAAATCCGCCTTTTTAATGACATCGTCCTTAGTAACATGAGCATGAGCTTTGCACTTTTTAATAAGTCTATTGGAACATGTGTATCTGAAGCCATCGTGGACGGGGCCGCTGCGGCAAAACGTGTAGTCGTTAATGAATAGCAGTTTTATTCCTCGCGTTGTGATTATGTATTTGGCTGGAAAAAAGTTCGTTTTCATTGACTTGCCCAGGAATTATGAGTACAGTCACCTGCAATAATATGTTACTCTTCGAAGGCCGCAAAAATATGTGACACGCTCTTATGGCTATACGAATAAAATCGTGTCAGATATTTTTGCGGCCTTCGTTGTGTAACATATTATTGCAGGTGACTGTACATGTTGTCTTGTGAAGGCGATATGGGTCAAAATTGGATCAGTGAGCAAATTCTTGTTTATGATGATAATATTATGGTAGGTTAGACGCACGGATGTTGATTACCTTGTAATATATTAAATCCAATTAGTATAGTATTATATCCTAATCCGAATCCAAATTTATCAGTCATTCCGGTGAAACTGCTACTAGCAAACCAGTATTTTCATTGGAAGTATAAAGACCATAAAACGCTAGAGAATAAGCGTACTCAAATAGTAAAATAATACCACTAATTAATTTATCATGCATTATTTATTACAAAAATATTTTCAACATTGATTTCAATTAAGACAATTTAAAAAATTTGCCACATGCCATACGCTTATACCTCGAAGGTGGATGATTATGAAGCGTGTTGGCCTTTAAAATGACGTCATCCTTGGTCACGTGAGCGAAGGCTTTGCAGCCTTTGCTGAGGTAGCTGGAGCACTTGAACCTGAAGCCCTGGTCGCGGATGCGGCCCCTGACGGAGTAGGAGTATTCCCCGATGATCAGCAGCTTGGTGCCGCTGACTAAGGTTATGTATGATGCTGAAAATTAAGGGTTTGATTATATGGGTTGGGTGGTGGGTGAATCAATGTTTTCTTGACACTCGTTGCTATGGTTATACTCTGTATCTTTAGGTATTTTAATAAAGGTAAACAAAATCTACCCTCAAATGGCTCCTTAAGCCAGTTGAGGGTAGATGAAAACATTGCATGATCAAATAATGTAGGTTAAAGTCAGGTCGTTCAGTGACTGGTCCAGGCGGTTTTGTATTTGGTCGTTTAACAAATAAATGTTATAACTACCCGAAAATTTACAAATTGTTTGTTTACTTTTATTTAAATACCTAAAGATACAAACTATAGGTTAGGTTACGTCGAGTCGAAGTGTGTCTGGGTCAATCTTAAAAACCTTGTGTATGCTGGCATTTAAAATATCCTAACATACATTTTTTATGGTAGTTCTAGCCCTTTCTATAAAAAATCATCTACTTAGCACAGCCAAAACCAGATTCGGATTAGTTTGTTTTAGATGTTGTACTAGAAATACCATTTTGCAAGAACTAAGATATAAAAAGACTGAAGCTTGCTCTATAATCGATAATTTCAAGGAGAAAGTTAATCAGAAGTTTCTTCGGTAGGTAGGTATAACACCTGGCCGACCATATGATAAAGTATATGTTTATGAATATTATATGGAAACAGAAACTGGGAATATCTAATAGGAAATAATAGTACATTTCAATGCAAGTTTGGAAAGTGTGATACGATAACACTTCCACGCGTACGTTGAACGACGTTTTTAATACATTTGCGAAAAAATCTAAATAAAATAAATATTGGTTACATGAGTATTACACTTACAGTTACGAATTTTCCCTTGAACTTGAATGATTTTCTATATTATACAGCACTATAAACTAAGTTCAGAGTTGATTTACATTGCGAAAATTAATCACATTAACTTATTTCATACAAAAACACTCTTACAGTTGTAATTTAAGTTAATTATTTGGATACAACTAAATTTTAAGTGAACATGGCGGGCGCCGGGTTTACTTTTTACGCTTTTTGTTTTATCTGTTAACGGCAGCGAATGTAGCAATGATAGTTCCATTCCGCCAAATAATAAAAAAGTGTTTTAGTGTAAAATCGTATTATATAACGTTTTATTTATATAATAACTAATAAATATTTACTTTATATCTTGTAACAATACATACTTTTTGCACGTAATAAATGATTAATGGCAAAATAAAAATTATATTAAGTTTTTGAACATCCAAACTATTTGGTGTGGACCTATCGGTTACGGTCAGAATTACATTTAATAAAACTGGAAAAGTAAAAAGCACTAGTTCGCAAAAACCAACTTTGCGAACGCTAAACTGTACGAAAAGTAGCACTTTTTGAGCAATTCTATTAAAAAATAATTTTACAAGCGCTAAAAATATGACAATAACGAAATATGTAACATTTTTGATGCATTTACATTAATTGGTAAAGTACTTCAATTATACCTATGTTAGTCTACTAGTTATTCGGTTAAATTGTGTTCTAATGTATGGGGAAGACAAACTAATTATAGCCAGCCTTTTATGAATGTAGTATGATACCTTAGGGTATGGTGATTTACGCACACTAGCGTCCCTTCCCCTCCCCCTGACACAACCCCCGCTTTTTGAATGAAATATGTCCCGGTTCACAGTTTTTTACATTTTTTGAGGAAAGTATACATTTTAGGAAAAAAGTGTCAATGAAAGACATAATCCTTAATAAATTCTTAATAAAAAAGGTCATATTCATTTTTTTATATGATGCACCATATTCATGTATGAGCTTGTTAAAATTCGAAATAACATAGTTTTTACTGCATTCGAAACTCATTTATTAAACACGCTGTAACACGAGGAAACCGAATAATTTTAACAGCGTATTCCTGATCATATTTAGAGACAAAAATGTCGTATAAACTTTTTTGAGATTCGGCTAGTTTCAGAGTTAATACCAATTTAAAAAAAAAACAAGTTTTTATTGTTACATAGTGCAAAACGCCTTTTTGATGGCGATGTTGCTACTATAGGACTTAGTCTAAATATCCTTATTGATAGATGTCAAAAAGTGACAAGTAACACTTTGCAAAAACTAAGTTTTACGAAAAAAAAAAGTAAAAATCCATTTTAACTGCCAAGTTTACCAATAATATCATTAATCAATAATACCATTTACTTTTTATGTACAAATATATTCAAAAAATTAAAAAAAAAAACAAATAAAAGAAAATTTTTTTGGCGAAATTGACCTAAACTCATATTACATTTTTTCCTTCTTTTGACCTCAGAAATAAAATCTTTCGCATTTCTTGAGAACACCTTGTATAATAAGTTAATAAGTGTTATAAAATGAATATAACCTTTTTTTTTTTGAATTTAATAAGGGATTATTTCTTTCATTGA
Organism: Cydia splendana; assembly: GCF_910591565.1. Lineage (NCBI taxonomy): Eukaryota > Metazoa > Arthropoda > Insecta > Lepidoptera > Tortricidae > Cydia > Cydia splendana. The sequence goes on from NC_085961.1 coordinate 27,911,070, forward strand.
CACTTTTTTCCTAAAATGTATACATGAGGTCAAAAAAAGGAAAAGATGTACCTAATATGAGTTTAGGTCAATTTCGCCAAAAAAATATTTTGTGTTTTTTATTTTTTTATTTTTTGAATGTATTTGTACATAAAAAGTAAATGCTTTTGGTAAACGTGTCACTTAAAATGGATTTAAACTTTTTTTTTTCGTAAAACTTAGTTTTTGCAAAGTGTTACTTGTCACTTTTTGACATCTATCAATAAGGATATTTAGACTAAATCCTATAGTAGCAACATCGCCATCAAAAAGGCGTTTTGCACTATGTAACAATAAAAACTTGTTTTTTTTTTATTGGTATTAACCCTGAGACTAGGCGAATTTAAAAAAGTTTTTGTCTCTAAATATGATCAGGAATTAGTGTCCGACCGAAGGTTCGGTTTCGGTTTCAGTTTCGGGCAGTTTCGGCCAAAAAATCATGTTTCGGCTGTAGTTTCGGTTTCGGCCAAAAAACGGCAGAACCTTTCGGCCGGGCCGAAAGTTACGAAATGGTACTTCGGACAAAGACCAAAAGTTCGGGAATAAGTAGGACAACAATATTAATACATATCTACATATACTGATTCATGTATAGGTACAGAAATTAATTGGTTTATTATAAAACACAATTCCACTAATGAGAGCGCCACTGGACGGTCGACGCAGTCTTAAGAGGCTGTCAATACCTATAACGCGCGCACTGTCTAATTGTATCGGAATGAATGAGATAGCACTGTCGTACGTAGCCGTTGGCCGAGTATCAGCTCGGCCCGAGTCGAACGATGTCCTTTTCGCTCTTATTCAGTCATTTTTCTATCTACCTCTAATGGCAAATTTTATGCGAGGCTAAAGGCTACGCTCAACTAGGACCGCAAAGTTGATTTTATCAATAGTTAATATTTTGCGAAGCTGAACAGCTGACTATTGATTAAAACGAAGAAAAAACCCTTAAAAGTGTCCCCATTACAGTTTTTCATACGAATGCTCGACCTTAGCCTCACTTTTTACCTCAATTTACCATTGGTTTGAGTTCCACATGTCCTCTACTTCAGCTTAGCCTTTGGCCTCGCTGCGCCATGCTCGGCCTGCGGTCTCGCTTTTTAATACAATGGACATTGGTTGGAGTCTGTGCTTAACTACTTATCCTGAAGCCTGAAGCACGGCTTTGACTTCGCATGAAAGTGCGCCTCACTGGGGCACTTCGGACCTTTAAGCCCAGGTGTAGATCGGTACCCGGCCTTGCGATATTGTTAACAAAAAATTCGCGCTCGCTGCGCTCGCGTTTTTGGTTGACCCTGTATCTACTGTTAGCTTGACTGGTGAATGAATAGAGTTAGACCAAGAAAATTCTGCAATGATTTTGATAACATACGCAATGCTACTAGTGCAAATATTATTTATACGTCATAATTTCATAGAAGTTTTGACGTTTAAAGTAACACTTGCACTGCATGTGTTATCAAAATCGTTGCAGAATTATCTTGGTCTAACTATAGTAATTTTCTTAAAAAACTGCTAGTAACATCAATTCCAAGGACATTGGGTGTTGAAAGCCCCACAATATGTGTGTAAAAGCGGTTTTATGACATTTTTTCAACGATATTAACAAGTCTACAAAAGTTTCGGTTTCGGTTTCGGCCGAAACTAGAGCCAAAGCCGAACATTCGGTTTCGATTTCGGCAAAAAAACATGTTTCGGTCGGACACTATCAGGAATACGCTGTTAAAATCATTCGGTTTCCTCATGTTACACCGTGTATAATAAATCAGTTTCGAACCCTAAGTAAAAACTATGTTATTTCGAATTTTGACAAGCTAATACATGAATATGGTGCATCATATAAAAAAATTCATATGACCTTTTTTATTAAGAATTTTTATTTATTTATTTATTTAAGCCTTTTATTTCTTTAATAATACATTATAATATATACAATACAATTAAATTTAAATTATACATTTTACAATTATACAATTAATGTTGATATAAAATTTGATTCTCCTTGGATATCACGGGCCTATAATCCCGGCTTTTTGATAGGCTTGCGTGGGGACACAGATCCAACACGTAGAGGCCCCTTGGAGAGCTTTTATGTCATGTAGAACGCCTGCTGGAACCCGTTCACAGGTGCTACAATAGACACCCATGAACCGGTCTCAGCAGGCATTGGGACTATTGTAGAAAAAGAGAACAGTATACCGGTCTATGGATTGAAGTTTGGGTGGACTATGAGACTGGGTTATTACAAAGACGTACGGACACCTGCCATAACAATGTTCACACAAGTTATCGAGGCAGGTGGTGACTTGCCGCGCACTAGATGGGCCCCTGAAACTGCCGTCGCCAAGACGACCAGGAGCAACATCGGTGTGAGCGGCTCAGGGGTGTCGAGAGGTGTGCGCCGCTTTCTACCCAGTGGCTGTTAGCAGCCACTGTGCCAACTCGCGTCTTATGCATCTTTCACTTCCACCCCTGGAGCATATAGCTCTAACGACTCCTCTCTGGACGGCCAATTAAGGCAAGCCAGAGCTGAGAGTCCTGCGGGTCCCCTTGGGGTCCACTCCGACCGACGAAGACACGCCGGAGACGGAGACCCTGACCGACTCTCGGGAGCACTCGGGTCCGTGGGGTCGTTACTTCCCAACAGCTCGCCACAAGCTGCCCTGCGGGCAAATTTGATTATTATTATGTATTATTTTTTACTTATTAACTTTTATTATTATTAAAGACCTCTCGACGAGTATAGGCCTCCTCCATTTCTCTCCATTTCTCTCCTTAAGAATTTATTAAGGATTATTTCTTTCATTGACACTTTTTTCCTAAAATGTATACTTTCCTCAAAAAATTAAAAAAACTGTGAACTGGGACATATTTCATGCAAAAAGGGGAGATTGCGTCAGGGGGAGGGGAAGGGACGCTACTGTGCGTAAAGCACCATACCCTAAAGTATCATACTACATTCATAAAAGGCTGGCTATAATTAGTTTTTCAAAAAACACAATTTGACCGAATCATAGGTCCAGACTCAAGAGTTGAAACAGAGCCAAATAAAAGAAATGCTGAGTTATTAATATCTAGATTTATTTAATATTTTTAATCTTTACAAGTTCAACTTGCAGGTTAATGTATAGAAAAATATAAATTAACATGTAATTTTATGTACAATAATCTGTTATGCTACTTACTGATCTATTGGACGATTATTTTACTTTTGGGAATTACTTAACCTATTATAAAGAAACAGGTTTACTTATTACCTAGTTAAGGCATTAAAATTCGTCAATCTTAGATTATATTAACCTGTCTAATTTTCTGACAAGTGTGCAAATCATTACCAGGATAAAATTAATTTAATTAATACAACAGTGTTCTACCCACAGGCACTTCTAAAGTAAACGAAACAACAAGCTTCCTTGGCTCGTACTAAAAAAGGCAGTCACACTCACACATCGATCTTGCTTTGGAAAATTTAAAGCATTTTTAGACAAGTGAATTTTATGGACTTGTATAGTCGATTGATCGATTCAATATCTAATAGAGACGCATCAATCGATTGTTGATTAGTAGTCTCCTCTAGGTCTTGAAGCTGGAACATCGGTATCTGGTGCGACCGCTGGCGGTGAGGTTGTTTCTGGAGTATCAAATTAAAATCCAACATCAACATTTAAAATAACTCCCGCCAAGTTGCACCAAATTCGGCGGGTCATGATCATGGACGACATTCCCCTTAACGATGACATTTTGCTCATCCACATGTAAGTAAGCTTTGCAGTTGAAGGTTTTGAAGCTGGAACATCGGTATCTGGTCCGGCCGCCGGAGATGGGGTTGTTCTTAGAATACGTGTAACCGTTGTGGAGGACGACCGTGCTGTGCTGCACACGTATGAATTGAGCTGAAATGGAGTAGATAAAGAGACACGATAAAATATAACTTAATTTTGGTTTAAAGGTATTTGTTTTATAATTTATTATCGAACTAGATCTTGCTTTTAAGAGCCGCTAAAAAAATAAAACCACTGATACACCTATCAGGATCACTTGTTCTCGCACGTTTTTATGAGTTGTGGTGAGTACACTTACTACGTGGTGTAGTGATTTTCTCTGTCTCGGGTACGAATCTGTGACTGAAGCAAAGAGGCTTCTGATGGAAATCAGTTTATAGAAAAAGGTCGAAAAACTATAATTTGATTAATTGATAATATTACATTTTATGACAAACCCAAGCAAGATCTTCATAACAATAAGCTAATTTGACTATGGGTATTAAAATAAGTAACACAGTGTACAGTTTGTTAAACCATTTAATAAAAAAATAACGAGATCGAAGCTACAATTTGTGCAAAATTATTTATTATTTGACTAGAATTGCATAACACTGTAAAAATGAGCTTTGGAATGTTTAAATTCGGCATGTTGAATGAAACCATCTTTTCATAGTAAAAAATGCTACAGGCAGAATTTAAAGACAAAGTTTAACGCGGAGTGCGAAGATGTGCGTTTAGAAAAATATGAGCTTTTAACAAGAAGGTCATAATTGCGATGGTTATTCGCTGTATTCATGCCCTGTGATATTAAGGAATTATCAATTATACATTTAATATCTTTAAAGACTGAACCATTACAAATATAAAACTGTAGCAGTAAAAATAATGTTGCAAGATTTGTTAAACGCCTCAAGAAGAATAATTACATTCGTTTGATACTGGTGATTGGCGTACAAATTATACATTTTACCATTAATGCAAAAGTCTGGCGGACCAGACAGGGAATTGAATTCTGCACCTCTGTTTCTAGGGCTTGGTTGCATCAAAATGTAAGTATGTATTTTCATATAATAAGAAATTAAGAAATAATATATGAGATCAAGATATTTTAACATGCTGAGTTTGACTAGAAAATCAACATCTATCTTACTATTTAAACTTATAGAGTTAAACAACATACAACATAACACCTTCTATAATAACTAATGAGATCAACTGACTAGGTATGTAGTTACAATACGCAATTACAAATGGGGCGTAAACGAAATTAACTAGCTACTCTTAAAACTATTGTGCATAAAATAATAAAAGATACTTACTGAACTGAACAATATGACTAATAATATTTCCTATTTTTTATAATATAGACAAATTTATATGACGCACTTTTAAATGTTTTTTAAACTACTAGTGAGTCGATCATTCATCATCATTTCTTTGCCTTACAAAATCATTTATATTTAAAATTTAAGTGATCTCTACCGCCCTCTACTTATTCATAAATATGTATAAATACATACATACTACTGTCTCATATATAATTGCATTGCTGTATGCAAGAAAAACGGTACCTATTTTATTTTATATTATACAAGCTGTGATCTTTTGTTGATTTTACTACTATTAATGAATAAGGCTTTTGTTTTAATAATTTAAGTGAATGTCAAATCACATCAGTTTTTTTGATTTAATGTTACCTATTTAATATGATGTTATGATTTATTTATACATCAACTGAAATAAGTTAGCGTTATTTCAGTTCTTGTAATAATTGCATAGTTTTATATTGAATTAGCATCTTACTAATTTTGCTGAACGAAATCAGAAGGGCGACTTGATATGATACATTTAACAATTCTAACATTCTAACTAGTATATCCGCAAAACGTAAAATGTAATATGTTAGATCAGCGGTCGGCAACCTTTTTTTGCGTAGTTTTAGTAGCGTAGTTAACGATGAGTAAGTTGACGCGGGCCACACTTTGTTAATATTTATGACTTTATCAGACATTGTCGTTTCTCAATATTACATAACCAGAGAGGCTCGCAGGCCGCAAGTGACAGTTTCACGAGCCGCATGCGGCCCGCGGGCCGCAGGTTGCCGACCGCCGTGTTAGATGATTAAGATGATTCACTAATTTCACTATGTCCAGTCTTAAATTAATACATCTTATGCTTAAAACGAGATCAGTGGTGCTAATATATATTATGTAGCTTTAATATTTCTAAACTAGCTACGATATCATTAAAGTATGCGACTAGCTAGTGGGATATCACTTTATTCTTATATTATAGTATGTGTATTCATTAAAACCATTACCATATCTGGACTCCAATTGCAATTGTTCGCTACAGTGCGATCTTCTAATGGTGTATTATGTGTGTCAAACGATATTTGTAATAATTAATATTGTATAAAGGCCACAGTCACACCGGCTGTGCGTACGTGCACGTGCGCTCAAATGTTGCAGGCATGCACACATCTACGCAGACGCATCCGGTCTGCACCGGTATTTAAATACCAGATTTAAGATATATCAGACTTCCAACATTCATGATAATTAAAAAATCCAAAAGGTGATTGCATTAGTCTGGTCTAAAATTGGTATCTGTAAGCTTTATAATAAAAAGTAGCATTAACATTTTGGAATTGTAGTTAATCATGTATTTGGTAGTGTCCAAATGTTAAATTTTGATGTATACTTAAACTTGTATTGACTAGTCCTGCATATACCTATACCTTCGTTCGTGCTACAGCACCAAATCATTTACAAACTATTTCCATTGAATTACACTCTCGAAAAATAACGTGCTAGTAATACTTCACTTATATATAAAACTATGATTTCACAATGTACTAGACTACTCTAAAAAGCTCTTAAAAGTATGTGATTGTAAACGAAGCTAATGTGCTTCTTAGTTTCATAGATTATGTCGCATGGTTAGGTCAGTGCCCTAACGTAGGCGAATACGGCTAAATGTGGCTGGCCTTTACATTAGAGCTTGTTACAGAATCAATGTGTAAACAGCCCCAATGTGCAGGTCAGCCATACGTATCCCACAGACACACCCGTAATGATCTTTTCCATTTTTCTAAACAGCTAGTATGGCTACGTGGGTACTGGGTACTTAAGTTGGCCATCTTCCTGTACCAGGTAGGTACTCATTTTATAGTAAAGTCAAGAGTTCTGCAAACTGACACGTCTTGTATTACCTCACCAAGTCACCATACCCTGGACCTCCGTTCATTCGTTTTTTAACAAGCTTATGTTTGGTTTAAGGTGGGTTTAAAGCTTTTTGGAGTTCTAGTTAAGAGAACGTTAGTGCGTGCAATGGTGGCATTTCAAGATAAAATTATCTTTAAAATCCTAGCGAAATATTGTTTCTTTGTTTTTCTCATTTTCATTTGTGTCAAATTTCTAAACTCCATTATTTATGGTGAATGTTAAGGCTTTCGTAACCGAGTGAACCAATGGGGCATTCCAGAAGAATGTCGCTTACGATATACCATTCTTTTAATACTCCTGAATATGCTGAGAAAGCGAATTTTGGTCTGGTACCTAATATTTCATGACTTGGGTAACAAATTCACAGTATATTCTCGAGATTTAATCATTTGATTAAAGTATATTTGTAAGCGACATTCTCGTGGAATGCGCCCACCGCCCAATTCATTTATTCAAGGAACCATCTAAACGGTTACGTGTAAATCTGGTTCATACATTGTCAGATCCAGATATTTAGCTAAGTTAAGATATCAGTTTCGTATGGGCCCCCCAAAGGCGTCGTGGGTGTGGTCCATGTTGCTTCTGACGATGGTCATGTCATCGGCAAGGTGGAGATAGGCCTTGCACCTGTGCCAACGGTTTTTCGTGCAGCCCCAACGAAAGCCGCTCCTGGTCCGGCTCTGCTTGTAATACGTGAAGTTGTGATAGACTAGACGCTCCTTTCCCCTGGCCGTCATGAATATGTTTACTGAAATGTAAGTTGATATAAATATCATACGTGGAAAAATAATACTTTGCTACTATTTGCAATTGTGCATGAAAGAATTAACTACAAGCCTTGTTTGTGTATTTGCCAGAATTTTGCAGGGCGGTGATTTTTTTTATTCCTATTTATAATAATGGCAAATTAAAGGAGTATTAGTTTAGTTGAAATCAAAATTTCTTAATATAAAACAGTCCATTACAGAATTGATTAAGATATTTTGGAAGCTATGATTACTAATAGATTTAAGAGTAACACAAAACTTCCTTTAATTTACTGTAGGGCGAAGATTTAATCAAAATAGTAATTTGTAATCACAATTTTTATTCGTATATCATAATCGCGAAGCGCGAGCTAAAATATCGTTATAAACGTCATATTTTCATAGATAATTGACAACGATGATGACATTGCCATACTTTGTCATTGCAAATGGCATACTGAGTTAACTTGGTCCGATTTTGTTTATATTTAAAGTCGAATCCATCCTTTCTTGGTCCTCTTATAACTCGGAGGTTCATGGTTGTGACGATCGACAACTTTCTCAATGTCCAGATTCCCGGACACCAAAAGGTACGACTTGCAGAAGGATTCGGTGCAAATCCACTTGTATCTGTTATACTTATTGCTGGCCCGACCCTTGTTAGTGTAGGTGTGCTTATTGAATCTCACTAGCTTCTTGCTGTTCGTTAAAGTTATAAGTTGACCAACTGGAAGAAGAAGAAAAATTGATAAAGGCTTTTGAAGAGACGGGACGGGACGGGACATTTTTGAACAGGCTAATGGGGTTGGCAACTGTCAAAAGTATAGACGGCGCCAGGCCACCAGCCTTTTTATCTGCCTCTAGTTTTGTTCTATGAGATTTGGCTTAAAGAGCATCAAAGCCATACAATAAAAAAAGTATTTGACACTATTCGGCTCGTAGGACTGACAGGTCTGCACCATCTGTGAAATACTTCGACCGGCCAATCCAATTATAAGGCACTTTGAGAAAATGAAAACTCCAGTGATTTTTGTGGGGTTTGGGTAAAATGTCTGCATTTGATTGTGTATTTTAATGTTTGTAAATCGGAGTTTCTAATTGTGCCTGTCAGTAGAGTACTTTACCACGGTGTTCATATTCCCTTTATCACTGACGATTCTAAAGTGTTTTTAATACGTGAATCCTGTTGCCGTCCCTTCTTCTTCTTATTAGCTAATATGCGCCATTTTGTTTTGGCTAAATGATGCTCAAGGGGCGTCATGTCTTTCATTAAACGCTTTTTGTTATGGTATCTTTCTCTGTGCCTCTTCTTCATCTCTTTTTCTCTGTCAGGGTTATGCCTGAGTCTTTGTCTGTATCGTCGCTGTTTTTCAGCGGCAGTCAAAGGTCTACGTTTTCCTGGAATTGTCATTTACACCTTATTATTTTAATTGGCATTGTTACTCTGATTATTAAATTGTTGAGATTTATAGGAATACATAAACCTAAAATAGATAAGGTTTTCATTTTTTTTCACAAGGTGTTTGTTGGTATCTAAATTTATTTTGGACAAAAAAGATAATTTTGCAATTAATATAATTTATTGACCAACTATTTTATTTACAAGGGCAATAAAACCAATAAAAATTACTAGTTTTAGATCACGCAATTATCATTTCGCCAGTAGGTTTTATACATTATAAAATAAATTTCTTTTGACTGAATTCATTGTTCTAAACTTTAGATTTTCTGTCAAAAAAATCCACCATATTGTGTTTTTACGCGTACTCTCAAATTACAAGCTACTAATCTATCTAACTTTAATATATTTGCCATTATTATTCATATGATATCGGGGAGGCGGATGAATCTTGTTGGCGACTCTTCCTCTTGTCATTCGCTGTGCACCATTTTGTTTTAGCCAAATAATGCTCGAGCGGCGCCATGTCTTTCACTAAACGCTTCTTATTATGGTATCTCTCTCTATCCCTCTTTTTTATCTCATTGTATTTGCCAGGGTTATGTTGCTTTCGTCTTAATCTGCAGCGTCGCTGTCTTTCAGCGGCAGATAAAGGTCCGCTAAGTTTTTCTGGAATTAATATTTACACCATATCATTTTTAATGGCATTAATACTCTAAATATGATTTATAGGAATAATATATAAACCTGAAGTGGAAAGGGGATTTGTTTGTATCAAAGTTTTTTTGTTATGAGAACTTATATTCTTTGAATAGATAAACGTATTTGGAATTAATATAATTTTAATTCATCAATTTTATTTACAAGGATAGTAAAATAAATAAATAAATGACTAATTCTCCATCACCAAGTACAAGCAACTAATCTATCTAACTTTAATATATTTTCCATTATTAGTCTTATGATACGTGGGAGGCAGATGTGTGTGGTTAATGTTAGCTCTGGTAATGTTGGCATCGTGATCTAAGTGCAGGTAGGATCTGCAGCGGTGGTTGCTGTTGTTTGTGCAGTACCAACGAGATCCCTTGGCAACTTTGCCGTGTTCGTAATATGAGAAGCCATCGTATAGGTAAATCAGCTTCCCGTTTTGTAATTCTATGAAAGAACCTAAAACATTTTACATTGTTCAATGAAGTATTCTTATTTCCAAATATGCAATATTTTGCTATACAAGGTTTTATTTCAATAAACAAATTTAATGTCAATGCAGAATTTGAAGCAATTACGAGTAATATTTTACTTCATGTTTATTTCAAGATTAATACGTCGAACATACATACTCCATGTTCACATCACTTCATTGTTTTTACCATAAGTACTTGTATTATAAATGTACCATTACGCTCCGCAATTGTTGCGTCATTTAGGGTCCTCGCTAAATTGGTTGTTCAATACTTACGCTATAGAATTTCCAATTTAGCAAGAACCCTAAATGGCATAGGTAACAATCCCGTGTGGTGACTGTACATTATCAGACTACATATCATATCATTTAACTATACATATACAGCCAATATACCGGAAATTCTTTGTATTCCAGCCATATCCAGATGCCGTAGGTTCAGGAGTTTTTGGAAAATTACAGCGCTTTTTTAGATCATAGTACGATGCCGCAGACAGACAAGACATTGGCGTCAAACATATTATAACACCTCTCTTTTTGCGTATACAAGTAATTTGAGTAACTATATTACCTGATTTTAATATATCTGCCACTGCTAACCCTGTGGTACACAGGCGGTGGATGGGTGTGATTTATATTGGCCCTGAGGAAGTTGAAACTGTAATCCAGGATGAGAAAAGATCTGCAGCGATGTCTGTTGTTGCTTGTGCAATACCAACGCACACCTTCGGTGATCTTCCGCTGCTCGTAATACGAAAAACCGTTAAATAAATACACCTGTTTCCCGCTTTGCAGCGTAATGAATCCTGAAACACGGTAAATGAATAGAGATTCCTACCTTGTTATGAGGATCTCTTCAATTAAAACCAAAATATTACTTTGCTAATCCGCGAAAAGATAACGTACTTGTTAATCAGCGCTAACCCGTTATACTTACTTGCGTATTTTTACATGTAATTTATCAAGCAGGATCTCTTCAAGTAGTGAAACAAATATGTCAGTGAGCTGTCCGCTGACCAGAGCATAACCATCGTTAGCTTGATCTAATGATTTAAGATTTAAACAGTTTGCAGCAGATATTGCTTTTTATATTTATATGCCATTGAATATTCTATTATAGTATTTTTCAAACTCGATGGGTGTCATTTCAATACAATTTTACGAGATTTGGCATTTTTAGTTTATAAATTATATGGAGATGACACCTGACGCCCTACCAATCGAATATGGAAAAGTTTCAACGATAATGAATTAATTAAATGTTTTATCTTTAATTTCTGAAACTAGTTCTACCTATACAAAGTATAAGTAATTACAATTACACATACCTACATACTTATATTCACTAAAAAATCTTCGCCTATTTTAATTGAAGATTCACTTCTCGTTTCATGCAGAATAAAATGAGAATCTAATAATCAAACTAAAAAAATAAATCATGACAATATATTTCACAACATGTTTAACAGTCTCAAGGGTTGCTTAGTTTTTTGTTAATTTATTCCAGTGTTTCTTTACTTCTTGTTGTCATTATTTGCACATATCGGTTTGATTTTATGATAACATGTGTAGCTTTTCTAATAAGTCCTAAACTTCCTTTGTAAAGTTGAACCTTTCTATCTCTTTAAATTGGTCTTCGTTTTCTCTCTCTGATTTGCTTATTTTGGGATATCTTTATTGATAATCTTTACATTCTCATCCTTTCTACGTTCTTGGTTCTTTTAAGTTCTTATAAATCTTATGAAATTAAATATCAGGGTCTTTTTTGATAAGCTTTTCTCTATATTGTCTTTGCTTTTCAGCAGGTATATCTTTCTGTCTAAATAGGTCTTCTTTCTGCAAAATATAGCTAATTCAGTAGTATGAGTAAAAGTTTAATTTAGAATATAAAGTGTAGCTAAAAATTAGGTAATCTAAGCGGCATGGCTTCCAGAGAAATTCATTAATCCGACATTTTGTGATTTGTGTGTATGAGATTACTGAGAAGATTTAAAGTAAGTTCCTGGGCTATAAGGTAAATTTTCAGGAGGTAGTATTCATGTGCTGCAATTTTCTATGTTTTTGTCTCATCTTTCTCTCTCTCCAATATTTTCTGAGTTTCTCTTTTTCTAATTCGCTCATGTCTGCTATTTTAATTTTTTGTTTAATTTTTGTCCTTTCTAAATCCCTCTTTTTATACATTTCATATCTAACCGGATCATTTTTAAGCTTTTCTCGATATCGTCTTTGCTTTTCGGCGGCGGTCAGAGGACCCTTGTTTTGGAGTGGTGGGACTTCAGTGAACCAGATTAATTCTGTAAAAAATGTTTGTTTTTAGTGGACTAATTTCACTTTTTAACTAAACAACACATGAATAAACGCTTATAACAGGTATTAGTTTTATTATCATATCAACTGTTGTTTTGTTTAACAAACAAATGACATTGCAGTAGGTATTTGATGAAATTTATATTTTACTTAATGTTTACATCACTTAATTTTATCCTATTATGTACATATATTATGTAGGTACGTAAATTATCAGACTATATATAATATCACTTAACTTATACCCCCTCAACTTCGATCCGGAATTCATTTGTTTTCCAACAATGTTCATGTTTTTAAGTTTTTAAGAGGAATTTCAAATCTAACTTATGAAGATAAGATATGCAGGCAATTTGAGTAACTTTATCTGCTGACTTGAATAAATTTGCCAGTGATAGCTCCATACTTCGTAATGACACGCTCAACAGAAGCTGCCCAGATTTGACAATTAATTATAAAAATGAAGTTGAAGAGTTAAAGATAAAAATAATGCAACTACAAGAGAAACTTGAATTTGCTGATAGTTATAGTACTACACTTTTAGTCGAAAACGATAAATTAACCCAACAGCTATCGGAATGCAACCGGCAAATCCAACAGCTGAAGGAAATCTGTAAATCTACGTCTAAATTCACAAAACCAGCAAAAACCAAAAGTGAGAACAAACAGCAATCTTCTCAAACGAGTTTCAACAGTGCAAATTTGGATCTTGGAGTAGGAAAGTCTGCTCAAGCATCACAAAGTCCTCCGACTATAACTCCCATTCCCGCATCTAGCGCTGAATACGGACAAAAAATAACGGTAAACTGCGAAAACTTGCCTGGTAAAATATATATCCTAGGGGGTGGGCAAAGCAAAGGACTCGCGATCACACTACTGAGGTCAAGGCAGAACACGCAGTACCAGAAATACGAGGTAACATCCACTGTAAAACCTGACGCGCGTTGTGAGGAGATACTGAAATCACCAGAAACTTTAAGTGCTAGCTGTAATGATGTTATTATTATAAACATAGGTGAATGTGATTGTAACCCATTAGCATTACTTGCAGAGCTCAGCGCGTTTATAAAAATGCGCCCTAAAGCCTTTATTATTGTTACTGGTGTGAAAAAGAGTATATACTTAAACGAATGCACACTGAATAACACGATGAAATTGCTTTGCAAACTTTTTGACAACTGTACGTTTTTGGACGTCACAGACCTAACCTATAATGTAAACCTTAAGTATAAGTTATGTTCAAAGATTAATTTTCTCATCGACTTTCGGGACTATTCGAATAAATATTTGAGTTACAACAATTTGCAAAAAACGAGGAACTGTAACCCGAATAATCAGGCTGATACATCACACCATGCGGAGGTACGGTGCAATAAAGGTACTATTCCTTATTATTTTAAATACACCTCGCATAATATTTACGGCAACACAGGGACAAGGTTAACACAAAGAGTTATCACTGATTACTTCCCAAAAAGCTGTAAAAGGGCTAATACACCACAACTAACACAACAAAAAAGTACAAGGTTAACACAAAAATACATTACTGATCACTTCCCGAAAAGCTGTGAACGGGCTAATACACCACAACCAACACAACAAAAAAACAACCCATTTTTTCGTCCCTCAAAGTAATTTATTCTCAATCCTTCACCAAAATATAGCAGGTTTTATGAGTAAAATAGAATTGCTAGAATTAACACTAGACGAATTGGTTGAAAATAATAAGAAGTTTGACGTATTATGCCTCACTGAAACATTTATTCGACAGGGTAATGAAGGGAATTTGCGCGTGCCTGGCTACCGGCTGGCAGCGTCCTATTCTAGGTCGCACCAAAAGAGAGGTGGCGTTTGCATACTTTGCGCGAATCACATTCAATCGCGAGAGCTGTCACTTGTGAAAGAGTTTGCTGTAAATTACGTATTTGAAGGCTGCGGCATAGAAATACCGTCAATAAAGTGTATAGTGATTTGTATTTACAAAACTCCAACTGCTTTCTCATCATCTTTTCTACATAAATTGGAAATCCTCATGAGCAAGTTAAAACATAAATTAAAATATAAAATAATTATTGCTGGGGACTTTAACATAGACCTACTAAAGACCACAGAGAATTCAACTGAACTTAAAAGAATTGCTCACAACAATAATTTTGTACTTCATATACTTCGCCCCACACGGAAAGATTCATGCCTGGATCAAATATTATCAAATATTTCAGAGGCTCGAGGCGAAATCCTTGATTTAGGCCTGTCGGATCATGAAACAGCCCAGACCCTAACGTTCAGTGTACGTAATATACAAAAACCGCGCTTGAGTTTTTATCGCTATAAAAGAGACTACAGTTTAGATAACATAGCAAAATTCAACGAATGCCTTAATAGTTTGTCATGGTCTGACGTGTACACTGAAGGTGATGCGACAGTGGCATTCAATAGTTTTTATGATACGTTTATACTATTTTATAAATTATGTTTCCCAGTTAATAAAGTAAAATTTATATTAAAACCTAAAAATAGTGTGTGGTTTACAAGAGGTATTAAAAATTCTGTAAAAACAAAAAGAAGACTGCGCTTCAGTTATTACAGAACACCGAAGAACCATGCTAGCGCTTTGCCAAGTAAAACTAAATTTAATAATTACTCTAAGCTTCTCAAGCGCTGCATAAATCAAGCTCAAAAACTTGCGAACATTAATAATATACATCGATCCAAGAACATGTGTAAGGCAACATGGGAGGTAATTAAGAACATAACCACTAACAACATAGGTG
Organism: Cydia splendana; assembly: GCF_910591565.1. Classification (NCBI taxonomy): domain Eukaryota; kingdom Metazoa; phylum Arthropoda; class Insecta; order Lepidoptera; family Tortricidae; genus Cydia; species Cydia splendana. The sequence continues at coordinate 27,926,488 of NC_085961.1, forward strand.
GGACAAACATCGAGAAACTGGTTGTCGAAGGTAGTCCTATATCAAGTCCTACTGACATTGCAAATACTTTTAATGACTTTTATATAAATTTGACTAACGTAAATAATAATCCTAAACCGAAGCCTGACATCTCACTAATCAATTGTAATAATGCTAATATGTTCTTATCGCCGACAGATGAAAATGAAATTCGTAAATTTATTGACACTCTAAATCCGACTAACTCAGCGGGCTATGACGAAGTCCAAACTAAAATATTAAAAGGGTGTAAACAAAGTATTGCTGCAGTCATAAGCTACCTAGTAAACTTGTCATTCACTTGTGGAGTCTTCCCGGAGCCCTTAAAACTCTCTCTTGTTAAGCCACTTCACAAAAAAGGTAGTAAAGAATGCGTAGAAAACTACCGACCAATTTCGCTGGTACCTATTATCTCGAAAATATTTGAGAAGGCGTTTCACGAACGCCTATTGTCATTTTTAAATAAGTTTAATGTATTGAAATCCGAACAATTTGGATTTCAAAAGGGTAAATCAACATCACTAGCTGCCTTTACGCTGACAAACAAGATTTTAGGTCACTTGAACCAGAGCTTACCAGTAACGACTATTTTCTTCGACATGACTCGAGCTTTCGATTTTGTGTGCCACGAGACACTCCTGGTTAAATGCGAGCTCTACGGTATCAGAGGTGTAGTTAATGAATGGCTCAGAGACTATTTACGCACTAGGAATCAATTTGTGGAAATATCTCAAATCGACTCGGCCAACACGATTGAGGTTTATAGGTCTTCCACGAGAGTGAACAAGGTCGGCGTACCGCAGGGGAGTATCCTGGGTCCTCTGCTTTTTTTACTGTACATTAACGACCTACCGAATGCGATAAATTTTGACTGTATACTCTTCGCGGATGACCTATCGGTCGTCATACCATGTAGTGATGACAAAACGTATAATAGTGACATAAACAAAACAATCGCTGATGTAATAAACTGGTTGCATAGGAACAATCTTCAAGTAAATATATCAAAAACCACATTTGTCCAGTTTATAAATAGAAATGGCAAAAAGCAACAACTGACTGTAACTTTCGCAGATCAGGTAATAACGGAATCAAGTCAGACAATGTTTTTAGGCATTTGTTTAGATGACAGATGTTCTTGGGGTGAGCATATTAATAAATTGTGCAGTAAAATTAACACGTTTTCTTATGCGCTTTGGAAATTGGCTAAAATTAGCACCAAGCAGACCGCAATACAGGCCTATCACGGCTATGTTTGCTCACTCCTCAGATACGGCGTTCTCCTCTGGGGAAATTCAACCCATGCAAGACGCGCACTTTTAGCACAAAAACAGTGCATCAGGGCGATCTGTGACGTAGACGTCTTAACATCTTGTAGGCCGCTATTTATAGACCTGAATTTATTGACTGTGCCATGTATCTATATCTATGAAGTTTGTTTATTCGTTAAGGCCCACCCAGAACTCTTCAAAACTTTCAAAGATATATGCAACTTTCCTACAAGGTACCCAAATCGTCTGGCTGGTCGTGGCCGTAAGACACAATTGTACAGCAATAACGCATACTGTAAGTCCATTGACATATTTAATTGCCTACATGATGACATTAAAGATTTGCCTATCAGTTTATTTAATCGTAAACTTAAGAACTGGCTCATTCAAGAATGTTTTTACTCTGTTGAAGAATATTTTGATTACTTTAGACATCAAACTTGACATTTTATGATATAAGAAATTAGTTATTGAATCTGTATTGTAGTTATGACATTAGTAATTTAATTGTAATTTTGACATTTTAATAATACGCTAGATATAAGTGCACTAGATTGTTAGATTTAAGTACTCTAAGTACGTACCGTTGCATGCTTCTTTTTATATTTAGGTATTTTCTAGAATAGTTTTGCATGCCAGCTTTTGGTGGAATGTGTGTGACCACGATATACTTTTATAACATCTTTTTGTACCACATTTTAAAGCGAAATAAAGATATTTGTATTTGTATTTGTATTTGTAACCTTGTGATACAAGGGCGGTGGATAGGTGTGATTAATTACTGATTATAAAAATGCTAATTGGTAAAACGGTTTTATTATCTTACCTAACTGTATCGATGTAGAAAATACCATTAGTTGTATTAATTAAAATTACAAGTCATTCCTTATCAATTTTTGTTCTGTCTTAGTCTCTGTAAGAAATGTTTTTCACCTACAGTAACATATACCACTATTCCTGATTCTATTTACTTTGCTGTTCAAGTTTCTGATGTTCATAAGTAATTCTATAGAACTGCAACAGGACCATTTTAAGTCAAAATTGAGAATGCTAAATGTACCTAGAAATAAGGCAATCTAGCGGCACGGCTTTCAGAATGATTGATTGATCTGACATTGCTTGTATAGTGAGAAGCATCAAAGTATGTTCCTGATACTACGTTCATCTTTTCTAAATATGATTCAATTGCTGTAATGTTTTATTTAGTTTTTGTTTAATTTTTCTCTCTCTCCAATATTTTCTGAGTTTCTCTTTTTCTGGTTCGCTCAGGTCTGCTATTTTAATTTTTGGTTTCATTTTTATCCTTTCCAAATTCCTTTTTCTAACCATTTCATATTTAACCGGATCTTCCTGTTTAAGCTTTTCTCGATATCGCCTTTTCTTTTCGGCGGCGGTCAGAGGACCCTTTTTTTGAAGCAGAGCGATATCAGTGTAACAACTAAATTCTGTAAAAAAATGGTTGAAGTAATTTAGTTCACTAAACGTTTTTATTTGCACGAGTAAAAAAATACAATATGAAATGTAAAATCTTTTGACTATTATTTTGGGTTATTTGTGAACTAAGCTTAATTCATAAATTAGGCTTTATCAGTAAGAATACTATGAATAATATTGTCATTCATGCGTTCCATTTTAATTTTCAATATCTGGGAGACCGATCTTTGCTCGGAAAACATAAAAACTCAAAAATGCGCGTTTTCCCAGAGATAAGACCTAGCTAGATCGATTTATCGCCCCCGAAAACCCCCATATGGCATATTTCATCGAAATCGTTAGAGCCGTTTCCGAGATCCCCGAAATATATATACATACGTATAAATAAATATATATATATATATATATATATATATATATATATATATATATATATATATATATATATATATACAAGCATTACTCGTTTAAAGTTATAAGATTGTATCTCATTTGATTTCAATCGCTAGGCTGTTAATAGCATTGGTTTTACTCGTACATAAAGGTTTCTGATCCGTTTCAGTTTATTTGCCATAAAATAACATAAGCATGGATGGATCATCCATGGTCATACATGGTATGGATTTTCCGTTTTCGTATCCGCCATCTCGTCCGGCGTCGTCGTCGTCTATTTTGCATTCTCTTGAACAACCACTAGCAGCTCGGCTCCCTGGCTAAATGCTTTCAGCCCAGTTTTATTGAGTCTGTCATTTATTTGCCTATCTCAGCAATTTGTGTTTTGCATGCGCAAACGATGGGTTTTTTCCTTCTTTCACTTTACATCGGATGCAACTACCTATATATTTTAAATTAGGTAGCTGGTACTAGATAAATTGAAAAACTAACGTCCTGCAGGTGCTAGCTTGATGAATCAAGGCATGACATGCGCCAATGGCCTCACTTAGACTTAATAAAAAACACTTTTGAATGAATGGATGAATATACATTTATTTGATATCACAAAATGGACATACAACACAGTAGATAATGTATAAGAATAAAAAAAGACACCAAGACGTCAAACAGGAGCCCCACTCAGCTTGATGCCAGCCAGGTCTTCAGTGGGGATCTTACTAACCTAGCTTGATAAAGAATAAGTGCCGATACAGATGTAAGCGAGTTTACACTACTAATAACAAACAAAGTAAAAACAGATTTAAAGGTAAAATTAAACGAATAAAAAATATAAAATAGCTTACGTTCTCAGCATTATTAGTGGGGTAATCTATTTTTTACATGGCAACAGCAACTACGCGCCGTGCAGACGCTATAGTTCGTTTTTTAGCACTAGAAAAAAGGTAAACAATCTTGACGTGTCTTTTAATTGAAAAACACTTTTTTAAAAAGAAGTCACGGCAAATATGTAACAATTATGAATCTAATACGATCATTTATATTCTTCTGCTCTGCTTTCATAAGTAATAGTTATTGATTTTTAAAAAGCGTTTTTCAAATAAAAGACATGTCAAGATCGCTTACCTTCTTTCTAATGCTAAAAAAACGAACTATAGAGCGCCACAAAAATACTTGACAAGAAGTTTATTACAAAAGCCGATCTGTTTACACACAATTAGGTACGCCATACGAGGCTATGTAAAGATGATAAATGCGGAGATTTGAAAGGTATGGGGAGGGTCGCTAACACAGAACTGTGATTTCATAACACGCCGATTTCCTCATATTTACGCAGAATAATTTATTTATAATGAATCAGAAATCAAAATATTATTTATTCAAGTAATCTTTAGTAACAAGCACTTTGAAATCGTTTATATAAATATCGTCTTAGTCTAATTATTAGAGCACGTTATTCCAAAATTGATGCTTACAAAAGTCTGCCTTATTCTACCGTTTTCTTCTATGAATGATCAGAAATGTCATTTGTAAACTTCTCTATTTTGTTAATGAACAAATAAGATTGAGTTCGCTACAACTATCGTTTCTTTAGTATTTATGATACGGCCTAAAACACGGCAAGCATAGTCCTATCATATTGGGACAATTCGGGCAACACGTAAGAGTGTTTCTTCTTCTTTTGTCTGTATCCCAGCAGTGTTTGCATCTTCGCCTCTTGGTATGTCCACGTTCGTTTTTCTCTAAATATGCGGGTAGGTGAATAAATCCTGCAAAAATGTAACGTCTTGTTTTACAAACCTCTGACGTTAGCGTTGAAATTTAATGTGTTTGTGACTCGGTCATTAAGCGAACATGACTGTACATTTCATATCACATCAACAATATCAATAAACAATAATTTATTGTGTAAAAGTGCACAGCACATCTTACCTTAGATCTCTAAATCTTACCTTTTCAGGCATTCTCATGTTACTTAGTTAAACTATAGCTAACAAAACTATTAAGTTATTTCAATTAAACAATGCCACTACAATGTCGAAAAATACACGCTGAAATAATCCATTGAATTTTAATGGATGCCAAAAATTAATTAATTACAGATAATCAAAATCATTTAGGTAATTTAAAACTATTACAATATTTAATCTATGTCACACGTGAAAAAATCGTTGATAGAGTAAAACCATTTCGATATCATCCATTCCTTAGTTCTTTTCTTAAATGTTCTTAAATTTATCATCTTTAAATACGTCAGCTACCTTATTATTTTCTATGAACATAATATAAGTCTTATTGGAATTTATACGTAGCTTAACGTATTTTTGTAGACGATATTACTTGCCAAATTTCATAGTTCTAGGTCGACGGGAATTACCCTATACATTTATATATATATTTTGATTCCCTTGAGTGTATAGTAAATATACGTTTTTTGCGCCATAAACGGCCGTATCTTTTTTTACGTTAGAAGTTTGATTTTATCTCAGCTTCAAGGGACTATAGACCTAATAGTATACGGTTTTAATTTCAACTCAATACCTACCCTATACAAAGGGTCTTGACAGACAGACGGACGGACGGACAACAAAGTGATCCTATAAGTATAAGGGATCCGTTTTTCCTTTTGAGGCACGGTACCCTAATATTATATTATACCCAAAATATCTAACACCATCATTGAATTTTATTTTAGGCGCTTTGAATTCCTTAACTTCCAGATAGCCTCCAGTCCTTCATTCTCTGCTTAACCAGGGTGTGGCGTGAGCCCTAAGTTTAGTGTTTTAACTAATTTTGATGTATTTCCCAGAGTTAGTCCTATGGTACCGAGGGGCAGCATGAGTGTGAGTGGCTACTGCTTTGAGGACACGCATCTCTTGGTCCAGGTGGAGGTAAGACCGGCAACGGTGATTGCTCGTGCAGTACCAACGGGAACCGTTAGCTACTTTACCCTGTTGGTAATACGAAAAGCCCCCGAAAAGGTATAGCAGCCTTCCATTTTCTAGTTCTATTATGGTACCTGAAAAGTAAGTTGATATTTACCATTCTTCTCTCAGTTTCCATGTATTTTCTTACAAAATTTTTCATTTTGCCATCTTATCTCAAATACCTATGGAAAATTTTAAAACAGGAAAATAATAGGAAGGGATTCGTGAAGAAAAACACTGTTCTTAGATTATCCTCAAAAGATTCTTATTATATTCTTACAAATCACATTAATGTACCTACAATCTACAATATCTACTGCGTTGAGTAGTCTTTACTCGATCGCGGTCCTAAGTGTACGTTGCAGGCTTCTAGTTCCTAACCTCTAGTCTGTGTAAGTACGAGTACGATAGGGATCTTGACCGATTTGTAGTCATATTTTGTTTAGAACGATTTTCTGCTTTATACACCACATCCGAGGTTTGAACACACGATGACTACCACACGTATATGAAAGGTTAAGCCTAGGCTTTTACGTACTTTCCATTTTTCAACTGATGGTACCTTGAAGGCTCATGGTTATGGTTGAGCCTCGATTTGATGACATTGTCATAGGCATCCATGTGGAGGTAAGCTTTGCAAGTGCCGCTCCTGGTGCAGGCCCACCTGGACGCGTTGGTCAGGAGATTTTGCTTGTAGAACGAGTGGCCGCAGTATATGAATACTTCCTTTCCATTCGCTAGTTCTAGTATAGCACCTGAAAAAAAAAAGATACGGATTCGTAAAGAAAAAACACTGTTCTCAGATTTGTCCTACACAGATTTTTATTATTGTCAAAATTGGAACTACTATTTTAGAATAGTAGATTGTTAACCAAGGGACGAAAGGCATTCATTTATGCCGATTTAGTTAGTAATAGTCCGAGGCTGAAATGATGCCTTTCACCCGAGTTAAACACTCTAGTTTTTATTTCGAATACGAGGAAAGTAAAATGCATGTGTTTTTTTAAAAACATGACTATGTATACATTTTTATATTCTTTTTCAGGGTACAATCAATTAACAATCTAGGCATAAGTATCGTTATTTATGGGATGGGGAGTCAAATATCAGAATGGAAATTGTATAACCAATCCATTTATACCCAAATTTAAATTGCTTATCGTAAAAAAAAACGTACTTGGAACCTAAAATGCTCTAGTGCAGAAACGTATCATTTTCTGCACACCTTTTAGAACAACAATGACCCTCTTTTAGAGCATGAGAAATAAAAATGTATCATATCTAGTATATCTACTGTATTAAGTAATCTTATTCAACTGCGGTCCTTTAAAAGTGCACGATGTCAGGTTCCTAGTTTCTTGAGGGCGAAAGACTAGGCTTTTACATATTTTCCATTTTTCAACCGATGATACCTCGTAGGGACATGGCTATGATCAAGTCTGGATTTGATGACGTTGCCAGAGGCATCCATGTGGATGTAAGCTTTGCAAGAGGCGCCTTTGTTACAGCGCCATCTGGTCATGCAGTTGGTCAGGTTAGTTTGCTTGTAAAACGAGTGGCCGCCGTATATGAACACTTTCTTTCCATTCGCTAGATCTAGTATAGTACCTGGAAAATGGTGTTGAAGGATTGTTCTCTGTTTGGATAATTTGCTGGGACATCAATTGATTATTGCACGACAAAAAGTCCATCGCTCTCGTGGAAGGGGTGCCAAGTTTAAAGCATATCACAGAGGGAGCGATAATATATCGGCATCTGCCGATATCTTTCACGTACTATTTGACAAAGTCCACACACGAAGCTGTAATATATGAGGGAGCGATAATATATCGGCATCTGCCGATATCTTTCACGTACTATTTGACAAAGTCCACACACGAAGCTGTAATATATATTTCGGTATCTGCCTATATCTTATCGCAAGGCATCTGCAGATGCCTCTGTCGGTATCTGCCGATATCGGCCGATATATTATCGCTCCGTCTGTGACGAGCTTTAAATGAAAATCAACAAGCTAAAATAAAGTCTATTATTTTTACAAGATTTCACCTACCACCTTACTACATTAATTTGTTGGTATACAAATGCACTGTGTCCAACAAGGATTTCGAACTAACCTATATAAAAAGATTTCTCATATTTTTAAACACAAAATTAATCTCAAATTATTATATTTTTAAATATTTTCCAATTTTCGTCATTTGGTACTTCGACGGCGGGTGGTTGTGGTCGCCCTTGACGAACTTGACGTTAAAGTGCTTGTCAAGGTGCAAGTACGTATTGCATTTCTTGCTAGAAGTACACGTCCAACGAGAGCCGCCTTTGCTCAAATCGCTTCTTTTGTAGAATCCGTAGTTGCAGTACAAGTATATCTCCTTTCCATTTACTAGCTCGATTAATCCTAAAAGATATGAATATTTATAAGTTACCTACTGATGACGGGTATGAAGTCTTGATCATCATCTTCCTCGCGTTATCCCGCCATTTTGCCATGGCTCATGGGAACCTGGGGTCCGTTTGGCAACTAATTCCAAGAATTGGCGTACGCACTAGTTTTACGGAAACGACTCCGGTCTTATTGGGATTAGTCCAGTTTCCTCACGATGTTTTCTTTCACCGAAAAGCGACTGGTAAATATCAAATGATATGAAGGGGTGATGAATGGAGGGGGGGAAGAAAAGGGTATGAACAATTAAATATTAAGTACTCGAGGTTTCCATGGACGATGGCGTAATCTTCATTACTCATTTAAACATAGTAAGTGAATTAAAGTCTTATACGCTTTACAATAACGTTGCTTTGTAATCTCACATGACAATTTAACTTCAGGCGCTGGGCGTGGACTAGCCAGTGGAAAACAAGGTATTGTGTGCCAAATAAAAACTATTTTTTCAGACGTTTATATATCGTAAGTAAAAAATAATAATCTTAAAAAATATATGATATTAGCAATTAATAAACAATAAAGCAATAAAAAGTGATGCTTTTAATGTTGCAGTAAGGTCCTAACATGATTTTGATACTTTTCACAAACTTTCGACTGTTAATCTTATCAATGTCCACGGAACTCTATCTAAGGTCGCTCCCTCATAACTGAGGATCGTCGTGATCGATGGATGTGGATGCTCCACACCTAGTTTTTGTGATCTGCATCCATCGGTGCCTGTTAATCGCGTCTCTGACGACCGAGCAAAAATTGATTGAGGATGGGGCCCCAGGTTACTTGATCGCTCCATCTAGTTGGAGACCGTCCCTAAACTTGATTTAGGTATTAGTTCAAATTTTAACATATTTGCCATTGCTGGTAATATGGTATAAGGGTTTCGAATGTTTATGCACCGCTCTGGAAGCGACGACTTTCTGACTCTCGTCTACGTGAATGTATGCGGAACACATACTGTTTCTAGTGCAGATCCATTTAGTAACCTTGCTTTTAGTCAAAAAGTTCATCTTCTTGAAAGCGTAGCCCTGGTATATGTAGAGTTGTCTGCCGGTTGTTAGTTCGATGATTCCTGTAAAACCATACATTTGGAGTAGTTTTTATGCAATATATATTATTGGGTATGTGGAGGGCGTCACGGTAGAGGAAAAAATGCAATGGACCACCCCAGGAGTCAAGACACGAAGCAAGAATTGCTGATCGGCCATTGATCTATACAGTCATCGCAGTCGATGTAGGCTTAGAAATACCTCTTTATATAGTCGCTGCAACTATCATCTGCAAAATACTGTGGCCATTTGGCCAATGATGATGAGTCTTTGAAGTTCAGGCTGATCATTTGTCATCAAACCGAGTTGTACCTATAGAGGAGCGCAACATAGATTCTTAAGGTGGAGTGGAGTGGCGCCGCGACAGAGACAAGCGACCGAGACAGAAGACCGCGACCGTCATTTGACGGTAGGCAACATATAAACGACAGTTCACGAGTGAGACAGAGACAGGCGACAGAGACGCGAGAGTGTCTGTCTCGCTCGCGAACTGTCGCTTATATGTTGCCTACCGTCAAGTGACGGTCGCGGTCTTCTGTCTCGGTCGCTTGTCTCTGTCGCGGCGCGAACCTCCACCTTTATATATGAAGGAGCGATAAGAGAGTTTACTATTTCAAAACACTGAGCCGATCATCCACCATTTCTTGTTTTCCTCGATCTTGTTCGTTATAATTTTCCTTACTTACATACCATGGACAGCAACATAGACCTTCTTAGCAATTCTTAAGGTGTAGTTAATTCATAGAACTTCTCGTAGGTACATAGCAAATTGTACCATTTCATTCTCTGCAGCATTCGTATGGAAAAGATACTTCTCCGGCCGAATTGCGACGTTAAATTCCATAAAACATTTTTACATAGCATCATTCATGAATTTTTTGGAAGATGTCAATACATTCTACTGCCCGTGAGATTAAAATGTTTCTACTAAACCTGTTATCTATTCAAACGTCCAAATTGTTAAAGAAAATGTGGTGCGCGCGTAAAAACGCCCCATACAAAAAAGCGCGCTCTGTGACGTCACGCCACACACCGCGTCTACGCCAAAATTTATGCATGAAATAAATGTAAATAAGTTTTTTCTCATTATAAAATAGGACAATAAAACATGTGTTAAAAATTTAACTTTTTAAATCTTTAATATCTTTAAAAAAATATTACAATAAATTGCGGAATCACATTTTTGGGTAATTTCGTGTCGATTCGTTGTCGAACGTGTTTAATTGAACAATCATAAAATATTTTTCATGCGCACATTATATTGCCAACTTGATATACTTTCCATTGCTGATCCTAACATAAATAGCAGGTGGATGATTATGTACATTCTTCGACGCGATGATGTTCTGATCATTGTTCACGCGGAGAAACGCGGAACATATGTCACTCCTGGTGCACACCCAACGTGTAACCATGCCGTTAGATATGACTTTCCTCTTCGTGAAAGCGTAGCCTCGGTACATGTAGAGTAGTTCCCCGGATTCCATTTGAATGATTCCTGGAAGACAATTTTCTTGTATATCTTGGTGTCACCATAATTCGATTGCCCATGCCCATGTCCCATCACCTGGGGTCGGGTTATAATTTAAAAGGTTTGTATATTAAAGTCATTTTACGATTTAACTCACGTATTTTTTAGTCACTCGCGCGACTTATTTCGGAGAACCTAATAGGTCTCCTTTTTTAAGCTCTAACAGTGCTGATCAGCGGTCACTTTAGTCGCGCGTATACCTAGGCTCTGTAAAACATGTCGCGCGAGTGATTAAAATAGGTACGTGACTTAAACCGTAAAATTACTTTAATGTTATAGTTGGAAGTCTGTGTAGGGTAAATCGTCTACTGGCTACCTTGTAATAACTGGACACGTTATACTAAACTGGCTAAAAAAAGAATTCTATTTATTTATACACACAATTTATGTAAACCAAATAGCATTGATTTATTGGATTTACTTGGATTATGTTAATATTTAACAGAATCTTTTTTAGTATAAGGTGTCCAGTTATTGGAAGGTGGCCAGTAATAGACTATTTACCCTGTAATCCTAGTATGGTTCGGTGTGGAAATCATTTTCGTCGTAGCATTGAATCTACAGAAAACAATTCGAAGTCAGACACACGCTATAAATGTTTAGTTTTCATTGTATATCCCGACTTTAAATTTCATTTCGAGCTCAAACCAATTAAGTACCACAGGTACAGTAGAGTCCGGTTAGTACGACTTCGCATATAACAACCAACCGCTTATAGCGACGTGAGTGTAGGCAGACAGAGCGGCTTGGAGAGCGCTGGTGAAAAGTGTCCACATTCGTCACGTCCCTCAGCCATGAGGATACGACAAAGAAGAGAAGAAGAAGTGTAGGCACTTGTTTGGTTTTAGTACTAGCTACTATGAAAGTACAACCGTTTATTACGACTCCGCTTATAACGACCGACCGCTTTTAACGACGGAAATTGACACAAAATCCGTCCGTCAAATCCGGTTACAACGACGAGCGACGTAGTTTTTACAAATAAATTGTTGGTAAGAAGCTTACTCCGTCCCGTGCACCCAACTTCCCTCCCCCCTTTGCCTATACGCAGCAAGATGAAATAGTCATGTGATGTTTCGGTTTATAAGAATTGTCTTAATTGAGTAGGCATAAGTTGTTTGTTGAAACAAAAGTAAAAGTTGACTCAAAATTGAAATGTTTGACAAAAAACTTATTTATTTTTTCATTGTCGATGTACGATTGTCGTCTTGATTAGATCCCTAAGAAGTACGACTTTTTATTTTACGGGATTCGAGTAATTTGCGGATGATGAGTGAGTACGCGTACCTACCTACAAAAGTGGCTTCTTCTAAACACACAAGTCTCTGCATTTAAGACAAAGTGTTGTAATACTAACATAAATAAATATTTTAGTTGAAATGTTTTTTTTTCTTTGATTGTCGCTTAAAGTATATAATAATAATATAGTAAGTATGTAATAAATAGAAAATGATGTAATTATTTTGATAAAAAAATATATATTAAAATTGGCAGTTCGTTTAGTGCGACGTCCGGTTAGTACGACGTAATATCAGCGGTCCCTTGGGCGTCGTTATAACCGGACTCTACTGTATTTTCAAAGAAAGGATACGTAGAGATTTCGCGTAAAACAAACGGTTAAGATTGATAAAAAATGTAATCGAAGGAAAAGAGCAAATCAAAAATAATCGTTAAAAAAGCAACACCACACTGTTTATAAGTAGTTGAGTAAAACCATTATACTAAAAAAAAAACACCAACTTATCACAATACTAACGTCAGTCTCATAGGAAACAAATCAGACAAATTTCAAGAATAAAATGAGATCTTAAATCCGAGATACTGTGATAATAATCACGAAAGAGACCTTACACGCTAAAACTACACGTAATATTTGATTAAAACACATAATTTCTAATCACATCATAATACTGGACTTGTCAATAAATGCAAAAAATATCACACTTTCCTGGTAGACAAAATTAACTTCTAAACACGGTTTATAGCTACGCAGCTTAAAGACACTTAATTTATTTTGACAAAGGCACATTCTATATATGTATAAATTGCTTGAATACGCGAGTTTAATAGTGGTATAAAATTAGTTTCATCTACGTACGCTAAAAGGATATCTTTAGAGGTTAATTATATTCTAATTCTAATGGTATACATTGATGAGTGATAAAATATTTGGCTGAAAGCATCATTAATAATTATTCCTTTTACATTATAAATTTGATGCAGTATCCAATAGATTTGATATAAGTGAATTACCAGCAGCTAAAATCTTGTAGGCAGTGATAAAGATGCATTCAACCAACTAGGTAACCGAATTCGCCATATAATCTAATCTACTACTAGGAATAAGCATATTGTGATGTAAAAATATCATAGTAAGATAGTCAGTAAAACTTATAAACTAGTAATCAGCGAAAACACTGTGAGCTACCAAATAATCTTGCAAGGATGACATCGGTGGGTCGACGCCGAAACCGAGATCATCATATTCAGGGTTATCCATAGGGTTAAGCTGCATTTCAGGGTTATCAAAATTCTTGACACGAATGCTAGGCTGTTTCTCTTTCTTCTCCTTTTTAGGCTTGGCGATCTTCTGCAGTTCAACTTGTTTCATAAATTCTAGTTTGCGTATTTCGTCGCTTTTTTTAGAAGTGAGTTTCTTCTTGCTCGGAGGGTGGCTGTGGGTGACATTAGCTTTGAGAACTTCAAGTTTATCGGTGATGACGAGGTGAGCCTTGCACTTCCACTTGGAGCCGTAGGCGGTGCAACTCCAGCGGTGAGCATTGGTCCTGGCCTTCAGGTGCTTGTAAAACGTGAAGTCGTTGAGGCGCAAGTTGATCCGACCGTTGGGACGAAGGTAGAATTCGACTGTGAAAGAAATACCAACATTGAATATATGAACCAATACGATAAGATGTTACGTATTATCTAACTTATTTAACATTATACAAAAGGAAGGTGAAACAATAAAGGTAAGCAAAGCATGATGTGTTTTAATATGTAAACTAGTAAACTTGCGCTTAATTAAAAAAATGCATACCATGATAGAAAGTAAAATCTAAGTCCTTATTGTATAACTAAAGGTTAATATGACTTTATTACTATGATCCTTATTATTCGAGACATCGTCATCCAAAGAGTATAAGCTATAGACCAGAGCATCTGCTTCATACAATCGTTCTGACATAACAATTATACTACACCATGTGTGCAACGTTTGTTCTTGACATCGTGTAACTACGAATAGTCAGAAGAAAAGTCAGACAAGTACAACACGCTAAAGACAACAATATCTTCAATATCATCCTTGCTGTGTTTTACCAGGGGGCTTGTCTCATTGCTTTTTCTGAGAAATGGTCGTCACTCAAGAACCTTTGCCTGTGCGCATGTAGTAGTATAACGTCTCAGTAAGGTTGTATAAATCAGATGTTCTGGCTAGTTTCATTTTCTTAGAACATGATTATAACAAAGGCTATGGCACTGTAGGGCTAAAACCCGACGCGGCCCTGTATGCTTGCGATCTTCAGCGAAGATAGGGAAGTTTCGTCCTCGTCGGATGAGCTTTTCTTGAGCTAAAAAAAAAAATACACAAGAATGTAGAAGCTTTTCAAAACTATCATGTTATTTTGAATTATAAAAATTTGCCAGGGTGAAGGGGTTATTTTATTATTAAAATGAAATTAAGTAATTATCAAACTGCACAACGGGACTTAATCGCGTATTTAAGTTTTAAGATTTACCTCCGACGTTCGAGGACGGCGTTGTCCCCGTGGTCTCGGAGAAGACTGGCTCAAGTTGACATCAAGTTAAGTCCCGTTGTGCAGTTTGATAATGTTTAATAATCGTGAAAGTTTAAATCAGTGTTTTGAAATTAAGTAAGTCAACTTCGACTAATCCTGGCCAAACTTATATGAAAAAATATTGAAATCTTTGATGATGAGTTCTATAACGACTTATAACTTTACGGGAAACTCCTGTTGCTTGCCAGTCAGTTAAAATGCGAATGGCATTACAACCTTATCTAAAAAACCATGATAAATAAGATAAGAAAGATGTCGGCTCTGCTGTCACTTGGTTGATTAGATCCCAACTCAAAAAACCACTTACATCAATTTCTCTAGCATACTGCTGCTTAATCTTCTCCAAGAAGTAAGTCGAAGGTGGATGCGTGTGCTCTGTATGGGCCCTGACGACCAGCATTTCATTGGTCACGTGGAGGAACCCTCGGCAAGACCTGGAGCCCATCTGGGTGCAGCTCCAGCGGAAGCCGTCCCTGAGGATCTTGTGCTGGTAGTATGTGTAGCCGTTTAGCATCAGCAGGTCTTTGCCGGTACGGCCTTTGACGAGGAGAACTGGAAAAATTTGACAAGTTAGTACCTATCAGGATGTAAGGAAGAATTAAACATTCGCTTGCTCTTTTTAGTAGACTTCTGCAAAGAAGGTGATGATTTCTGTTGAAGATTTTTTCTCTTGGTCGACGCTATCGACTTCATTTTCAATACCTGAAGACAAAATGTTCCTTCCTTTCTCACTAGGCAGCCATCTTTGTCATATCTTTCTTGTCCATCCAAGATGTTTCTTACTTTATCTCTTTTCTTACTCAAACTATTTTGTATTATGAAGAAAAACAACAGCAACAATAATAATAAAAGTTGATTTTATGTAAGAATCCATTTACAGTGACTTTTTACGAAGATTACAAATTAGAAAATAATATGTAACATATATTAAAACATTTATATGGCATATGGTATTTATAAAAAAAACATAATGATCTATAATTATAAACCTATGTGCAAATTTTCATTCCTTTCACCTAGCTGCCACCCAACTCTTATCCCATGAAATATCATCAATCCACCCCAGATAAACATTCAACCAAGCCTATACTATAAGTGACGATTCACTGAAAAGAAGCTTCTTCTTTAACAACATTAGAACAATTTTTCAACGCTTTTGAAGGTTTCGTGATAATTTTCGAATACGTCCCATCACTACACCTATAATACGACACCGGGCCGTGCGTATGTGTGTCCACATGCTTGATGACGCGCCCATCATCAGATAAGATCAGATAAGCCTTGCACCGCTTTGAGGTGTGGTTGTTGCACGTCCAGCGCACGCCGCTCTTGAGCAGGCACTGGCGGAAGTACGCGAAGTGCCCGTACATGGCGAGAGTGCGCCCGATCGTGGTCTGGATGAAGTTTACTGAAACGAGGACAATCTTGGATTATTTATTCATAACATTTTCTTATACCTTGACGATGTAAAGAATTGTACGGCCTCTGATGGTAATCGGACCCCTGCAGCCATACTTGTACTCGCCATCGCAGTGTTGATGAGAATTTACTGTGGACAAACTCGTTTACTCATTTTTATACATTTTTTAATGTATGTGATGTCAGTACAACGGACTGTCATCGGTATTTAGCACCGATAACTGGTCGCTGTTTTAATCCCAAAGAAAATTAATGGCGATGATTTTCAGCAGAGGTTATTCCGTCTGCTTGCAGCAGATGTACGTCCGTGCCTGCCTTTATATTGTTTTATTATTTTAAAATCTTAATTAAAGTGTCGTGCAGACAAGCAGTAAATTGACGTATTTATATTGAATTTATACACGCTTTAATCAAGGGCAAGTGCCATGAAAAAAATCACATGGAAACTAGATTATATTTGCAAGGGCGTGCCCTGCAGTATTTGAAGTGGAAGGATTGCCAGGCTTATATCGATCGGGATATGGACCGTAATTACCTTTTGTATTGTTTTGTTGTGTTGTTCGAGCTCCCACGATCCATATCCCGGCCGATATAAGTCTAGTGAAACTAACCGTGAATCATTCAAAACTGTCACTGATTACCAGTCCGCCGACGATATCAGCCTGTCAGTTAATCGCAAAAGGCCACACAGTTCTCGTTCAGGTTTCGGCCTGACGGCTAACACGAACCGATAGTGTGTGGCCGCTTGATGATTCCGGTCAGCGCCGACAGAATATCGGCCGGACAGTCCGTGGTGTTCAATACCAACGCATGCTTCTTGTTCTCTTTTGAGCAACGGGTCCGCCTAGCAACTCCTGCTGCTGATATATTTTGTCCTTTTTTAAGTTGGTTATTCTTTTTTTATATAAACAAAGACAACTCGTACAGACACTACTGTACTCAAGTTTGTGCCGCTTATCGCGTTGGGTCAACACAAGTACGTCAGTATTAGAGCGAAGGATACCTCAGTCGCAAAGATAATCATCACAAACGCGACCCTAATACCTATACATATGCTTTTCAAGCAGAAAGCCCAGGCTTTGTTACCGTGCGTCCCAAAAAGTCTCATTTTCGTGCGAGACTCAATGGCGTAAGAACCTTTATACTTCGATATAGTTCGTGTCATTCACAATGACGCGCAGATTTGTCAAATCTAACCTTTAATCACATGACAATACGAGTCAAGGCACGCGTCTTCGTGAATGACACGATCTATAGTGGTAAAGCTTTGGGATCGTGTCGACACAAAAAGTCTTATCTTCGTGTGAGTCTCACCATTTATTATGATAGTGACAATTTAGCAAAGTTTTGCGATGGGCGAAATCTGCAGACGCGGCAATGCCCCGAGCAAGGTCATTTGACTAAGTACGAGTACATACAATACACTCCGTAATTCGTACACGTTACATTTGCAAGTGTAAATATACATTTAGGTATGTATTCACAGTAAATAAGTAAAATATTTGAGGAACTATTATGCGACTACGGATTTATTTCGAATGTAGGTAATACTGGTAATTTCAGCCTATGTCTAAAATATTTTTTATGGATACGTGGAATGGGAGGAGGGCGGCCTTTGCCGAGCAGTGGGACACTCTATGCTCATATAAATAAAATAAATAAATAAATAAAGATATAAGTATATAGGTACCTACTAGCTTAAAGATTTTAAGTGTTTAATGCCTATTACCAAGTTTAAAGCTTCTAGTTTCACATATGGTAGGTAAACCATACTGATCACATGTGACACAAATTTGCTTGTTCCGTCCTAAAAATAGACGTTTTTGTGTGTAAAAATAAAATAAAACACAGGCAATTTCATAGTAGATTTATAAAACCAATGCTCTAAATCAGACTACAAAAAAATGCAACAATATGAGCGTGGATCTAGTTTCTAAATTAAATTAAACTAGGTACATAATTATTATAATACTTACTTATATAATTTAGATCTATGAAAATACGTAGGTTGGTACAGTATATCACGGCCTAATAAATAGATTTAAGCACAATTTTATCGTGAGAACAGTATGTGACTAGGATATTTATACACATTTCATTCAAAATGGGACCTTAAAACTAGGGCGTTAGAAACTATTTTCGTATTGGCAAGAAACTATACAAATTGGCACATAGTTAAGTACTCTTTTCATAAAAAGTACCAGAACAAGTATACAACTTACGATTTAGGAATATGAAATGGAATACACTAATTTCAAAAGTAAACCTTTTCCCTTGAGAATTAATCTCAAATTGCAATGACTGCAAATCTCGATGCGCAGGAGGCCGTATATGTAAGAGCAACTTGTTGGCTTAAAGCGGCAACTATGGATTAGACATTCTGCCGTTCAAAATTAAGTATTATGCTTGGGGATGTATGATATAATCTTGAATGGCAATTTTTTGAAACCATCTAAGCCATCTAAGGCAAGGTGAATGATCCAAGAACAGCTAGCGCCGCCTGTCGACCGTTTTGGAAAATAATATGCCGCTATGTTTTGTCTTTAAGATAGTCACGATTTTTAGTTTGTGAAAAGGAACGATACGCAGTTATATGCTTAGAGAGTGCACAATATTATACTATATAAATTTGGTTCTCAAGATCTATTAAAAGGTGGGAGCAAATGTTGCGTTTACCCATTATATTTAACTCCAATAAGCAATGCTTGATATATCACCTAATAATTTAATATATTACATGAATGTGGCTATATTTAATAATACTATACTGCCCCACCACTTAGCATAACAGCCATTGGAACACCAGTTTGAGATTTGTAATTTTAGCGCGAGATGGGTAAGGTCAATCCGGGTAAGTGTGGCTGTAGCCTTCACATTGGGGCCTGTTTACACATTGAGTAGTGTTTATTGCTTTCATACATTTGCCACTAAACGCAAGTAGCAAATGTATGAACTCGCAATAAACGCTAATCAATGTGTAAACAGAGCCCAATGTGCAGGATAGCCACACTTACCCGTTATGACCTTAAACCGCAGACCACCTTAAGAGCGCTATTACATTTCGGCGTTGAGCGAGTTTAGGTATTTTACGCGCTGCGGCAGGCCGTGCGAGCTCAGTATGCCGATCCCTTCTACCACACTCGCACTACAATGATGGATTAAACATTCTTGATCCTTCGCGAAGCATATTGAAATCAACCATAACAACACTAACTGTACTTAACTTTTAAAGTTCTAAAACTGTTATTTGGTAAGTACGAAAATACTAAATGCAGTGCAAATGTACATAGGGGCTGTTCATAAATTACGTCATCTATTTTTGACGATTTTTGACCCCCCCCACCCGAGCTTCGGATGAATCTGTTTCCTCCTACGTCATGTTACCATCATCCGGTGTCCAGACCCCCCCCCCCCCCCACTCCGCCCATTTGAAACGACGTAATTTGTGAATAGCCCCATACTCGTACTTATGAAGGTATATTACTCGAAAGAAATTATAGGTACCTACTCGCTTATTTACATGTTTCGTCATTGCATTTGGTACCTATAGGTTGTAAAGTTTGTATCAACGAGGGTTTAAAAACGAACTGGTACTGAGGATCTGATGATGATTAAGGTGGTCACGGATACCAATCAACCATGTAGTAACATGATTAGGCTCGTTTGATTCGTCTCAACAAGATCTTTGACACTGAAGATACACAGGGTCTGATGATGGAGCTGGAAGGTGGCCACGGGTACCAGTCTATCATGTAACTAAACAACTTCGTGTTTGGGCTCGTTTGATTCGTCTCAACAAGATCTTTCACACAAGACAGTACTCAGGGTCTGATGATGGAGCTGGAAGGTACCATTACCAATCAACCATGCAACTAAACCACATCGTGTTTAGGATCGTTTGATTCGTCTCAACAAGATCTTTGACACTAGGTGATACTCAGAGTCTGATGATGGAGCTGGAAGGTGGTCACCGGTACCAATCAACCATGCAACTAAACCACTTCGTGTTTAGGCTCGTTTTATTCGTTTCAACAAGATCTTTGACACAAGATAGTACTCAGGGTCTGATGTTGGAGCCGGAAGGTGGTCACCGGTACCAATCAACCATGCAACTAAACCACTTCGTGTTTAGGCACGTTTTATTCATCTCAACAAGATCTTTGACACAAGGTAGTACTCAGGGTCTGATGATGGAGCGCGAAGGTGGCGACGGGTACCTGTCTATCATCATCAGACCCTGAGTAGTATCTTGTGTCAAACATCTTATTGCGACGAATCAAACGAGCCCAAACATGAAGTGGTTCAGTTACATGGTAGACTGGTACCCGTGGCCACAGTCCAGCTCCATCATCAGACCCTGAGTACTAACTTGTGTCAAAGATCTTGTTGCGACGAATCGAACGAAGCCAAACATGAAGTGGTTTAGTTGCATGGTTGATTGGTACCGGTGACCACCTTCCGGATCCATCATCAGACCCTCAGTACTACCTTGTGTCACAGATCTTGTTGCGACAAATCAAACGAGACCAAACACGAAGTGGTTCAGTTACATGGTAGACTGGTACCCGTGGCCACCTTCCAGCACCATCATCAGATCCTGAGTACTATCTTGTGTCCAAGGTCTTGTTGAGACGAATCAAACGAGCCTAAACACGAAGTGGTTTAGTTGCATGGTTGATTGGTACCGGTGACCACCTTCCGGCTCCAACATCAGACCCTGAGTACTATCTTGTGTCAAAGATCTTATAGAAACGAATAAAACGAGCCTAAACACGAAGTGGTTTAGTGGCATGGTTGATTGGTACCGGTGACCACCTGCCGGCTCCATCATCAGACCCTGAGTACTATCTTGTGTCAAAGATCTTGTTGAGACGACTCAAACGAGCCTAAACACGAAGTGGTTTAGTTGCATGGTTGATTGGTACCGGTGACCACCTTCCGGCTCCATCATCAGACCCTGAGTATTATCTTGTGCCAAAGATCTTGTTGAGACGAATCAAACGAGCCCAAACACGAAGTGGTTTAGTTGCATGGTTGATTGGTACCGGTGAACACCTTCCGGCTCCATCATCAGACCCTGAGTACTATCTTAAGTCAAAGATCTTATTGAGACGAATAAAACGAGCCTAAACACGAAGTGGTTTAGTTGCATTGTTGATTGGTACTGGTGACCACCTTCCGGCTCCATCATCAGACCCTGAGTACTATCTTGTGTCAAAGATCTTGTTGAGATGAATAAAACGAGCCTAAACACGAAGTGGTTTAGTTGCATGGTTGATTGGTACCGGTGACCACCTTCCGGCTCCATCATCAGACCCTGAGTACTATCTTGAGTCAAATAAATACATATAGAATGTCAGGTCGTTTCAAATATTTTTAATCCTGTCCGGTAGTTTATTAAACTGTACCATTATAAATTATAATACTATAAAAACAGTGCTAGGATCAAAGTCTCTCGTTGCGGTTTACACGCACACAGTATAGCGTTTTACACGGCGCCCGCCGCACACAATGATAAGAAACCTCGTCGTCGCCGTTGAAAATGTGCGGAGCCGACCGACACACGTCCTGCCTCTACAAGCTCTGCCGCGGCACTGAGCTGGCGCAGCGCGCGTCATCGGTAATATAGAGTAGTTTTCAAAAAATTGCCAAAAAATTATAGTAGAATTTCATAAACACTAATGTATACCAACAGTATAAGCAAACGTTGCAGATTGCTTGAGTATGAAAATGACTTCGATATTAAGTAGATTTTCGTAGGAATTGACACTTGTTTCGGAGAGAAAATCGAGTTCGTTTTACTTTGATTTTCTCTTTCTCAAAGGTATGTAGGAAAAATATAGTTTGATATGCCTAAAGTACAGGGTATTAGTAATACAAAATAGCCAGGTTTAGCAGAGTAAAATTCTCAACATTTCCAAATAAGAGCTCGCCATTCAGTGCTTCACGGGGTTTTTCGGAAACGACCATCAGAAAAAAAATCATTACTAATTGAATAAGTCCTTTTTCTAATATTTACAACGATATTTATAAAGATAAGAAGACGCTTTTACTGGAACAAGTACTCATTGTTTCTAATAATGAGCGCAAAGTCCTGAATTTCGTCGACTAGTATCATCAATTTTGCATTATTTCGACTTTTCTTGTAAGAGCGCTCTTAACTACTAGACGAAGCACGTAAGTCAATCGAGGTCACCACACATACGAGTATGCTCTCCCGTACAAATTTAGTATAACAGAGCGACCGCTTATTTCAGTTGCGCCCACAATTAGGACCACTACTCGAGTATTTAAAAAATATTTATAATTTTTAAGCTTATTTAGTGGTGTTTTTGGGCTATTGTGCTGCTGGATTCGTAGCATTTTACAAGTAAAATTGTACATATGTGGGGTGACCTCGTGCTCTTTGTAAAACGCTTCATAATGCGGTGTCTATGTAGTCTGTGCCTTAAACAAATGATCGAGATTTCCAATGGCTATTATTATGTGCTGGGGCAGTACATAAATTTATACGAAAGTTTAATCTTATCACAAAAGGAATGCTGAATACATGTTAGTCTCTAATGAGCTAATTAAATACAGGGAACGTAATATTTCCTTTAATAAATGCAACTAGGAAAAGATTATGTACAATACCAAAGTTTTATAAATACTCGTCTTTCAACCATGTCAAATAAATTCTATCGTATGATTATATGATTTCTAGTCCTTTCATCAACTCTATAATCGAGATACAGGCCTTTGAGTAAGTATATACCTAAATTTAGGAGTAAGTAAATTATTTTTAGTCTTATTCAGGGGTAACTAAGGGTGGTATTCCACCTATCCAATTTGCTTGTCCAAAGTGTATTGCGTCTCACATTTTGCTTTAATGAGAAAGTGAGACGCACTGACATTGGACAAAGAAATTGGACAGGTGGTATACAAATACCACCCTGAACTATGTTCCAAGCTAATATATAATTAATATTAGGTGCAGTGCGGGCCTCGGGTGAATAGTTTGGACACCCCTGCTCTAATCTAATCTTTACAAAATACCGTCATTAAAGCCATGGTTGGCACGAGTTATTCGCCGTTACAAAAAAGTATGCACGAGGCAGCTTTTAAGGCCTGTGCAAATCGGCTGCGTGTGCGTGACGTGCACGTGCGCCGGCGGCGTTGTAGTATAGAGATCCTTATGAGAGACGGCACACAGCTTGCGTGACGTATGCGTGTGCGGCTCCAAGATTTTAGCGCACGCGCACGTACAAGCCGCAAGCCGGTGTGCACAGGCCTTTATTCAAAAAGGAAAGTTCTGAGTAAGTACATGAATAGATAGACAAATTCCTTTACAATTTAATAATATTTAGCCGGTCTGTTCTGGCCTTTGATATGTCGTAGGCCGATCGTTTTGACGATTGTCTCATTAAACCAATACATAGGTAGGATAGGTTCGTTAGGTTGCTTCAGATGCCCGAAGGGCAAACTGCCCAGAAATAGGAGCCCCGCGTAGCGGGGCTCCGTCGACTCAGGGAACGAGTCAAAGATTTTCACGTTTCACGATATGCCTAGGAATTTCACGATATGCCTGATCTTACGATCGGCCGCCGACAGATACATCAAGAGCGATAGAAACGATGACCGCTAATCTTTGAATTTTGATGTTCGGGGTGAAAGTGTCTTGCCAAAGGCTGTTTTTCGCATTGATCAATCATTAAAGTTATACTTAGTATAATTATCCGCATGGTTATGAAAACCCTTATGCTTAAGATATCGGCCTTCAACGGTGGTCTGTATGCAGGAGCTGCAGCCGAGGCGCTTGCGGTCTCTGCAGGTCCAGTTGATGGTGTTCTGGTAGCGGTTGTTGATCCAGTACTTGTTGTCTTTGAAGATGAGGACCATGCTGCCGGTGCGGTGGGAGGGGAGGTAGTAGATGTCTGAAAGGTTACACGTTTTAGCAACCGATTACCTTA
This sequence comes from Cydia splendana, assembly GCF_910591565.1. NCBI lineage: Eukaryota > Metazoa > Arthropoda > Insecta > Lepidoptera > Tortricidae > Cydia > Cydia splendana. The sequence goes on from NC_085961.1 coordinate 27,950,719, forward strand.
CCCCCAGTTATCTTATAGCGGTTGTACACACTCGTCGAGTGCCTCTCTCCGAGTCTAGGCTGAAAACCGACCGCAATCGGGGAAAGGCGAGACAAGAAAGCAGTGTGTACAGACTCGTTCTTATCCTGTTTTGGGTATCTCGACGAGTGTGTACAACGGCATTAGGTTTTGGTCTGCAATTGACGCGTACTGCGTTAGCTTTATGTTCTAGTGTAGATAAATGCTCTACATTGTGACGAACACTAAGAAGATTCTATAACAAAGTTTTACCACGATATAATAATGTTTATGAATAGTCAGGTTCTAGAGTCAATGGAAGACCAATATTTACATCCTAGGAGCTAATTTATAAATAGCACTGTTGCAGATATAGGTACTAGGAGAAAAAAAGTTACAAATAAAGATATCAAGTCAAAATTTTATTCAAAAGTGAATAAAACGCAACACTTATCAGAATACTGTATTTTAAATATTTCCACAATATTTACTCTAAAATCTAGCAGGTCCCTACAGCAGAACGCTTAAGAACTTAATAAACAATAAGTACATCACATGATAAAAATACTCAATACAATGTCGAAAAACAATTATTTAAGTGATTGTCTAGCAAACATGTCTTTCTCTCTAATAAATCTACCGTCATGACATTGCCTCAAACGGGGAGGGTCGTGGATGTGTTTGCCTCTGAAGATGGAGATATAATCTCTTCCATCAAAGCCTTTGTAGGTGATGACATCAGCTCTGCAGCCGTGGACATCTCTCGAAGAACAGTACCACTGCTTCTTCCCATGGGCCTGGTGGTTCTTCATGTAAAAGGTGAAGCCGTTGAGGATGAGCAGGCCAGCTCCCGTCCTTCCAGGTATAAACTGTGCAGGCACTGAAGAAAAACCAGATTATTAATACCACCATATTACCAAGTTACCTTTTTTAATATACCGGTGAAGTCTACATGGTCTTCTGAGACATGGAAACTCCACATTTTTTACCTGTTTTGATACCAAGGATAGGGTCCGGGTAGTGGGGTGCGTCTCAAAAAATATCTCTGCAGTCTTAGTACCGCAACTCTATTTAGAAATGTGTTTTAAGAGTGGTGGTACTTAGACACATCCACAGAAATACATTATGAGAGAGACCATATGAAATGAATACACAAAACATTTAGAAACATTTATTCGTGTTTTAGGGTAAGGTAGGATTGTAGGGTAAATAAATCAACAACATCTTTTTTATTGAAATAAAACTAAAAAAACACTTTTTTCAAAACATATTTCTTACAGCTATGTTTGAGATAAGTTTATTATTACATTTTTTTTGTTAAGAAATTATACAAAAAAATAAATAGAAAAGTATGTAATGGCACATTGTTTAAAAATAAAACAAATCTAGAAAAATGCAGAAGAATATCCATGTTGAAAGGCAGATATTATTTCAGTGAAAATGTTAGTGACATTATAAAACAACAAAGATAAAATAAAATTAATATTAACCAATTAACTTTTCAAATTGATTATCCCACTTCTGAAAATTAGTTGTACTTTGAATACTTCAGAATGTTTATACAAAACACAATATAGTAACTTTTTTGCTTTCTTGGAAATCTTAAAATTATTCTAACTTATAGTCAGTAAACATGCGGATGTATTCATCACCTGATTTTGAGATGAAATTGGATTCAGCATTTACAATCTCAGAATACGAGCCTCAGTTTTATAACTTTTGGTACCTGGCATTCCTTTATTTTCTTACATACATATTGTCTTCATATAATTTATATGAAGATGTATAAAAATTGAAATTTTCAACTGTCAGGTGATTGTAAACAAGGTTTTAACAACTTTTTTACCTTTGGTTACAAATATCCGTTACGCAAGTAATGATAGTTACATATCAACTTTAGACATACATACAATACTTACAAACATACATACATACATACATACAGACAGACAGATGGACAAGACTATGGCTGTGCATGCTAATGGTAACATGAGGATTTCAGAAATACTTTTCTGAACCTATAAAGTGCACTTTATTTTTATATAAAAATATATAAAGCTACTGCCCGCGTCTTCGTTTCCGTGGGATTATGATGATGATGATTGATAAAAAATATCCTATGTCCTTCCTCAGGCCCTAAAATATATCCATTACAAATTTCATTTAAATCAGTTCAGCGGTTTAAACATGAAAAGATAGCAGACAGACAGAGTTACTTTCGCATTTATAATTTTAGTAGGGATAGACAGACAGATAGACTGCACCACACTGATGTTTTTGATGATCATTATACTGTACAAGACAGTAGGTTTCCTCCTAGGTAGGGCTCCTTATAAAATTACTTATTATATCCACATCATGTAAAGAGCTATATAACATGTTGTTATAGATTGCTTACACAGTACTTGTGCATAAATACATACTTACAAACATACATACACACAGACAGAAGAACAATAACAGATAATTTCTTCTTGTTGTACCGGCAGAATTTAGGGTCCATTATTAGCTATATGTACCTTAAAACTATTATTAATTATTACAATTAGCACACATACATGTCAAAAACATAGTTTTGTCTTTGATTATGGTTGTAGGTACAGACGGACAGGCATGTAGGGTTCATTATAAAATTATTCTATACTTCGTATGCCTATTTCAAGTATCCATGTGACCTTAGTAATTCGTAATACTTTAGGCATACATATATAAACAGACATATAACACCACATGGCTCTATTAGCAATTGTTGGACAGACAGACAGGAATATAGGGTTTATTTTATAACTTTTAACACTTTCGGTAATAGGCACCATGTTTCCAGTACAAAATGAACACACATACATATTCTTGGCAGTGAATGTGTTAATTCGCTGACAGTATGATGACAGGGCAGGACTTGTAGGTTCAACAATGCTTAATGTTTTAATTATTATTTTAAACATAAGATTCTTTATACATACATACAATCTTACCAACATACAGACGGACGGACATTTAAGGGCTTTCAGAAGCAACTCATTTTCTTCTTGTCCCGGGTACAAATAAATGCAGCATCCATAGACCTTGTGCCTATCTACAAATCATATATATGAAGATGATGAATTGCTATTTACGAATATTTAAGGAAATTGCCTGATACATTTATTTCAATATTATTTGCCGGGAATTGAACCTGGCACATGTCATTATATTGGCTGATACTCATTCAACCCTTTGTTGACGATTCTGAATCTGGCACATGGTATTTTTCATAGGTCCCCATGTGAAGTTTTCTTAGTTATTATAACTTAGACTAATTATCACAGAAAAAGTGATAGAGGTACAGGTTATCCACATTGTACATGATTCCAAAATTTCATTTCTTGCATACATCGGAGCTCCATGAGGCAATCGGGAATATCCTATGCCGAGGATGTATACAAAGTCCTGTTCAATATACCCTATATTTGTCACTGGTACTGAAATGTGCTAATTACTATCAACCCTCGGTAGTATCTTTTGTCAGAACTTATTCTAAACTTAAAATAGAATTAATACTAGTTAAGATTTACCAAGAGAGCAAAAATTCACTTTTATCATCAACATAGAGATCATAGGACCATGATGTACTGAAATGACACATGAAAAAAGCCAAAAGATAAAACAAATGACTGCATTAAGCAGTCTTCTAAAAGAGTTTTTAAACCTATAAATGAAAAAAAAATGCAATTGATTCAGAATAAACTTGGTCGAAAATAAGAAATCGTAAAAAAACAACAGAATAATGCACAAAATCTAACACGTTTACCGAAATTTCTTTGCCTTGGCTCTATGAACAACCAAAACCTAGAAGTTACCAAGCTTGTTATGATAAAATTGATAAAAGAAGCTTTTACTGTAGTATTTGGTTATACATGGAGTTTGGATGCCCTTCAGTAGATAACTTACGGTCTAAAACTCACCGAGCCGCCGACAGGAACTGAGGATTGAACCCCAAAACAGGGGAAAAGCGGGAACAAAAACTAACCTTACTCACTTCACTTTCTAACGCTATTTTCTCGAATTTAACACCATGCAGCTATATCACACATCACTTAAACAACACAGCACTTTTTACAGATTCACAAAAGCTTATTTTACATGAGATTTTGCCAAAAAATTAACACAAAACACTAAAAACAAATTTGACATTCTAAAGCTCTGAAGATTACGCGGATTGCTAGCACTCGCGAAAAGATATTTCGGCACTTAGGGGTCCCATTTTTAAATCGCGGATCGCGGAAAGCTTCATCTCAACGCATTTAACGGAAATAAAGCTAATAACAATGTAAAACAACAATATTTGGCATCGCGAAGTTATTTTGACACTTGACATTTGGCCGTGCCAAAGCCAGACAATCTTTTTAAATTTTAGCTTGGATACGAGTTTTTTGAGACATAATATCACTACAAAAGCAATGCAAAAGTCAATTTGATGATGAGGAGTCACAGCATTTATTACGAATGAAATTAACAATTCATTTTTTCAGTATTTATTTAATGAAATTGTAATAAAATTATCATACGAATAATAAAAATTCAATGTGGTTTCGTTACACGCAAGTTAACAACGGCGGGGACGCCGGGGAGCGACCGTGATTTGGATTTAACTGCCACCTTGTGATGAAAAAGTGAACTAATCGACCATTTTGCCATTTTTGCCATTACATAATTACGTTAATTACAGAATGGTGTGAGTGTAGCGTTTTGCTAATCATGAAACAATAATGTATTCATTTACACAATATCGTATTAATTTAATAACATAATTGTTAATTACGTCATGTATTTTTGTGTGCCATCTAGCGGATATATTCAGAACTTTTGAGAAGACAACTTACGCTCACATCTTCTTACAAGGTGTTACTTGTTTCCGTAAAGACCGCATAGATGGCGCTATATTCAAAATTTGCATTTATTTCTTATGTGAGAGCTTAGATGGCGTAAATAACACCTTGTTAAAACAATCCTAAGAGGTAACCTTCCCTTCAATGTTTGTAGCAAATCAACCAGTTAAGTGGAACGCTTTATTACCCATGGGATTAATGTAGTCCTTAGTAGACAACTAAACATTTTAAACTTACCTACCTATACCTACACAACTTGCGATGTCGCGCGCGAGTCCACAATGTCAAGTGCAACTTCATTGGCGCGACAAGTACGACAACTCAAGTCATGCCGGACTAAGGGTGGAATTCCTCTATCCAATTTTTTTCTCCAATGTGTATTGCGTCTCACATTTTGCTTTAATTAGAGAGTGAGACGCACGGACATTGGAGAAAGAAATTGCACAGGTGGAATACCACCCTAAGCAATGTTTAGTGCTCTTGTGTCGTGTCGTGGGCCAGGGGCCTTGGCTTGGAGTCTTGACTCATTTTGGAGCATTACTACAATCATTACCTACGTCAGCGTATAGTTATAGTGATTACCTATTATAATTTGTAGTTAACACTTCACCTCCTAATCCTACTGTTCTTTTATAATAGGGTAGACCGAGGCGAATCGGGTCATTTTTTGTTTGACGGTCAATAAATACAATTTTTAAGGTGATACTGTTTTTATTAATATTCAGTTGGATAAATTATTTATTAATGAACAGAATCCAAGATTCAGACATAAAATCAAACTTAAATATGATTTATGAAAAATAAAATACAAAACCTCTTAAAAAATCCGATTCGCCCCATTTTAAGGGGTAAAACGGATCAAAAAAACTCTGTCATAAAATCTTAATTAATAATGGTTAACAATGTTAATCATATGATTAAGAATCACAAAGGTCAAATAATTGACATCAACTATCATGATTGGTATCTTTAATGTTGCATGTGAGCATTATTTTTATTCCTCCTTTCTAGTTCAATTTTTTATCACGCCACCTACAGAAAGCGCAACATAATATCACTCCTATATGCTACTATATATTTTAACAATAAATCCAATACATGCTAATGGCCATTTAGGAACAAAATCGAATAATTTAAATGAAAATAAACAAAAACTGTAAACTTTTGCAAACCAAAACATGAAAAATCACACATATCCGATTCACCCCATATGAAAAACTTAGTTGTTGGTAACAAAATACTCCACGTAGGGACAGCGGTTTCGTTAAAACCTTATTACCAGCTGTAGTCATATTTTCTCCCGACCATTCCCCCTGATACCTCTTCTTTTTATACGTACGCACCATCTAAAACATGGGAACATAAAATAAGCCAAAAAAAACGTCCGAAAACCTTGTTTTAAAATGTGATCCTAATCGCCCCCAATCAGATGATCCGAATAACCCCATATCATATGTTTGAATTATTTTTGCGTAACGGAAATATACATTTAAATACAATAAAAACAAAATCAAATCAGGAAACACTATGCGCCATTAACAATAAGTAACAACAATTACAAACCTTTAGCCTTTTGGGTTTACTTTTATCACGGACTGTATTTGCACATTTTTTACATCGGCGGTAAAATCACAATACACCTGTACGAGCGACTCATCGGGAAGTGTCACCGTGACCGACCGACGCGTGAGTCTTTTCCAATGGCATTATAGTTTGAATAATCTCAGGTGAATTTTTCGAGTTCGGGTGCTAATCCGTTAAACAAAAGCCTTTGTTTCTTTTAAGAGCGGTCTACCGCCACGTGCCAAAGCAACCATGTCGTTTAAAAAGCAACTATCGTGATAGTATTAAAGTTCAAATTCATATGACAGCTTGTTCAGAGAACAATTAGGGTGGTCTTGTTTTTAGAGATAGCAAAAACGTGTTATCTCCGAATGAGCTGATTCAAGAATTTGAACCATATAATTAGAATGGTAAATTTGCTTTTTAAATGGGTTTGTTCCCGTTACTTACGTCGGGGCTATTAGCAGTAAGCATTGTAACCACTGCATAAAGGAAACAATATCTTTTGTTTAACGGATTAGGGTCCGAGCCCGAAAGGTTCACCTGAGATTATTCAAACTATAACTGTGGCGACATGCGTTAAGAACAGAGCGAACGCGGGACGCTGATTGACTGGCTGTAACGAACCGCGATCTTTCAAATTTTACAGAAATGCTTATTTTGATCCGATTTCCCCAGTGATCCGAATTTCCTCGGTCTACCCTAGGTACCTTCTACTAAAGTAGTGTCAGGCGTGACTTACTCCGCGATTTCGTCGCTTTGCTATAGGTAGCTAAAAGTACATCCGTTCCGCCCCAATTTTGGGGAAAGCCATGGTATAATAATATACTCCGCCTGGTACTCCATTCCCGTCTTTTCTAGGTCACCTAACTGACACGGGCTTACGTCATCATGCGACAGCGCTATATGATAATATGCGATAGCGCTATATATAGCGGCCACGTTGTTGTGACGTAGCCCCGTGTCACTCTGGGAATGGAAGACCATGTTTTATTAGACTATGGGGAAAGCCATAACCCGCGCGTGGCGCTGTCGCCACCTAGCGGCCATATCTGTGCTGATCGTAACAGACGCGTTTTGTTAGAGAGTGAGTCTTCTGTACCTAGTACTATTATTTATTCTGTGGTAGTGTAAAGATTGCTACAGTCGTTAAAATATGTCTTTCAAGAAATGTAAGACTGTTTAAAAATATATTTCTATGTATTTAAGTATTTATATATAATATATATCGTTGTCTGAGTACCCACAACACAAGCCTTCTTGAGCTTACTGTGGGACTTAGTCAATCTGTGTTAGAATGTCCTATAATATTTATTTATTATTATATTACACCTTACCGAAATACACTCGCGCTGCCCTAAGGCTGAACCATTTTCGAGTGCATAAGTAGGTACCTACTATACTCTAATTATTACGTAGGTATAAATACGTATTACCTATAAGTTGTTACTTAAGTACGAAGAAATTACGAACCGGAAATCACCGTCCTAATCACTTGGCAACCTATAAAATATAACTAATACACAATCTGACAATAAACTACAAAGAAAATATTTATCGCTGGGAAGGAAGGGTATGAAATTATGATTAGTGGGCTCACTGATTACACATCGGGCCTTTATAATGATCGGTGCTTAATTTATAACTGAAACTGTTTCCATTGTTTTATCGTAGGACTCGTACACTGAGAAAAACAATTGAAATTGCATTAACGTTTAATGCTTTATACCTAAGAGGATATAACCAACGGAGACGCCATGTCTAAAATTTTCGGTACAAAATAGTCTGCCGTTTTTTGCGGGGGAGGGGCACATCAAATGTATAGGTACGTCATGTCAGATAAACGTCAGTCCATACATATGGTTGACATGTGGTTGACCATTGGCCGCCTATTTTCGACAGAGGGGAACGCCTGTTAATGGCGGCTCCATTGTTAATTACTCCGAGCTTTATACAGTTCCATATGAGTCTATTGAACCAAGCAGTAAATTTTAGTGTAATGTACGTACGTACATTCAGTGGCGTAGCTAGCATGGGTGGCACCCGGTGCGGAAATTGTGGGTGTCACCCCAAAATTCAATCAAAATTGTAAAATATATTTAAAAAGAGTAATTGTAATTTATGTTAAATAGCTCAGGATTTACTCCATCGCTTACATTTTACGAATTTTTATAGGTGGCACTACTGATGTTCACGGTCGGGTGTCACCCCTAAATGGGTGACACCCGGGGCGGACCGCCCCCGCCGCCCCCCCCTAGCTACGCCACTGCGTACATTAGTTGATATTGTATATAGCAGTTAATCTTAATGAAATCACTTTAATTTGTGCTCAATAGATCATATTTTTTTCAGTGTAGGTGGTCACGTCAGCCCTTAATATAGGTACGAGGTACGAGTATCTACAGTAGGTGCAGTACCATATTAACATGGATTATTTAGACAATAATGGTACAATGTACCATCAGCCGTAAAAGTGCACGTCGACTTTATCAATGAATTCCTTCATAAATTCTCTATGCAATTTCGCAGCTCACTGTACAACAGTTATTTGTTTAGAAGGCAAAGTGGTTGTTTAACTACTCTCACTAATATTGATACTTGAGCAAGTGAGGAAGCGAAATATTGCAAAAAAGTGGAATTGAATTGGAATTTATTTCACTCAAATCAATTCGATCGGCTAACATAATAGTTAGAAAAACAACTCAAAATTTGTATCAAATTGCTTTGCCACTTTTGAGGACCAAATGCATCTATCTAATCAGTTTTTGAAGAACAAAGAGAGCCTTTACGTTTACGGGATGGTGCGGAGAAACATTATATCAGTCCCTTAGTTTATTAGCTATATGCACTGCCGCGTCTATGAAATACCACGCATTCCACCCATCCACCTAAACCTAACCTAACCTAAAAGATAAAGACGATGCAATTTCCAAGCAGATTTTTCAGTTGCTGCATGCAACCTAGCTTGAAGCTAAGGCGAGCATGAGCAAGACAATTATTTAAATAGATAGGTAGCACATTAAGTTAGCTAGGTAGATGAATACGAAAGAAAAGTGACCATAACCTGGACGTTATGGTGACTTTTTTTTAAATCCATGTAGTTTATGGAGTTTTTTTTTATTTTTCATAAATCTTTGAGCCCATATGTTTTCGTCGAAGTCAGGACAATTCGTGAGGTTTTCTTTTTCTGTATAAAAATAATGTTTCAGACCGCTGAACCGATTTAAACGACATTTAACATGGATATAAGTTGAGACCCGGGGAAGGACATGGGGATGGGATAGTTTTTATATATTATCATTACCTATTCCATGCAAACGGAGTTGCAGGCACAAGCTAGATAGAAATATATATTCTTCCAATGTTGTAGAGCTTCGCTAAAATAGTTATTTACGATACAAGTGCGGAAAAGAGGAAATTCGACGAAACACGACCGAAGGGAGTGTTTTAAATCGACACGAGTTGCGAATTACCTATTCGCACGTGTATCGTACAACGTTTTACAGTACATATGGCCCTTTAAACTTTTGATATCGCACGAAATGTGCTATTTTACGCACTAGTTAGTGCGGGAAAATAGGACCATATGTACTGTAAAAGGATTTTCCTCTTTTCCGCACTTGTATCGTAAATAACTATTTTGATATATTCAACATACTTACCTACGTATACTTACGTATAATTTATACGATGCTTTCATGTCGTAAATCCGGCTCCGCTACATAACAGGGGGTCTATCTCTATCGCGAACTTCGAAATTCAAAGTTTCCGTATCTCCTATTCTCCACCACTGTCGTTTCAATAAAGCAAAACTGATAGAGATGGGAGATACAGAAACTTCAGATTACGAAGTTAAGCATTTAGTTTATCGAAGTGAACGAGATCGAAGTTACTTTCAAATAGTTTACTGTTTCATTTATTTATTAAATAAAATATATAGTAGGTACCTACATAATATTACAAATACCTTAATACACAACCATAAATGTTATAAATTTAAAACTAAACACTATTTAAGTACCTAGGGTACAGAATGGCGTGGCTTCGTTGAATCGTTTGCTTTTAAGTCAGATTCGGCAGTGTGTCTCGGAACCTGCGAAACACGACACTCTTCGGCTATAAGTCAAAGAGTTTAGGTAGCTATTATAGGACTTCAGCGGCTTTCAATTCTGGGAATAATCACTATTAGATTAGAGTCACATGTGTCGTCCAGTATAATAAGGGACCTTTTGGTTATTTGGCCTTATTGTGTCATCAAAAACTCTGCAACAAGCAATAAAGTATTATTTTTCTCTTTTGCATGTAAAGACACAATTCCACTAATCCCCCAGAGACCATGGACACAGTTCGAGGTCGCCATCTTTGAATAACGATATGAGCAAATGTTTGCATTACATTCAGTATTAACATTAATGCCGTCGGGATCCGGGTTCGAGAAACGTCAACATTAACTTCATGGGTCAGTGACAAACAGAATTAAATGTTAAACATGCTGTATTGTATTAATTATTAAGGGCTCATTGAGGTCAAATGGACCCATTTCATGAGAGCTTTTAACTTTCAAAACAAACGAAAGCTCCTTTCTAAAAAGTTAACCTGAATTAGAGCGTTTTCACATTGTCCGATAATACCTTAAGCGCGTAGTCTGATCCGCTACTTTTGATCCAGACCATATTACATACCTACATATTACCAGACATAGATATATTTATTATATATGTTATATATATATATATATATATATATATATATGTATATGTTATATTTCATGTCATATTTAATTTTCACCTTAGGTATTTGAGAATATCTAATCCTCCTCCTTGTGTCGTATTCCTCATTGCTGAGGGTCGTGGCCTCCACGAATTATTTTGTGGACTAACTCCTTCCACTTGTTGCGATCTTCAGCAGTGTGCAGTGCATCGTGGATTTTAGATTTAGTGCCTTTGCGGATCTGATCTGTCCATCGCATTGGGCTTCTTCCACGTGGTCGCCTTCCTTGGACTTTTCCTGGAGAATATCTAATACCTATATCTTATACCTTTAAACGAGCAATTCTTGTACCTATATACATAATATATATATATATATATATGTCGGAGCCTGACACCAGAAAGACGTATTGCAGCGTTATAGTTCATTATTTTAGACGCCTGTATAAAATCGATTAGCAATGTTGAGCTACGTATTATTTGGTTGTAACAAAATAAATGAAGTTGTGTAGTAACTCCGTCTATTGGAGCATTGTTGAAATAAAGTTGCGTAGATAGTAACGCCATCTATTGGCGTGTTGTTGAACTAAGATGACAGGTAGAAGGCTTTGGAACGTCGAGAGGTTTCTCTCGAGTGAGCGTAGGCACGAGTTGGCGTTTTTGTCGGTATGTTGGTAGACTGGTCGAGCAGGTTTGCCAACTTGACTGAGGCGGGAGCGGAGAGGCTCCGCCGCTGGTAGTTCTTCTTGATCGGACCGCGCTAGAGATCGGACGTACTCGTTAGCCAACCTCGTGCCTAACTCGCTACGTTCCTGAAGGCTTATACCTAAAGGATTATTCTGATAGCTTATAAAATCCCGCGTTCTTTAACCATTTAGCTAAGTGTTTTATTTCAAGTGTTATTTTGATTTCTTATGTTTCATTAGAAGCTTACTTTTGTGAAATAAAGAAATGATGTGTTATGTGTTGTTTTAACTTGTTTTGAAAAGATTTGTCCCTCTGAGTTTGTTGCCGGTCCCATATAGGGCTAAATCTTCTCATGTTAGAGGCGTAGGGTTGGAGCCGGCCTAGTTTGACTTGAATAAAGATTTAAACGGTTTCTTTTTACTTTCATATCGCTCCCTTGAGTTAAACATAGCAATTAGTTCTTTTAAACATTTAGTACTGAAGTATAGTAGGCACTAGTATGGTTGACGAGTCCTAAGGTTTATTTCATGCACTGGTAGCATGGTAGCATACTGGTTTAGCTGTGAAGTAATACATTATCGTACTACCCCACGCGCCCACCGCCTTTGAGACCATCCGTATTCGACATCAGCAAGTGGGATTGCCAAGGTATCATGTATTGCTTACACAGCCACCTGGGAGCGTGGTGTATTTCTGGTGACCTACATTCCATAATCTGGACACGTGGTAATGGTAAGCTCACGTGTCTAATCTTGATTGAAAGGTGAGTGTAATTCATTGTTATTTGGTGAGAATTATTGTGAAAATGTGAATAAAATTGTGATTGAGGCAGTCGAGCATAGCGGTCGTTACGTGACGTCATCTCTGGGATCGTTACGTTTCTTTGTAATTAATTTTTGTAATCCATTTAAATCGAAGTGATCTTGAATTATTTTGATGTGAAATCCATCTTGTTAATTACAATCAAATATCGGCTATCACGACGTGATATTATTTTATCGCTCACTTGTGAATCTACCCTCAATAATTGATTTTTTATGAAGATACAATTAATTTTTATAATCCATTTAAATCTAAGTGATCTTGAATTATTTTGAAGTGAAATCCATGTTGTTAATTACAACCAAATATCGGCTATCACGACGTGATATTATTTCATCGCTCACTTGTGCTTCTACCCTCAAAAATATTTTTTTTTTTGAAAATACAATGCACCGTTAGAAATGGATCCTGCTGATTTGCCAATGCATAGGATTGTGTAATCCCTACCCTGTAAAGTTTAGTAATTAGTAAAATTGCTACAAATTTTTCCCCGTAATGCCGTGATAGATCACAAATCGTGCATACTATGAAAGCATGAGCTACGCATATGAAAATTAATGTTACAGTGTGCTGCAACCTGAGCAGGGACAACTTACAGACGCCATCACACCTGTAACACAGAAGCAGCTGTGCAGTATCGTCTGTTCTGGAGATTTGGAAATAAAAGGACAGGTTTCGTTCCAATTGTTTATTAGTGAATTTTATTATGAGTGTAATGGCGAAGCATAACAGTCTAACGTAACTAATTAGCTGTCACTTTTCGTATTGGCCCATTTTACCGTGTTACTTATTTTTGGGACACGTGTTTGTTTGTTCATAGAAGGAAATAAAACGTACTCATTGAAGTTTAAATTTTAATCTGAGATTTTTAAAGTCCCGTATCCTATGGCAATATGTCTTTGGGTCCGCTACTAGGGCACATTCACAAACCCTGAAGTTTAACCTGCATACATGATAAACCTGATACCGTGCAAATGATGATTTCAGTAATAGCCAGCTATGATGAACCACATCGTGCATCTCGCCATCTGCCGCAGCAACGGCAACTGCAAGTTGGAAAGCATCAGCCTTCGTGCTTGGGTCGGACTTCACCACCACCACCTTTGACTTGGTCGCGTGCATCATGCTTTATTAATCTGGTGAGCAGTTCCCATTTTGTTGGGATTATTTTGAGAGGATTTACTTCTGCATAGAAGTTTTGAGCGAGTTTCTGTTGTTAAAGCTAAAGTAGAAAGCTGAGTTTCTGTTGTTAAAGCTAAAGTAGAAAGCTGAGTTTCTGTTGTAAAAGCTAAAGTAGAAAGCTATCTTTAGTGATTTTGATCAGTGATGTTCAGTTTCAGTTGATCAGTTGACGCTGATAGTACCAATGGTTCTGAGTAACATGATTTAAAGAACCGTTTTTATTTTCTTTTTGGAATTCACTCTTAACATTGTTTTTGCTTTCGATGGACTGAAAGCTTGTACTTTCGAAGGACTGAAAGTACGCCCGATGGACTGGGCAATACTGTTTTGCTTTCGATGGACTGAAGGCACGCCCGATGGACAGGGCACTACTGTTTTGCTTTCGATGGACTGAAGGCACGCCCGATGGACAGGGCACTACTGTTTTGCTTTCGATGGACTGAAGGCACGCCCGATGGACTGGGCACTACTGTTTTGCTTTAGATGGACTGGGTATTGTTTAGCGACCGCATCAGAAGTGCCGGAGCATGTAAGAGGTGCACGTGGTCTGCTTTTTATGTGCAGAATGCTCTTTGCGAGGAGTAGCACTTACGCGGCTGAGATGGTTACTTCTGACGAGGGTCTGGTATCTACTGAAGGACTGGCAATGCACCGAAGGACTGGTGTTGTTTTGTTTATGTACTGTGTTCATATGAGTAAAATTGGCATTATCAAATCAGAATATTATTTGTTTTAAGATGTCTTACAAAAATTTAGATCACATATGACCAGATTTTTTTTTAATGCCAGATAATTTCCCCGTAAATTGATATTGATGACAATGGTAGTGATACTGCCGAGCAATGAATTAGAGCTGTTGTGATTTGTGTTTTTGATGTTTGAGATTGTTCTGTTTTCACATAAATTTGAGAGTATCCGCCAGATGGAGGCGATGATTATTGGAGTGTATCCGCTAGATAGCGGCGATGATTACTGATTATTTTTATTAAGTCGTTGCTCGATGGACTATTTTTGACTAGAGAAATGAGGATTGATTAATGATTTTGAACTATTTTTTGGTTTGATTGATAATAAAGTTTGATTTTAATAGTAATTTGAGCGAGACCCAAATTGTGGGTCAGGAATGACCGAGCGATGAGATACTGTGCTGAGTATTTTGTTACAGAATCAAATGCATACACCCACACACGAGGACGTGTGTAGCGCAGGACGGCCGTGTCGGAGCCTGACACCAGAAAGACGTATTGCAGCGTTATAGTTCATTATTTTAGACGCCTGTATAAAATCGATTAGCAATGTTGAGCTACGTATTATTTGGTTGTAACAAAATAAATGAAGTTGTGTAGTAACTCCGTCTATTGGAGCATTGTTGAAATAAAGTTGCGTAGATAGTAACGCCATCTATTGGCGTGTTGTTGAACTAAGATGACAGGTAGAAGGCTTTGGAACGTCGAGAGGTTTCTCTCGAGTGAGCGTAGGCACGAGTTGGCGTTTTTGTCGGTATGTTGGTAGACTGGTCGAGCAGGTTTGCCAACTTGACTGAGGCGGGAGCGGAGAGGCTCCGCCGCTGGTAGTTCTTCTTGATCGGACCGCGCTAGAGATCGGACGTACTCGTTAGCCAACCTCGTGCCTAACTCGCTACGTTCCTGAAGGCTTATACCTAAAGGATTATTCTGATAGCTTATAAAATCCCGCGTTCTTTAACCATTTAGCTAAGTGTTTTATTTCAAGTGTTATTTTGATTTCTTATGTTTCATTAGAAGCTTACTTTTGTGAAATAAAGAAATGATGTGTTATGTGTTGTTTTAACTTGTTTTGAAAAGATTTGTCCCTCTGAGTTTGTTGCCGGTCCCATATAGGGCTAAATCTTCTCATGTTAGAGGCGTAGGGTTGGAGCCGGCCTAGTTCGACTTGAATAAAGATTTAAACGGTTTCTTTTTACTTTCATATCGCTCCCTTGAGTTAAACATAGCAATTAGTTCTTTTAAACATTTAGTACTGAAGTATAGTAGGCACTAGTATGGTTGACGAGTCCTAAGGTTTATTTCATGCACTGGTAGCATGGTAGCATACTGGTTTAGCTGTGAAGTAATACATTATCGTACTACCCCACGCGCCCACCGCCTTTGAGACCATCCGTATTCGACATATATAATATCTGGGTGACCGAGCTTTGCTCGGAAAACATATAAAATCTAAATAATGCGCGTTTTTTAGATTTTATACCTATGTTTTCCGAGCAAAGCTCGGTCTCCCCGATATTATCGTTTTAAAATGAAACGTAACTTTTATTGTGTGGCAGTGGCTAACATTAATGATTAATTTTACGCCTTTTTAGCATTGACTTAGCGTCTTTCGGTTCCATAATGTATGTAAATACGTTACTTATTTAGTTAGAACACAAGCCTCATAATAGAAAAGGATATAAAAGAGAATGATAATTTAATAATACATGATTATCATCACTGGCTTCGCTAAAACTAATTTAATCTTACTTGGATGGTATGTTCACCTCTACTTTGCGAAATATCGGTCTTTATGGTGCACTCTATGATATTACTTGATATCAAGATTATGGTAGAGCTATTACTGAAGAAATGTGTTCATATTTCATAACGATTTTTGTTAAACTTTCCACTACACTACACTACAAAACAGACACCCAAAACAGATATAATAATATGCTTTAAGGTAGTATTTGTATCGCTATCGTTTTCACACTCAGGTGCGCTATTGTTTTGTGATAACTTGATAAGTAACATGAAAAAGGTAACTTTAATTAATAGCCTATTTAATAGGTACATTTCTCTTTGCATGAAACAAGGGTGCAAATCATGTTTTAGTCTGCTTATTAAAATTTTGTAGGTATAGTAACTTTTGCCGTAGCATTAATCTTTAATTCTATATAATTTTTATAACACATGACACCTCAATATAAGAAAATAATACAGATAAAGGATGACTCACGTCACACCGGGCCATGTCCGGCCCGGAGCTTCCGGCGCTTACTTTTCTATGACATGAGACATGACAGGAAGTTTGATTAATTAACACATTAATCTTTAATAAGGAATATTTAACAAAATAAAAAAAAGATCCGTAAATATCATGGTTTATCAAGTATTTGACAATAACCCGCGGTGGGTTTTTGAGGTCAGAAACTTGAATTTAACATTTTATCATCATTAACGCATAAA
Organism: Cydia splendana; assembly: GCF_910591565.1. Lineage (NCBI taxonomy): Eukaryota > Metazoa > Arthropoda > Insecta > Lepidoptera > Tortricidae > Cydia > Cydia splendana. The sequence goes on from NC_085961.1 coordinate 27,967,744, forward strand.
ACACCACATCATCTTCCTCGCATTGTCCCGGCTTTTTTGCCACTCTGGGGTTCGCTTGACAACTAATCCCGATAATTGGCGTAGGCACAGTTTTTACAAAAGCGACTGCCATCTGACCTTCCAACACCAGCCGACTCTTAGAAAATTAACTCAAGGCACAACCCTATTACTTGGAACGCTTTCAATGGCTTATAATTATAATACTTATAATGTTACTCGTAACGTATCATCTGAGTAGGCGAAATAAAAATACCTGACACTTACTTATATCGAATTCGATTGGTTAACACGAAGCAGATTTGGCACATTTTCAGCAAAATTGCGAATAGAGCGTTTTAGCACCTCTGTCTCAAGTGGCGTGAATACAATACACTTGCACTATCATAGAACGAAAGAGCTAGGCCCCGATGCTAGCCAAGAATATTAGCATATTATTAGTATCCAAATAGAAAACAATACGGGTTTAGAATAGGGGACTGAACATTTTTAGGTAAAACACGCCCCTTGAGTACCTACAGTTAACATCAATTACGTGCCAAAAGCATCTACCATCCATACTTTCCAAATAGAGATTTGAATAGTTGAATGGTACTCAATTTGAATTGGCAACTTTTGATACTGACTACACCTTCAACTTTGGCGATGTCTTTATATCATTCATCATTTACATGCCTACGATCAGAGTGATAGTGTGAACTTCCCATGAATAAAGAATGCGCCAAAACAGCAGAGGGCCCACCGCGAACCACGTTCGACGTGTTGCCTCACTGTCACGCTTACTTACAAATTTACAAGTGCGACAGAGAGGCAACACGTTGGCCAGTGCACGTGAATCTAGCCAAAACACGAGCCATCTCGGTATTGAATGTCGTTAATGAATGTCGCCAAACAGTCCCGCGCTCCGCCGGACAAATAGCAGCCGGACTAAATAACGGCGCACACGGATATAGAACAGAACCGAAATGGGTCATACCGTCCCATTTACGGCAAACCCGCGTCAGATAGTTTGACGGGCTCATTTAGATTTTAGACGATGCGAGAACTCGCATGCGAGTTTCATTACATTGCGGGTTTTGATAGGTCGGTTGAATTGGACGTCACCAACAGTCCGCAATGTAACTAAAATCGCATGAGAGTTCGCGCGCCGTCTGAATCAGCACCAATATAATTATGTTTGAATGTATCTTTACCAAAATGTACACATTCGCCAGTTTACCATTGAATGTGACAATTTTCATAATTTCTGCCAAATCCACCCTTTCCTTTCAGCGTCTTTATCCTTCACCAAGAAGGAGTTTTGGCTGAAGGTTGTCAAGTGCTGGCGGTACCGCGGCCGGCTCCCTGACACTGCGGGGTCGCGTAATGCATAGAATTTAAGATATATTTTTATAATTATGTATGCTAGTTTTAAGGTACCTACTTATTTATGGACCACTAGGGGGGGGTGAAATAAATATTTTATATTTCGTTTAATTTATCGCTTAAGTTGTACCTACCTACCTACGCAGAAATAGATTTTATTTCATGTCAAAATATAACAATGTCATAAAAAACCCGTAGCTTTGTATTTGTAGCCGTCATTTGTTAATTAGATATTATACCGGGTGTGGCCTGTAACATGAGCAAAAAATTAAACTGTAGGCTGTACTCCTCATACTGACCAACATTTGTTCAGCGACTTTTAAATATAACTTGTGGTTTGATTTTTATTACACTTTAAAGTTTATTCTAAGACGCAATGTATTGCGAATTTTGTTATGTTTAAGGCGTGACAAGCAACGTCAATCACAGTGATATGGCGTGGCGATCGCGTCCATTGAAGATAATATTTATTTTGTATGAAAAATAGGGAGTCTAAATACTTCATAATTTTTAAAAGTTGTTGAACAAAAGTGTCACCGTTTGAGGAGTACAATCTATGTTTTAATTTTTTACTCGTGTTACAGGCCACACCGTGTATACGTCCATACCTATCTAATTAATAATTCGCTACTAGCGATATCTAACATTTTATCAGTGCAAAGATAATAAATTTATTCATAATTAATAATTATTAATACAGTATTATAATTTGCTACGCAAAAAACTTGCATCGGCCGGGAATCGAACCCGGGCCGCCCGCGTGGCAGGCGAGCATTCTACCACTGAACCACCGATGCTTGTACTTCTACGTTGAATACATCAATTATTACCATTATAGAAAGGCAGATGCGCGCGAATGCGCGAGAGAACGAAACACGAGCGAAATTAGATCGAAACGTGACCTTTTTTAATTGTTTGTTGCTATGTAATGTTGGCACAGCTGCAGATTAGGTTTTGGGCCGTTTGAAGACAAGAAAATTGTTTTCCAATTTTGAATATTTTCATAATCTGTGCTGTATTAATGATTGGCCCTGTGCTTTTTACTGATTGAAGAATTCAACACTTCTTTAATAACCACACAGATCGTGTGTAGGGTCGAAATTGTTATTCCAAAAATAATAAAACTTTCCTCTTCAAATAAAGTTTAATAAGACCAATAGGGGCTGGCATTAGTAACAAAACTTCCGTGAGACACAGACATATTAAATATATTACGTGACGTGACGTTATTAATACGTGAGTGACCCGTTTTTAATATATTTAATATGCTGGCATTAGTATTTATATATGCAATTGTACCTATGATAATTAGTAATAAGGTCAAACTCCTCAATTTGTAGGGTTCCGAAGTCAAAGACTGCAAAACGAGAATCACAATCCGTTCTCTCCCCTCTCGTCCTTCGAACCGGATCAGAAATGTACGGTAGAGTAGAGTGTAATATTTCCCCCCCGTTTTTTGTTTTGTTACAATTTTTTTGTTGAGTAAAATATGCACCGACATCGTTGAGTTTAACTCCTATATTGCACTGAAAATAAATAGGTAAATTAATATATAAAATAAAATAAAATATATTGCGACACAAGCTCTGGTGCACTATAAAACGTGGAATGTCTCGTATGAACCTTTAAAACTCTGATATTAGTGAGTAGCTTACAAAATATAGTAGGTACCTAGTTTATAAAATGATACCCAACACTTCTAGAAATCTAAACATCAAGTTAAAAATCAATAGCAGCAATAATTGGACTAGATAGCTCACTGTGGACGAGGCTGAAATATTAATGGAACGCTGAATGACCAATATTTTAAATCGTTATTTTGATAGTCCTCGATTGATTGTTGGGGGATACAATTAATTAAAAACAATGTGTGTTCTAGTTTTGATTTGTTACTTATGCCTACGACAATGTCATACGATTTTTCACTCAAAGTTGTACGGAATGTGCGGGTAACTCTTCCCATTTGAATGAGTTGTGATTCCGAAACCGAGCCATGTAGTTGATTGGACGTACTCCAATCAAACAGCGCGTAGTCCAGCCAAGCCGTAACGAAGCTGTTTATGTTTACACCGGTCCGTTAATCGGATTAAAGACAAATTTGCCTCGGCACGGCACGCTGCAATCAGCTGGGATGTTTGTAGTCGTAGTTATAGGGTTCTGGAAGAGTTGTTTACATATAAATTCTTGTGTAGTAGGAAGATCAACATAGACAGAGGGCCTACCGCGAACTACGTTCGACGCGCTTCCTCTCTGTCGCACTTGTAAATTCGTACGTAAGTGTGACAGGGAGTCAACACGTCGAACGTCGTTCGCGGTAGCCCTCAGATTCGTGTGTAGTAAGTAGCCACTAGCAACATTAAAGAACAATTGTCATATCATAGCTGGTAAAATAAAGTTTAATTACTTTCGGACTTTTCGATCAGCAAGACAAAGGGGATTGGGTCGTTAATTTTGTATCCGCGGTTACTTCTATCAATTAAAACATAATTACCTAATACAAAATACTAGACATACAGTCAGCAGCAGAAGTTGCTAAGCGGGCCAGGTGTTCAAAATGCTTTTGGCGCGACTTTATTGTTAAGAGAATAAGAGCGTGTCAAGGTCATTTTGAACACCTCGCCCGCTTAGCTCTGCTGCCGACTGTACATGTAAAAAATCGGGCAAGTGCGAGTCGGACTCGCGCACGAAGGGTTCCGTACCATATAAAAAAAAAACAAAAAAAAAAAGCAAAAAAAAAACGGTCACCCATCCAAGTACTGACCACTCCCGACGTTGCTTAACTTTGGTCAAAAATCACGTTTGTTGTATGGGAGCCCCATTTAAATCTTTATTTTATTCTGTTTTTAGTATTTGTTGTTATAGCGGCAACAGAAATACATCATCTGTGAAAATTTCAACTGTCTAGCTATCACGGTTCGTGAGATACAGCCTGGTGACAGACAGACGGACGGACGGACAGCGAAGTCTTAGTAATAGGGTCCCGTTTTACCCTTTGGGTACGGAACCCTAAAAAATGCAGTAAAGTAATGCAGTAAAATAAAATTAATGATATGATTGCCTATGCCTTAGCTTAGGTAACACTGAAAATAAGTATTCTCTATCGCTGTCCAAGTGTCCACTGTCCAGTACCCAAGACGCTATTTAGGTAAACAGTCCATTTCACTTTGCCTATAAAAGTCAACTTAAATTCCACAAACAATTTTTTCTTCCAATACAGATAAGATAAAAATGGCTAAACTTTTTTCTTACCCCGAATTCCGTTCGCGAATTACGGCTACCAAGTTCAAGCAAAATAGTCTGAGATCCGCGTGAGATTTTTACTACCGCGTAATGTATTCGAATTTCAAATTTTAAAAAGTGTATCATACACATACCTATATGTTCGTATAAATAAAAATATAAGTATTACAGGAGTATTTTTAAAAGAAAATGTACAACCGTAAATAGACCAATATCTAAAAAGAGTCAACAATTTTTTTCATTTATGAACGTTTATTTAAGTATATATTTAAATTACAAATGACGAAATTAAAGCCAGATACAGATAGTCAACAGACCTTAATATTGTTTATCAGTTACTTTCGATTATCATTAGGTATTGATTCATTCGCTTTGGTTTGACCATTTATTTTTAAAAGAGTTGCCGATTTCTTGAAGTGTCTTGTCTTTAGTTTCTGGAAGATATTTATATAATATCAGAACGAAAATATTTGAAGATACACCATAGAATAAAAAACTGCCGTGTATTCCCAGTGCTCTAAAAAGCGATGGAGACAATTTTAAAACAATACTAAATATTATTTTATCTATCAATCCTACCATACAACATGCCAATTGGTTATATTTTTGCGGTACTATTTCTGCACAAATGGTAGAGAGTAATAACATTGGTCCAATAGTAATACATATAGAAAATCCAGTTAATAATGAAATTATAATTATATTGTTTTTCTCTAAAATTTCGAGTTTTATTAAGTAGAGGTACAGTGACACAGTATACAGAAATAAGACACCATTTGACGCACAGGTAAATAATAAAGTTCTTCTTTTTACGATTCTAGAAAGCAAGCACCCGATATACATGCCAAATACAGTCACCCCGTCGAGTACCAACATCGTTAGGTAAGCAGCCGACTCACTTGCGGTCAATTCTGTAACTATTTCTAAAACATACATGTTGCAAACCAGCTTTCCGGAACAATAATATAGTAAATACAACGTCAACGTTAATAGCATTGGCTTATAGAATTCATCGGTAAATATCACTGATTGCAATTCACTAAACCCTTTATTGAATTTAAGCGTCCTTTTTCTCAATGTGTTCTCATTATAGTTTTTTTTATTGTTAATAAGCATTTCTAGCTCCTTTCTGGATTCTGTACCGTAACCTTTCAACCAGTAGTGGGCTTCTGTACATTCTTGGTATCTTCGTTTCGATGCCAACCAATAAGGCGATTCCGGCCAAAATAAAGCTGTACCGCAATAAACAGAACACACAAGTCCAATCAAACCAACATACTTCCAGTGATAAAAGGTTCCTATTATATTCCCGATCCATATTCCCCAAAACATACTAGCGCCTTTCAACGTCAAAAACACTCCTCTATAGCGAGGTGATGTGTACTCTGCAATTACTTGCATCAGCAGAGTTGTGTGTGAGGCAAAAGTAATGCTTGTTATTATTTCACTTATAAAAAATTCCGTCAACGTAGTGCTGCAGTACAGAAGGCTGTGGCTAGCGATTGAGCTGATAGTTACGAAGTAAAAGGAGACTTTTCTTCCGAATCTCTGTGTTATTAATGGTAAGATGAGTACCCAGGGTATTGCCGCATAGCCAAACACGGATGCTGAAACATATGATGCCGTATATAATTAATATAGTACTTACATACTTCCGGCTCTTAAACATTAAACAGAAATAAGCCAGAAAAAGTTCGTCAAAAGCTGTTAAAATAAAAGTCTTAAGAGTTACATACCGGGTGTGGCATGTAACACGAGCAAATAATTAAAACATGGATTGTACTCCTCAAAGAGTGACACTTTTGTTCAACAACTTTTAAAAATTATGAAATAATTAGACTTCCTATTTTTCATACAAAATAAATATTATCTTCAATGGACGCCATCGCCATGCCATATCATTTGTGATTGACGTTGCTTGTCACGCCTTAAACATAACAAAATTCGCAATACATTGCGTCTTCGAATAAACTTTAAAGTGTATTAAAAATCAAACCACAAGTTATTTTTAAAAGTTGCTGAACAAATGTTGGTCTGTACTGTATGAAGAGTACAGCCTACAGTTAAATATTTTGCTCGTATTACAGGCCACACCCGGTTACTATTATAAGTTTAGTAACTTACTCACATATCCATGAAGCCATTTCGGCGCTGACAGCTTCGGTTGAGTTTGAAATCTTCCTTGACTGGGCTATATATACAGGAGGTACACCCAAAAACAACCCTGGTGTAAAATACATCGTCCACAAGCCACTGCAGATAAAAATCTGTAAATAAAAAAACACTCTATATTAGATCGAATATTAAGAACAATATGTGATGTGTGTGTTCTATATTATTTTCAGTTTGTTGGGGTACAAACTTTTTGGTGGTCAACCCACTATGTCATTTGAACAAACAAAATAAGAAGGAGTAAAAAACTGTGAAATCGAACAAGAAAACAAAAGTGAAAATCCGGTAGGGTAACACTCAAAATAATAATAAGTATCGTCATGTCGTTTAAGAAAATCAAGGCTGCTCTAGATGCAAAAAACGCAAACAGCTGTATTTTGAATAAAGTTGAATATCAGATTTTTAATAAAGTCGTTCAGGCACGAACAGGATTTATATAGTACTTTATTATCGAGGCTCGGAAGTAGCTACTTGCAGGCTGAGGATTCGTATTAAACGGACGACCTTGGGAGTCCGTTTAATTAAATCCGAAGCCAGCAAGTAGCCTTCCAGCCGAGTCATATATAGTGCTTTTCTCAAAAATGGTGCATGAAATATAAATATAATAAAAATATTTTACAAAAGCAACGTTCTTACGTATATATTTTCACAGAAAAAAGTAGAAACAATTGAAAAAATTAGCTTTGCCGCCTTTTTATTTTTTTTAATTAAAAAGTAGAAGTGTATTTTTCTGCCGAAAATACGCCAAGCTATTTGAGACAGCTAAATAGTCGCGGCACCAACATTATAATTATTTTTGAGAAAAAGTATATTATAATATACATAGTTACCTGCCGGATCAGTGATCTCCACTTTTTCGAATCGTTTTGTTCACCATCACAATTCACATTAACAGAATCATAAACACATCTGTTCATTGCGAGACACGTTTAAATAATACATAATAACTATAATAAGTAGGTAAACACAGTTGGAAATTTCCACCAACATTTATTGTACATAGGTACATGTGTTTTATTTTAGTAGGTTAATTAGGTAATAAATTATGCCCGCTAAATTCAAATTTTATTTTAAGTGATTGGTATTATTGTGTTATACCGTCATTGTTTAAAGTATAGACCTGTATGAAACTAAAATAGTTTATGGTTTATTGATTTACAAAATAGGGTTCTAGGTTCTAGGGTATCAATATATTTATTAATTCTATTTTTATATTGAATATAGTTAGTGTTTAAAATGTTTCGTGACATAGGGGCTTGGATTATAATTATTTATAATGTATGTACATCAATCTGCAAAATTGGTGACTTTATGAATTAATTCATTTAAAATGCAATTTTACTGCTTGCTGTACGTCCGTATTTGTGTACCTTTTAGGATAAAGGGATAACTTAATTGGAATGCACTTGTAAATATACAAAACAAATGATTAGTCTGTTTACTTTAACTAAAGCTGTAGCTATCATATCATGCCAAAATTTATCTATTATGGTGCCTGAATGAAGATTAATTTTTTATATAATTTATAGGCAACGTACTGAACCCACGTTCACCTATAAACTAATAATATAATAATCACGCAAAACGGTTATTATCATGCAGTCGTGATAATACTGACTTTAATGGTTGTCACGTTTTGACGTTAATATATTGCATATGTTCTTGCTATTTAAACCCATTAAACAAGCAGAGTTAGAGCAACATAACGCTGCAACAATTTTGATAGCACAGACTGTGCAAGTGTTATTTAATGCATAATTTAATTTGACGTTTAAAATAACACTTCTACAGTCTGGGCTATCAAAATCACTGCAGACTTATCTTGGTCTAACTCTACTGTTTAATTTTCATGGAATGGTCGGATCGGTCGCATGTATGCTTTTGATTATTACAAAAGGTAATATTTTTTTTTCTTTATTTAGGATTACCAACAGATAATACATCTTACATGCTCTTAAATCTATATAACAATCATGACTGATGCTTATCACAACTTATATAAGTGTCTTGTATCTGTGAACAATATTTAACATGCGATAAACTTATGGGTAAATAGGGTAAACAGGTACCAGTACATTACATTAACTAACATTACATAACTTGACAACTAGGGTGATGTTAAATTGTCGATAACAATTATTAACTACATACATACTTATATACTTACAAATATTTTCTATAAATAGTTTATAAAGTATTATTAAGACATCATAATCAAAAGCATACATGCACTAGAAATGTATTTGATCGTTTGTATGATTCGGTTCTGTTTTCACTCTTTGCCAAAATAACAGACGAGGTCATCAATCCTTTCATCGTATCCTGTACTACCTATATATAGGTATTTTTTGCGCAAAGTTGCGTAGTTTATGGTGGACCTTTGCGTGCTATAAAGTAAGCCTTCAGGGCCCTAAGGGCTCGATCAGAGACTATGGGCATTTATTTTTTCGGACCTTTTGGAAAAATACAAGTTTCAAAGCTCATAAATATGATGTACGTGGCTTTCTCTCGTGATACCTGTATTAAGGCTAGGGTTGGGAGAAACGCGCCGAAATGAGACCGGAGTGGCGTCATGAGATTAAAGTCGGAACTTCAAAGCATGACGATGACTGGCTGGAGAACCTTAAGCGGAAAAGTCTTCGTCGTGCTCTACCACATCCTGCGGACTCGCGCTTTGTGTGCGATCGATGTGGCAAGAAATGCCGCGCTGCTATAGGACTTTATAGCCATCAACGGCGATGCGGGACCCCATAAACACACAAGCGCCGCAACAAGCATCTACAACAGATGATGTGGCCAATGATGATGATGATGTGACACCAGTGTTGCGGCACTGTGCGGCACAAGCATTATCCCGCCTTTAGCAGAGTTTTAGACAAAAAAAATGTCTCCTACCTGTTTCGGGTCAGTTTTTCACCTTGCATATACCTATTACCTACGTGTAATAAAAAAACGCATTTAACTAATTTGCAAGACCGCAGTGATCTCATATAGGTGTTCCGTGAACAAAGTTTTGTACTGAACACAATAAATGAAGTTCGTTTTATTCTTTCCGGAAGATTTTTTATTTACTCCCTCAGCAGCAGTAAATGATATTACATATAATAATTATTGCAGATTGTATGTAAATGATATTCTTTAAGCTTAAAATCTCAGATATTTGAGGGTATTTTTTTTTTAAATCGATTCATCAAAACGTACAGTCGACGTCAAAAATATATACTTTTTACATTTTTCGCCTTATTATTAAGGAGTAAGGTGCAAAAGTGTAAAGATATCAAAGGTGTATCTTTGACGTCGACTGTACCTACAGCAATTACGATCATCAGTCATGATGGATGCGACCAAGAAGTACAGCAATCCTTTTTTTCTGGATAAATGTAAAATATAGGTACCTACCTACATACACAAACTTATTGCTATTTTACTGACTGAGATATAAATCCTAAAACTTGCCGTCTGTATACAATAACTATAATAAATAGTAAAGAAGAAGCCAGAAACTTGGCCAATTGTTCGCAGACGAAGTCGTTTTATATATTTGACTCCACAGATATATACGAATAGACGCCGTAAGAAAATAAACATTGTATGAAAATATGTATTAGTTATTAAAATCACAAATACCAATTGGTTTTATTTATTACCAAATAGTTACTCACATGGATAAATAATAAAATAAAACATACAAAACAATCTGCACTCAGAAAAGCTCAGTGATATTTCTTCAAACGAAAATCGAATCCTCATACAGATGAAATATACTATGTAAAAAGCTGTAATTTATATGCCTAAATAAATCATTTATTACAAGCTTTTATGTATGTTATATTTCTTTAGGTTAAATCTTGCAAGCTAAATTAGACCCGCTTCCCATTATTCGATTGAGCTGAAACTACACATTCATAATATATTACATATGTAAGTTGTGTGACCATGCAATACTAATTACTATGGTACCATCGAGCTGTTAGAAAATGATGGACAGAAGCAGAACTCGGTGATAAAACAACGCAACACACTTGTGTTTGGGTTTGTTAGAATTGACGCGATGAGGATTCGTTGCCTGTTGAAGGAAAAGTACCTACTTACCAACAGTCAGCGATAAAAGCACCTACCAAAAAAAAATTTTTTTAACAATAAAATTATTAATTTCCATTGCTTCATTCTCAATTTCTTTGCGTAGTCTATTTAATTTAACTCTGTTGCTCTGTAGCAAACACTCTGTTTACGATAGCGCGTGCTTACGACACTTGTTAAAGGCAGCGTCAATCTTGGACATCCTACGGCCTGTTCCTAGCAGCCATTTTGTTTTTATATTGCTGAACCCAAGAGAGAATAAACCTTATTTAGTGTTTTGTATAGAACTGCCAGACGGTACCTATCCTTAAAGGGGCCCACTGATTAACAATCCGCCGGACGGTATCGGCCTGTCAGTTAGAACAAAATTTTGACAGTTCCGAACAACTGACAGGCCGATACCGTCCGGCGGACTGGTAATCAGTGGGCCCCTTATTCAATTATTGACACTGAATTTTGGCCGGATGGCAGTCTCTCCTGGTCATATTTTTGACCATTTGTTAAAGAAAAAGAAACTCCTATACCTGCAAATCTTCAGAAAACTAGCGTTTGTACAGGACAACGGTAGACAATATCATGGAATCAAAGAGAATTTGAAATAGAGGAATATTGTCAAAGTAAATTATGTAGTCAGTACATTTACTGCCAACTTTCAACACAATTGATTAACACTTTTAGAACGCCATTTGACTTTGATGCTTATCTTTTCACTGATATGTGTCAAATTTGTTAAATGTCAAAAAGTATCGCCATCTACTCGAGACTACGCCAAAGTTACTCATTTGTGTCTAAATCTACTTTTTGTTATGGTCTTATGGTTAACTAAATATATTTTGCAACGATATCTCAATATACTTGTATATCGAATCGGTGCAAATTGTATTTCGCCAACTATTCAAGACTTTATATTTCGCGATTCAAGCATTTTTGCATTAATAGTACATTATTGTCGAGGTTCGGAAGTAGCTACTTGCAGGCTGAGGATTCGTTTTAAACGGACGACCTTGGGAGTCCGTTTAATTGGATCCGAAGCCAGCAAGTAGCCTTCCAGCCGAGTCATATATAGTGCTTTTCTCAAAAATGGTGCAAGAAATATAAATATCATAGAAATATTTTACAAAAGCAACTTTCTTAAGTATATATTTTCACAGAAAAAAGCAGAAACAATTGAAAAAATTAGCTTTGCCGCCTTTTTATTTTTTTTATAAAAAAATAGAAGCCGAAAATACGCCAACCTATTTGAGACAGCTAAATAGTCGCGGTACTAATCATCTGTTTGGCTGTTTAATGGGCCTGTGCCTTCATTTGATATGGCCATTTCAACTTTTAAAAAGTTTGGAACTCGACAAATAATGGAATTTGTATGCAACATTGCAGTCCCAAAATCGAGACTGCAATGTTTTTAACTTTTTAATAATTTTTGACTGACCATAAACTACGCGCTTCGCAACCTATGTTTTAAACGGCAAAGTCGACTTTGCCGTCCATTTTTGAGAAAAATATACTTACCTACTATAAGGTATTTATAAGAGTCACTATGTATCTACATACAAGTATTAAGTGAACCCGCCCACTCCAGCGGCATTCCACGGCATTCCCGGCGGCCAGCCAGCCTGATTACTTTTTAAACCTATCCGTTTTCTATTAACACTTATCGATAGTTTTAAAGCAATTTTCACGCGTACAGTATGTTCTTGCGCTTATTTACTTACAAGTTACAATGATACAATACTTATATTATTTGAACGTAAAAACTACGTCAAAAGTTCAGATAGGGGAATAGGGAAAATTGGGTTATTTACAGTTATTTACGTTCTTTTTATGACGATTGTAAGTAAATGTTGTAATCAATTACATAAGGTACATTTACAGGCTAATAAGTAAATAAGTAATCTTATATATACCTTTAAACGAACAATTCTTGTATATTTATTTATACCTATACCTATATATATATATATATATATATATATTTTTTTTTTTTTTTTTTTTTTTTTCGGGATATATTTCGGGGATTTCGGAACAGCTCTAAAGATTTCGATGAAATTTGTTATATGGGGGTTGTCGGACAGACAGACAGACAGATAGACAGACGCACGAGTGATCCTATAAGGGTTCCGTTTTTTTCCTTTTGAGGTACGGAACCCTAAAAAACGTATTGATATTGGCCCATCCCTTGGAGAGCTACGATGCAACAGACATACATACATTACCCCCATCCTACATGCACGTATCATAATAAAAGAGGCCCTACCGCGAACCTCGTTCGACGTGTTGCCTCACTATCACACTTACGTACAAATTTACAAGTGCGACAGAGAGGCAACACGTCGAACGTGGTTTGCGGTAGGCCTTCTGTAACCCAGTTACAATCAGACAGCCAGCGTTGGCACGTGCTGACACGTGCTTACGTGCCGACACAAACGTGGTTCGGGTATTGGGAGGTGTATTCGAACTTTCATAGGAAACTAAAGGGGCCCACAGATTACCAGTTCGCCGGACGATATATTATACGTATGAAATTATTTAAGATGTGTTTAACTTTTTAAGATTTGTTAATTATTTTAAGAGTTAGGAGCGAAACCAAATTCCATACAAACTTTTAAATGCTTCTAAGTCTTATAATAATGAGAAATACGAATGAGCTGTGGTTGATATAAATCAAATTGCGACGAAATTTTCAATAATCATATAGTTATGTATGTATGAGGCATTTTGGCCCTGGTAAATTCTTAAATATTAGTTACATTTTATAGAAAGTATTAGCATGTTTATGTACCCTAAAAAATGCCGTAACACCAAAAAAGGCCGTACAATGACCTCAATGACCACGACTGCTCTGACAAGAGTATCCGACTAAGAAGAGAGAGATGTACCCTAATATAAAATCAGGCAAGTAAAGTCGCAGGACACAGCCAATATGGGCATAATTACCGTAGGATAAATACCAATAAAGCAAAGCCAAACCCATGCCCAGAGCCATTAATCATAAGTTGACTGGAGCAAACGAATTTTAACTAACCCCGGGCTTGGTAATTAACCTTAGATTACTCTGTAAACCTCGTATCACATGAAAAAGAATAGTTGTAAAATCAATCTTAACTAGTACGCTATTAAGTTCATTTACAATTGCATTTTGGTAGATGATGCTACTGATACGACTGAGCTCGGAAACCTGGCGTAGCTAACCTGGCGTTTTGTTTACAGTTTCTGCAACTAAGTTAAGAGTTACACAAACTCGCCGCCTAAATGCCGCTTTCATACAATCTAAGTTACGTTCTCGTTTTAAAACGACATACTTAAATTACTTGAAACTTGGCATGAACATTAACATAACACATTAAACTCTCGCGTTTTGTACACATAATTAATGTTACTATAGCGGGTCTAACGCGATTAAATAGCGAACCTTCGATTGTATGGCGGCGGCTAGGTTCATATGACTCATAAGCGTTTTGAGAAAGAAGTGGATGCTACTGCAACTAATTTTAATAATACTTATCACTTCAAATAACACTTATACCTAACTATAAGTATATTCAGTCAGCAACAGAAGTTGCTAAGCGGGCGAGGTGTTGACACGCTCTTATTGTCTTAACAATAATGATCATTTTAAACACCTCTCCCGCTTAGCAACTTCTGCTGCTGACTGTTCTAGCCGTCAAATGCTAAAAGTTGCATCGTAATTTGTTTAGATTGGTAAAAGTGAACGGCGCGTTTACAAATAGAAGGCGGTAAGTTCCACGCTGTGCCCATTCTAAATTAAACCTTAGGTGGGGTTAAGTTAAGGCTGAAATTAAAAAGATGTAATTTCATGTATTTTCTGAAGATGTTACCACACATTTTGGTGCAATACCATGTTATGAACTTTGTGTATAGCATTTGCATGAACAGGTCAGTCAATATGGACGTTTTAATACAAGCATCGGTGGTTCAGTGGTAGAATGCTCGCCTGCCACGCGGGCGGCCCGGGTTCGATTCCCGGCCGATGCACATTTTTTGATATTTAAAATTGTGTGTAAAATTAAGTAGTACTAGTGCTATTATAGTTTTGGTTTCCTGTAAGGTGAATGTATTTCCCTAGTTGGGCTGTTCCAGATGAAAGATTGAAATAAGTCCCAAAAAGCTTTTACCGAATACGAATATTCGTGAAAACGCTGATATTCGGCGAATAATCGTATTCGTATTCGTTGCATCACTACTTATAAATAAATTAGGCAAATATGGCTTTCAAACTACAAACTAGAAATGAAACTGACTCGAGTTATGATTTACTAACTTTAGTTTAATACATTTTCGAGTCGATACTTTAATATTTTTCGTTTAAAAACTTTTGATTTGAACCTAAACAAAGTTAGAGATCTATTCAATTTGAGATTTTCAATTCGACCTCTTCATTCATTACGCTGTAGGTATAACTTTAGTCTAAGTTTAATATTATAACCTTAATAGGTCTTGCTTATGTTTGGCTTTTTAAATATACGTACTTTTGCATTATTTTTTATTTTATTAGCTGAATTGCCAGTGTTTATAAAATAATTAAAGGTAGATAAAGTTTCCTTTTAGAGTCCTTCTGACGCACAATGCTTCAATGATAATTTTGCAATTTATAAAAAATACTCGTATATTGTGCCAGGAAAAAACATTGTACCTACTAATGGGATAAAAAAATGTAGCGTCATTTCCATTCATCAAATACGGATACGTCATCATTTGTCATCAACCCTTGCCAGTACGAGTATTTATTATCCCATGACCTGTATTTATGACGCAAGGAATTAGCCCGGCCACAAATTGTGCCGTGGGCGGGATTCGGTACATTTATTAGACCGTGTGATATATTTCCCCGCCGGCCTTCGGGTAGGGTTGCCAGATCGAAAGGCGCTATTATCGGGAAATAATATCAATTTTTCGGAATTTTAGGAATTAAGTCGGGGGAAAAAAACATTAAAATTAAAGTAATTGTATTAAAAACAACGATATTTTACATTATTGGCACTACGTTAGCTACCGCGCTCGACGCGGCTCGCTCGCTCGCTCGACGACAGTTCGGAACATGAAATTATTGTTTTATAACGTGAAGCTGTTTTTCGGGACAATTTTCGCTTCGTCAGGAATCAGGAACGCATGCTAAAATCGGGAGAATCCCGCCAAATCCCGACCATCTGGCAACCCTACCCTCGGGCTATATGTACGCACAAAGCTATAGTTCACAGGCTGCGTTAGGATGGTATTCCACCTGTTCAATTTCTTTGTCCAATGTCATTGCGTCTCACTCTCTCATTAAACCAAAATGTGAGACGCAATACACATTGGACAAATATATTCGACAGATGGAATACCTCCCTTGGCTCCCTTAGGTATGTAAGGTTGACGAAATATAAAGTGAACCGATCTCTCGAACAAGTTTGAACAAGATCGGCTCACTTTATATTTCATCAACTTTACCTACATGTTAATGTTCTCTTAAATGTTCTCACCAAATAAAACAAGAAGACTGAACCCGTAGTGTAAACATTCAATAGCGTGACGCGTTTGCGTTATGTCTATTTTTGCATGGGATTTTGAACAGCGCGCCAAGCGGGACGTTTTGGAAACTCAAAATCCTAAACAAAGTGACGCATACGTCACGTCACGCTATCGAATGAAATTTGCACTAGTGCAACCCCCCTGCAACCCTACAACCCTAACCCAACCCTACCCCACAACCAACCCTACCAACCCTACAACCCTAGGGTGCAACCCTAGGGATACAGATATTGTTTCTACAAAGTCGCGTACTACCAATATTCAGTACCATTGAACGGAAGTTAAGTTTAAAAAAAAAAGGTATACGCGGGAGGTCTAAGGCGAGATTCCACCAGTGTGCGGCACTGTGCGGCACAAGCATTTTTACTCATACTCATACTATGAGCACCACACTCTGCCCAATCTATATGTACCTATAAAGAGTTAACAAACAGCGTACACGTATAAATAATTAAAAAAAAAAAACCTTTCAATTCGCAGAAAACCTCATTTTACCGGTGCATTTCGTAGTGCTGAATTAAATTGGAAACATCGGAACACGGACGGTTAACGAAGTGTGAATTCATTTCCCGCTCTTGAGACTCAACTGCAGAGAGTAAAGACGACAAATAAAATAATGCAGTCTAGAGCCAGACTCGTTAGTAATCCTAGGTTGCTTTTGATCTTGGCTGCTCTCCCGTTATAACGCTTTTTAGATTTACTGAACCGTTTTGAACGTCCTTGCAGTTGTACTGCCCTGTATAATACTTTCTCAAGTCGGGTGTTATGCCTGGGGACCGAAGTCTAAGTTGAGTTGTTTAGGAGTTGTACATATATTCATATCTGACATTTGGAACACTGTAAGCGCGATATAGCAAATGCTAACACCATCTATTAGAATCAGGCACGTTGACAGTGACAGAGCAGACGCCACTTATTCTACCTATTTATATATAAACTTAATCTTAATCTTTCCTTCAAGGTACCTACAGTCAAGGAATTTGATTTATGTACAGTCGCCTTCAGATATATCGGAGCGGTCAAGGCACTCACAAGTATCTGAATACGCCTCTATTGTCAAGGCGTTACAGTGCGTGTTCAGATATTGTGAACACCTTGTCCGCTCCGATATATCTGATGGCGACTGTACCATTTCGTAATTTGTCACAGTGACAATAATACGAGATCCCTAACGGCTAACCGTTTAACCGGCTTCCCTTTATCTTGCATAATATCGATTGTCCGAAATTACACTTCGCATAGCAGGTATTGCAGAAACATTTTTAACTGAATGATACTTTTGCATAATTGTATAATTAGCATAACTGTCATGTCGCATAACATTCATTTGGCAGAATTTTGAATAGCAGAATACTAATATTGTCGATTTTACATACGCAGAATTGTATGTAGCATAAATTACATTCCACCGAATTTCTTATGGCATATTGCTCATATTGCAGACTTGAATTTCGCAGAATAATACTCATGTCGCTAACTGAACCTAGACAAAAGGAATTGCTGCCAGAAATACAGGATAGGTTAGGTTAGAACTGCGACCCCTACATAAAAGGAATTGCTGCCAGAACTATAGGTTAGGTTAGAACTGCGATCCCTACACAAAAGGAACTGCTTCCAGAAGTGTAGGTTATGTTAGAACTGCGACCCCGACATAAAAGGAACTGCTTCCAGAACTGAAGGTTAGGTTAGGTTAGAAGTGCGACCCCTACTCAAAAGAAACTGCTTCCAGAACTGTAGGTTAGGTTAGGTTAGAACTGCGACCTCTACACAAAAGGAACTGCTTCCAGAACTGTAGGTTAGGTTAGAACTGTGACCCCTACACATAAGAAACTGCTTCAAGAACTGTAGGTTAGGTTAGGTTAGAACTGCGACCCCTACACAAAAGGAATTGCTGCCAGAAGTGTATGTTAGGTTAGAACTGCGACCCCTGCTCAATAGGAACTGTTGGAGTAAGTGTTCATTGGTGGAGTAGGGTACGGAAAATATTATTGTCATCAACACTATGCCAATAAATTATTCTACCTAAGGAAATTGTGCGAAAAGACAGTATGCCAAGTAAATATTATGCGAAGCAATTTTTGGCAAAACAATTATTCGATTATAGGATTAAGGATGACTCACGCTAGACCGGGCCGTGCCCGGACCGGGGCGGGCCGGAGCGAGCCGACACAGGGGCTGTCAGGAGCGCCACCGTGACCGGGCCGTTCCGGGAACGGGGCGTCAGGGCCACCCGACACTAGTTTATTACATTAACACTAGTGCTGTCCGAGCCTCTAGTGTTTGTAGAAACTCGAGTCCTTTGAGTCTGAATTTGAAGAACAGCTCGTTTTTACAAGACTGCGCTTAAAAAACTTCTCCCGAGTCGAGTCCTTTGTAGTCTTTTTTAAGAGCAACTCAAAAGAACTCGAGCCCCCAAATAAAGACTCCGTGAACAATTTTATAGGTTTTTCCTGTATAACAGTAAAGAAATTAAGGGTTTGTGTATGATTTATGTATGTATCTAATCTACAAGTTATACATAAAGACAATGCATTTCGAAATTTGTAGTAAAAAAAACGTGAGTCGTCTGAAAAGTACTCAAGTCTCTACAAGAGACTTGGGTCTCTCTCTAGTTGAAAATAACTCGAGTTTTAACTTAATTATAAGAGTCTGAAAAACTGAGTAGTCTTCAAGCAGAGGACTGAAAGGATGCTTAAATTTTGTCTTGTGTCTTGTATGTAGGGCTTCCAAATACCGGACTTCTCACAATACCGGTATTAATACCGAAACTGTCTTCATCAATACCGGGATCCCGGGATCCCGGTAGCGAATTTACAAAGCCTATACTGATAAGGTCCAGATGCGAACTGAACTGGATTAGCTTTTGTTTGGACAAAACTTGACCAAACCCTAATCCATTACAGTACAGAAATTTACTGAAATCGTATAGACTTTGTTGGCTAAATTAATATGGATATTGTTGCTACAAATGCTAGTTTGTTGCGATCTAAACTTGAATAATATTTTAGTAATGACTCCGATTGTATTGTATTAATTACCGTTCGTGCTAATTACTTAAAAATACCTATTTTTTTTCATTTAAGAACTATATCAGTTGAGATTTCTTATTAGGACATGTTTAATGTGAAATCGTAATACAATTAATTATAAGTCGACTGTATTTTATAATACATTGGTACATAACGAAGTAGATGATTTATTTAAGGACCAAGATTTACTACGGTGTTCTGCCTTTTCTCCGAAGTTTTATTGTCCGAATTTCACTTGCCAGACAACTTTTCGCAGATGATTTACTTTGGCAACCAACATTCGCCAAATTTTCATCATGACAACGTTTTACTTTATAGAATTATTGTTATGTAGATTATTACTATATGTACAACGTTTGGAGTACATTTCTATGGTCAAATCATTCAACTTGCTAGATATTTATTAATACGATATCGTCTAGTCATTTGACAGAGTTCAATGAGTCAAGATAGGTACGACGACGAGCGAAGCGAGGAAGAGCGTGTTAGGTGAACTGCGACCAAACAGCGAATCGACTTTTTTTTTACATAGAACGACTTTTCTGGCAACAGTTCATTTTCCTGGGGGTTGCAGTTCTAACCTAACCTAAGCCACTTTTCTGGCAACAGTTCATTTTCTTGAGGGTCGCAGTTCTAACTTAACTTAACCCACATTTTTGGTAACAGTTCGTTTTCTTGGGGGTCGCAGTTCTAACCTAACCTAACCCACTTTTCCAGCAACATTTCGTTTTCTTGGAGGTTGCAGATCAAACTAACCACGTCCGGGCCCCGGTGATCACGTGATGCTCTCCATAGAAAACGAAGCTCCGGAATCTCCGGCCCGGCCACGGCCCGGTCTAGCGTGAGTCATCCTTTATTCTTCTAATTGACATTATGCCATTGCATTATTCAGCTTTACAAAATTGTGCGAAACAACAGTATGCCATGAAACTTATGCAAAAAGTAATTCTGCGAAATGATGATTCTGCCAAGGGTTGCTATGCGAAAGTAAAATATGACAATAAATTTTATGCAACATATTAGTAATCCCCTATAGGGACCGTGCGCGTTGGTGGGTCTGCCATCTTGTGGCCTGAATCGGAAAAATAAACATGTAAACTGCCAAAGCAAGTGCTGCCATCTATCGTTTTCGTACGTTTTTTTGTGCATAGTAGGTTCTGTCATCTTGTGGGCTACATCGGATTTACGCCTCGCGCCAAAAATATGACGGCTCCTGTGCTCACTGTGCTGCCTCCTATAGTTCATGCATGCTCTCTAATCTCCCTATAAACTCAAAATTTTGTTTATTTTTCACTGTCATTACACTTCTTTCGCAGTTATAGCGCTACAGAAAAAGCCTCGCTCCGCTAATAAGAATTAAAATATTTAAAAGGTTACTTCTAATCACAGTAAAAGATACGGGCCATTAGGCAAAAAAGGAAAATGGTGTACCTGAAAATTACGTCAGGAAATGTTTGGCCGTCACGTCTACGGAAACATTTAATGAGGCTATTAAATATTCAATACAGGTATTTTTAGAAATAAGTGAGGCATATTTTTACCCTCGCAGAGACCCTGACAGCTTGTGATGATTGGGTGGATGGTAGATAGAGGGTCAAGTCTAACGCGTTGATGTCAACAAATATCCGCCCAAATGACGACCGGTCTGGCCAAGTGGGTAGTGACCATGCCTGTGAAGCTGATGGTCCTGGGTTGGAATCCCGATAAGGGCATTTATTTGTGTGATGAACACAAATATTTTTTCCTGAGTCATGGGTGTTTTCTATGTATATAAGTATGTATTATCTATATAAGTATGTATATCGTCGCCTAGCAGCCTTAGTACAAGCTTTGCTTAGTTTGGGACTAGGTTGATCTGTGTGAGATGTCCCCTGATATTAATTGATTTATTTAAATGGATATCAATTAATATACAACCAAAAGTAGAAAAAAAAAATTGAAGTCTCACGAATATCTTGCTAGAATAATCATAGAAATAACTCACTGGCTACCACTGTCTACAATAACTAGTTAATTTTATCTTGTATCTTGCAACACCAACTCAATTGTCTGCCATTTTAAACTCCTTATTTCTGATTGCAGTATTGCCAATCACGTTGAAACCTTCTGCGGCGCCAAGCGAATTACATCAAAGGTGCAATCGTGTCTGCTCTCTCACTCACTTCCATTACAGCTGAGGAGTAAGTGAGATAGACAATACGTTAAAAAGAGACGTTAAATAGAGTTCGACGGCCACGAACGTCACGTACGAGAATGTATGTGGCTCACGTTTAGATTATCTTATCTTTCGAATGCTCGCTCTGTGGAAATTGAACCGTCTGAGGGCATTTTTCTAAAAAGATTTTTGGCTACAGTTAAAAGGATGGTAAATCTTTCTTCAACATTGTTTAGACTAGTCATATATAAGGTAGAATGGATGTGGGATTGTATCTATATATTCAAATTATACACAATTCTTTGTGGCAACTACGCCAAGCGGACTGAAACAGGCACTGGACGGTGAACTGACGCAATGACCCTATATGATCATTGTCAAGAGGGCGCTGTTATTCTCATGTATAGAGTGACAGTTCAGTATAATATGAAAAAATTAGTTCCAGTGAAATTCCGCAACATGGCGCGTGATTGATCATATATTCCTGGACAGGCTTTTTTAGAGTACTTTCATATTAAGTATAAAACAATTTACTAAATATCACGCGAGATGGCGCTGTATCGTTTACTAAGCGAAAATATGAGTACCTAAATATATGTGTGCTCTAACTTCAGGACAAAACAGATAATAGTTATTTGTTTTACAAGGGGGCAAAGTTGTTGTTTAAGAGTGAAACACAAAATTTTTCACCACAGCAACCCGAAGCAAATATTAAATGTAAAATATCAAACAAAATCAAACCAAATCAAATCTAAATGAATGTTATTAAATATTTATCATCCAAAGTCATCATTTAAAAGTCAATTCTACCAGCAAACATAAGAAAACAACTCAAAATTTGCATTTGATTACTTTGCCTCACATGTGAATAAAATGCAACTTTGCTATCAGTTTTTGAAGTGCAAAGTAAGCCTTTCCGAGCTGGTGTGGTGAAAATAAAATTGTGGGCGTCTGTAAATGTAGGCCTTGTATAGGTCTAACGTGTAACTGAGGCTCATGGTAACACTGTATTATGGCCAACTACGGACTGGTTACACGCTTGACTGTATATTTGTATAAAGCTGGTTTGTATTATGTTTGTAGCAAGTGAAAATGTAAATTATAACATAGTTTTAGTCCCCACTAGCGACCCACCTGCCCGGCTTCGCACTGGTTACACATAACCTTAACAAATAAATCAAATAATACACCTTCCTCAAGAGTAACTCTATTGACAGGTGAAAACCGCATGAAAATCCGTCAGTAGTTTTTGAGTTTATCGCGAACATACATACATACAAACAGACAGACGTGGCGGTGGATTTTGTTTTTTAAGCTGTATAGATATCAGCTTCCTTCTACTAGAAAATTACCACGCAACTTTACCAACTGCCTGAAAGTGGTAGACATCAGCAACATTAACCTAATACATCTTAATTTGTAAGCTTAAACCCGCTTATCTGGGATTCCTGGGAGCCAGGGCTTATATTATGCGGTCGTGAGATGAAGTCCGGCATCCAAGGCACGTGCTGGCAGTTAACTGCTGGCTCGGAGCCATTCTGTTTTGTATTTATCAATCGTTGGTCTGTCTGTCTGTGCTCGTAAATCTTGCAATATAAGAAAAGTGTTTTATATCTATTACATACCTATATCATCGTTTAATACTCACAACTAGTAACACAAACTATTCTAAGCTTACTGTAGGACTAGGTAATATTGTCATATAATATGTACATATTTTATTTTGCGATTTCGGGGTTGGTGCCATACTAAAAGTTGCTCAGTGTGACCTACACATTAATGAGTTTGAGTAAATGTTTTTCGTTAGTTTACTGTATTATAGAAGTCTTTATGGAAACAATTTCTAATTAGAAATTGTAACTTAGTTATTAACTCAGAAGAGCAGTATATCTAAATCCCTTGATTAGTATGTAAGGCATATTCTAGTCTCAGTTTCCGAAAATTCAACTGCAAGCTTAAATCCTATCTCAAAATTAGTTCTAAAGCTTCTTCCGTGGCATGAAACCTGGCAAATGCGGTGTGCATTGTTAGATTAATTAGATAGTTCAAATACCTCACATTGTTTGAGTTAAAATATTTCAATAACTATGCAGTTATAAACTGAAATAGTTGTCAAATAATAAATAAATGAATAACGGCCCGATTCGAACTGTAAGATACGTCAATTAATAGATCTAGAAACGGTATGGATTAGATGTGTCAGTGTCAAAAGTGACGTTTTTCTTTGAAGAAACGTCACATTTGGCAGTGACTAAAGGGCCCACTGATTAACAATCCGCCGGACGGTATCGGCCTGTCAGTTGTTCGGAACTGTCAAAATTTTGTGCTAACTGTCAGGCCGATACCGTCCGGCGGACTGTTAATCAGTGGGCCCCTTTAAGCTCTCCAGTGACGGAGGCCGCATCTGCGAGGCGATTACATAACACAAAACTACTTAAAACACACAAAATAAAATATTTTGTATATTTTTTGTATTATTATAGAAATGTTTATTTCATAACTAAAATAACACATAATCTAAACATAAAACTAAACTTAAATATAAATATAAACTAACTATGTATAAAATAAATTACCTACTGAAGCCCGTCCGTCCCGGGCTTCTCCCTTTGGTATAAATAATTTGATTTGCTCCTAAAGTTGTAACTACATAGTTTTTATTTAAGCCTCAAGAGAGACATTTGGCAGAGATGGACAGCAATTTATTCCTCAGTAAAATATTGTTAACCGTCAATACTATAAAAACTCCCGTGAGTGACACAAACATAATAATAAAATTATTTAAAAACAAGTGTTGCTCTGGTTGACGATCCTCGAAGCGAATCGAAATTCGTCGAACGATAACCGGCTGAAATTACTTGAGTGAACCATTTTGAAATAATAAATATATAAACAATTTTAATATAATCGTGAATTTGTTCATTAGGTACAGTCACCTGCAATAATATATCACACAACGAAGGCCGCAAAAATATGTGACGCGCTCTTATTGCGTTACAAATAAGATCGTGTCAGATATTTTTGCGGCCTTCGTTGTGTAATATATTATTGCAGGTGACTGTACTTGCATAAGTCTGAGCTTCGGTCATTTCTGTTTTCATATATCTGCAGTTCTGTTTACAGTTAACACGTAGGCTCTTGATTCATGTACAGTCGCCATCAGATATATCGGAGCGGCCGGGGTGCTCACAAATATCTGGACACGCCTCTTATTTCAAGGCGTTAGGGTGCGTGTTCAGATATTTTTGAGCACCTTGGCAGCTCCGATATATCTGATGGCGTCTGTACTTACAAACCTAACTTTGTCGTGGTAATATAAAAGGCGATTTTTAGGGTTCCGTACCCAAAGGGTAAAACGGGACCCTATTACTAAGACTCTGCTGTCCGTCCGTCCGTCCGCCCGTCTGTCACCAGGCTGTAACTCGTGATCTATGATAACTAGACAGCTGAAATTTTCACAGGTGATGTATTTCTGTTGCCGCTATAACAACAAATAGGTACTAAAAACAGAATAAAATAAAGATTTAAGTGGGACTCCCATACAACAAACGTGATTTTTGACCGAAGTTAAGCAACGTCGGCCAGGGTCAGTACTTGGATGGGTGACCATTTTTATAGATAATGGTACGGAACCCTTCGTGTGCGAGTCCGACTCGCACTTGGCCGGTTTTTTTAGACGAGCACGGCAGAATGGCTGAAATACCGTCATAAAAGATAAGTTTTGATTTCGTTTAAACCCAGTAAATTTAAAGTTTAATTATAAATAACAATCTTATCGTAAAATCACCCCGAAACTAATGAAACTTACATAAAACGCATAAAATCCTCCTGGTTGTAGGTACATCTCCCAAATTACCCTATTCCTGAGGACGTGTATGGGCTATTAGGGTGACGTCACGGGCGGTAGATCCCGGACGTGATTCTAGATCAGGGTATTTATAACGGTTGGAGGTACTTACGTAGGTCCAGAGGAGTCAAATATAAAAAAAAGTTTAAATTCAAATATTTAGAATCCGGACCCTTGCGCTCCATAACTCGCATTGCTGATGTTCGTATAAAACCGCCAGGCTCAAATGGGACTGGCGGCCTAGCCAAGGTGACAATCGCTATCGCTTCGCCATCGAATCGCTTTGTGTCTTTCTATCATTCTTCCATATTAGTGTGACAGTGACAGTTTCGTTTCGTTCGCTACGGAGCGTTAGCGATTGGCATGTTGTCTACGGGGCCTGGGCCGGCCACGTCTATCGCAAGCACCCAGATAGGTGGGCTAACATAGGCTCCAAGTGGATGCAGGTAGAGAAGCGTGGGCGGAGTTGGCCCAGGAGGAGATGGCTAGACAACTTGACACATTCCTTTACAACTGGCCGGAAGAACCAGGGAAGAGAACCAGGGGTGAGGCCTTTGCCCAGCAGTTTTCTTAAATAGGCTAAATAAACAAAATCTGTTAGGCCAGTGGCCCTCAAGGGCTCTTTGACAAGTCATTATACTTATAGATATTACGTTATGAGATAGACATTATGTAATGACATGAAAAATATATAGCAACAAGATACGAAACCACCACAACAAATCCTCAAACTACGCCCTCAGAACTCTTAAAATGGTTCCGCTGTAAGGTAAGCTGCACAAATAGCTTATATTGAAAGAGATCTCGTCGCATCGGTCCTCTTTATATTTGTTGCTCCTATAATATTTATTTGGGTGAAGGCTATGTATGTATAGGCGCAGCTCGCAGCGGGTTGGTCTTTGATATTCGATTCTAGATCAGCCGGCCTAGCCAAGGTTACAATCGCTATCACTTCGACAACGAAACGCTTTGTGTCTCTCTATCACTCTTCCATATTAGTGCGACAGTGACAGTTGCGTTTCGATCGCTACGGAGCGTAAGCGATTGGCATGTTGGCTACGCGGCCAGAACTAGTTATAGGACACTACGAGTATAGCTTTGTATTATTCAGATTACTATAGTCCTTAAGTACAACCATGGTCCAGTTTTTAACGTTGATTCTTAACGAGCTTTTATGATTTGTACTCGTTACATTTATTTTGGAGCTTAGATAAACTAATGCTCTTTCTATATTATCTACTCAACATAGTTTGAAAAATACTTATACATATTTTACTGGAACTTGAATTTGTTCCATAGTTGTAAGTTGTGGACTAAAGTTACCTGATTTTACGGTACGTATTATTGTAAGTGTGCAAAGTGTGTCATAATGTACGAGTCCCGAGATGTCTTTTATGAGCCGTAGTTAGAATCTGTATCACATTTCTAAAAACGCTCAAATGCTCAATGTATGTGCACTAGCTGCTGACTTGCATACGGTTTTTTACAATTCCATGTCATAAAAACTATTTAAATCTCTGAAGGTGACTTATCTAGTGACCGAAACGAAAACTCGCTTTATGTACGTTAGTGGAGAAATGCGGGTAGCCAGAAAACCGAGTTACCTGACATAGAAAATTCAGGTGTATGCAAATACGAGGTAGCATAGTGAGAAGAGAAAAGGAAAGTTTTAAAAGATTTAGTATACCTACAGTAAATTATATTATACCTATACGTTGAGATATGGTCGCTTCGCCCAAATGTTGGTCGAGCCATCATACGGAAACTCGAAACGAACATTTTGTAAAAATGAAACCAATCTGTTTTCATTATTTGTCCCCCTCGAACACGAACGTGCGTTCGGGATGGTAAGTCATATAAACCGATGTGGCGAATAAGTTTTCTGGGATTCACGTAGTACCTAACCCATATTTAGTCCAGTGCATGTAGCAGTGCTGTCTAAGCAAACAAGACGCAAGCGCCTCCGAACTTCTTCCTGCCGTTTTCGAGAAGAAATCTTGTCGATCACGGGCTGCTTGGAAGCTTGACTCAATAATTGTACTACCGTACATAACCTTCTGCTGAGATCCAGAAGCAATTGTTTTGTTTTTAAAATTGGAACACAATAAAAGTTCAAAATAGATTTTGGAATATATGTACCTACATAAAAATGTACGCAGGGACTTAGGAGGATAAATGACACTTCCTACAAAACCGAAGTTTGACAGCGATTCAGGGACGAATCATGCTGTCCCTTTCTAAGGTATGGTACTATTACTATCCCTTTCGGCTATTTAGGGTTGTCAAAATTTATGCCATTATCTTATCTGTGGTCGTGCATGTAAAGGGAAATCTTGAATGCAGAAATACCCTACAAAGTATCTTCCTCTGTTTTAATGTCGAACCATTAACGTTTTACTTTTTTATTTACTTAGCTACGCTGCGTTTTCAGTGTCGAAAATGAAAATTTCCTTAATTCTCCTATTCAGTGGTCGGGAAGTAGGTTAAGCAGATGTATAGAGTTCTGGGTTTTGCAAGTGCTTATATAAATTGAGCAGACGTTTATAAACAAATGAAAAAAGAAGTAATACAGCTTTTAGTTTTAAATTTAACTTAAAATGGAAATGGATTACAGGCCAGCTAATTATATGCGTAGGTAATTATATATGTATGTAGTTTAGTATAGCTTTTCTTGTATTTTTTATATGTCGTTCTATGTCGGGTTACAAACATGAACTTTTGTTTTAAACTTACGAAGTCAAGCTTGACTCACGATTCACGCTAGACCGGGCCGTGGCCGGGCGGAGCTTCCGGCGCGTCGTTTTCTATTGAAAGCACCACGTGATCACCGATCAGCCGTCATAGAAAATGACATGTCGGACGCCGCGGCAGGGCTCGGTCTAGCGTGAGTCATCCTTTATTCTGCTCCCTAAAACGAAGCGTTTTGAAGTGTAGGTATTTTAAAGTAGTTGTCCAAACGTACAGTTGCTAACCGTTCGGTAAAGAAATCATACGAATTATTTTGTTGGGTTCCCACTTAACATTCCGCAAAATGAAGTTATGCGAAATGACAGTCGCCAAAATAATTTACAGAGAACCCAAGTAATCACTTCATTTTCAAAGAATAGTTATTTACGATACAAGTGCGGAAAAGAGGAAATTCGAGGAAACACGACCGAAGGGAGTGTTTTAAATCGACACGAGTTGCGAATTACCTATTCGCACGTGTATCGTACAGCGTTTTACAGTACATATGGCCCTTTAAAGTTTTGACTTCTTTTTTCTTTTTTTGTACTGTAAAAATAGTACATATGGTCCTATTTTCCCGCACTAGTGCATAAAATATCACTTTTCGTGCGTATGTCAAAAGTTTAAGTACGTCGCCGACGCCGTATGTACTGGAAAACGTTGTACGATACACGTGCGAATAGGTAATTCGCAACTCGTGTCGATTTAAAACACTCCCTTCGGTCGTGTTTTAATTTATCGCCACTCGTTTCGAATTTCCTCTTTTCCGCACTTTTTATTTTATTTTATGTAATAGTCAGCAAACGAGCAGACGAGCCGCCTGATGGGAAGCGGTCATCGTCGCCCATGGACATAAGCAACATCACAGGAGCCACTTAAGCGTTGCCGACCCTTGAGAACCCTAAATACCCGCTTCTTGAAGAATCCCATGTCGTAGTGCAAAGGAAATACCTCAGGAGGCAAGTCATTCCACATTCTGCACCGTAAGTAACTGTTTGTATTTGTGCGTGTTGTATCGTAAGTAGGGTTTGCACGACGGATCCGAAATGTATGGGAAGATCCGCGGATCCGGATCCAGATCCGGATAATTTCATACATTTCGGATCCGGATTGCAAACCCTAATCGTAAGTAACTATTTGGAGTGACCAAATGTTGGTAGGTACTCGAAATACGAGCGTCTCTTTCTCATTCAGGCAGCATTCCAGCAAAAACGTCAAGTAAGGTTCAATTTCCTGCCTAAGGTCATAAATTACCGCATTACTCAAAGCAATATAGATAAGACTTAGCCACTCCATAAGTCCTCTTTGCCGCCACTGTAAGAATGCTTGAACAGTAATTTTGCTAAGAGGCCCCAAAAATTCTGCGTAAAGCGATTAATAATTAAGCGTAATAATTAAGTAAGATCAATATACACCAGGGGGTCTAGCCAAGATTACAATCGTCGATAGAAAACGCCAATCGAAACTTAAATACTGTATGGAAATAGTCATTTTACGCAGCATCTGTTATTACGATACATTTTTTTCTTTTCGTTTGGCGTTTGTCGATGTACGATTGTTATCTTGGCTAGACCCCCTAGCCAGATAATTTTGCTTCATGGCTACGGCTTCATGCTTAGACACAACCATGTATGGACAGTGTGGGACAATATTACACATAAGTGATCAAAATCACAACAACGCTCCTGTTTTGTTTGGGTAATACACGACGATATATTTAGATATAACTACGGGACAATCTACATACAAAATTACCTTAAATTTCCAAAATAATTGAAATATAAGGTTATTTTTTTGAACGGCCCATTAACTTTACATAAATAAATGTGTCACGATAGGATTAACCAATACGTCTTCCATCAGTTTTGACATTGACATATACGCTCATGTCTACGTAACTTACTTTCTATGCATCTCGCTCGTACTCGCATATGCGAGCAATAGTGCAAGCGAGATGTACAGAAAGTAAATTACGTAGACGTGAGCGTTATGTCAATGTTAAAACTGATGGTAGAGGCTCAAGTGTTCAATAGCAGAGAATATTGTACACGTTTTTGTTTCAGAATATGCCGCATTTGGTGAATATTGGGAAATACTTAAATGCTTCAGTCGTTAGGGAATATTACACTATCTAACAAGGGTGGTTCGTGCCTAGTGCCAAGTGGGTAGTGCAAACTTGTGGGCGATGGTTAAGATAGTTAACTTTTAGTAATATTTAGTAGATTAAAATTACAGTGTTAGAAGTTCCACTTCTCATTGGTTACTTTAATACTCTTATAATTACTCCTTAATTGGGCGTATTCGGTGGAATAATTTAAATGGATCGTTAGAGAATACCTTATCACGGTGGGATATTTTCGGAATATATTTTCAACTCAATCGTAGCATAAAACGAAGTTGTTAAATTATGTCTCTTTCTAACAAACATCAATGTCAAAATGACGGATAGGGACAAACGATTATCAACGGCTTTGATAGGTACATTTGTTTTTACATACTATTACTTTGATCTCCATACTTTTTCGTGATTCATTCATCATCCTTTCCTTAAAGCTTGAAATAAAATGAAAGACCACTTAAATTTTGTAAAATTATAACTTTGGATCCTTTCAAATGCCGATTATTCGTCTAAACGACGTTTCCCGAGATCAATTTATTCCGTTAACATTGTCGTTAATTTGACGACGAAAAGGAACGTTGATAGACGAGCGATGATTTTGTTTATTCATTCCAATCTATTGTTTCCGAGGCGATCTATTTTGGGGCTTTGGGTAAAGTTTGGGAACTTGCATCGTACTTCTTATCTGTGAAGCAAATTTGTACTTTGTTTTTGGGGAAAGGTCCTTTTTGGATTGTCTTTGTTAAATACGGTTTTTAGGGTTCCGTACCTCAAAAGGAAAAAACGGAACCCTTATAGGATCACTCGTGCGTCTGTCTGTCTGTCTGTCCGTCTGTCACAGCCGATTTTCTCCGGAACTACTGGACCAATCAAGTTGAAATTTGGTACACATATGTAAGTTTGTGACCCAAATACGGACATGTAACGTAAACAAATGAATTTTAAACATGGGGGCCACTTTTGGGGGGTAAATGAAAAAATGAAAAAATTTAAGATTTCAAACTATATCATGTTACATATCAAATGAAAGAGCTTATTGTAAGGATCTCAAATATATTTTTTTTATAATTTTCGAATAAACAGTTTAGAAGTTATTCAAGAAAATAGGCAAAAAATGACCATTCCCCCCCCCCTTATCTCCGAAACTACTAGGTTTTAAATTAAAAAAAAAATACATAAAATTGATCTATACCTATAGATGACAGGAAAACCTATTAGAAATGTACAGTCAAGCGTGAGTCGGACTTAATTACAGTTTTTGATCCGACCCCTACGGATTTTTTAAAGAGATTTCACTCACGTTTCACATAAAAAATACATTGTTAACAATGCCGGATTACTTAGAGTAGTAGTTTTCTTAGAGTAATTGGTGATAATTTTCTGATAAGATAATCATTTTAAATATTTAACGGTCTTACCTACTTACGAGTAATTGTAAGGTCAAATTAAAAATAATGTTTAAAAAAAATGTTAAATTGAGAGCTAGCTCAAAGTTTTTTGTACTCGTCGACTTTAATGGTTGAATTAATAAAGACTTTGTAACCAATAAGCAAAACAAGCACGTGCTTACGGCACCACGTTCAGGGGGGGCACCAAAATGCCAGGTTGAAAAAGGTGAACATATTTTAAAATTAGGGACAGACACATCGTTTTTACCACACGATTTTTTTAGCTGTCCAAAAGCTAATTTACAAAAATAATGGCGCGTAATTCTTTGGGAAACAATCGGTCGCAGTAGAAGAGTCGTGATTACATGCATAGATTCGATTTCAACCCACTCTTTTGCGGTTCGGCGTTAGGTCTTATGCGAGGCCTTCTGCCTTACGGCAAAGTTGATCTTCTGCCTTAATTACACTTGGGCGTGGATCCAAATCCAAGCTTTCCTCTTTCGCAGCTGGGCCTACTGCCTTTCTCACACTTCGCCAATTCAATTCCAAGCTCTGCTTTCTTGCATATTTTATGCATGAAAACAACCTCGCTGAGACCCTTAAGTATCGAGCCCTATGCGAAGCTAGGCTGATAGAAAACTGTCCCATCCCTTCTCTGTATGAAATCCTGGATTCGCGCCTGGTTGGGACTAAAACTAAAATTGCGTTTTTATATCGAAAAATTTTCGCGCTCGCTTCGCTCGCGTTTTCAATAACTTTATAAGGTATGATAAAGGTGACATTCGGGTGGCGACTGCAGCAACATTACTCTGTTGCAACGTTACTGCTGCAGTACTGTCAACTTCCGTGATAAAATGATGTGACTGATTTCCATACTAAAAGTAAAAATGTACAACTGTCTATCATATTGCGTTTTTATATCGAAAAATTTCCGCGCTCGCTTCGCTCGCGTTTCTATTACTTTCTAAGCTATGATAAAGGTGACATTCGGGTGGCGACTGCAACAGCATTAGGTACTCTGTTGCAACATTACTGCTGCGGCACTGTCAATTTTCGTGATAAAATGATGTGACTGATTTCCATTCTCAGCTGTAATGCGGCAATGAACTTCTCTCAATTTACCAAAAAATCAATGTAATCTTGATGACCCTAGGGAGAGGGGGCACCTAGAAATGCTTAGGGCATCAAAATATCTTAATCCGGCACTGATTGTTAAAAATTGTGTAATATACGGAACCCTTAGAACGCGAGTCCGACTCGCACTTGGCCGGTTTTTAAGTTTGTCTTTAGATTAGACTCGGAAGTTTTATTTAAAAGGGATATTGTTAGAAAGTTTTAAGCCTCAAAAAGTAACGCTATTGGAAGCTTCCATAACATTGTCCAGTTTTCTTGTTATTAGGAGGAATAGCTATATTATTGAATGGATATTTTTGTAATAAAACCGTTTACTTACGTAAGAAAATATTCCTAAAAAAATAATTGAAAATAATTTTTGGGGCACCTTTATGTTATTTTTAAGTATTATGGAAATTAAGAAATGACAGTTCTTAGGTATAAGTACTGCCGAGGCTGTGGCTGTCTAACCATTATAAGTACTTAAAATAAAAAAAATAAAGCTAAATGATACGTCCTTTTATACTTTTTATAAGTTTAAATAATTCAGTAAGCAACGCAATAGGGTTATTTTTCTCTAAGTCTGAGAGAAGCTTAAACCCGTAAGTAACATTTGAAAAGATGAAAATTGGCTTATTCCCTTATTCGATTTTCAAAGGAAATGTCGAAATTTCCCAGCATGTTTCAGAAAAATATTATTTTAGATATTGCTTCTCCATTGTGGAAATATACATGACAGGTGTCTATTGATCGGGGTGTAACATATTATAAGTTTAGTAAAATAAGGGTAGAAGGAACATGTTGCGCCGACGGCCATGAAATATGACCGTCGTCCCACATTATGACATGTTTACTAAAAATATTAAGGCAGACGAATTTTAGAGAATAGCTGCGCATATTTTGCTTACATCTTTAGAGCAAATAAGTTAGGTACTTACAGTTTAAGAATAAGAATAACATATCTATGATAACAGTAATGAAAAAAAAAAACCGGAAGTTCTTCTTTCAAAGATTCAAAGTCTCCAGGATATAAACCAAATAGAATGCAAGATTAATAAGCGTGATAAATAGGACATTTTCACATGAAATTACTGCCTGATCAAGCTACAACGAAACCATAATAAGATTAATAAGATAAGGTAACACTGTGTTTTCCTTCTAAATACACGCATGACAACCTCATGAGTAAAGTTACGTGAGGAACGCGGTTTGCGTGTTAATTGTGGCATTTGTGGCAATCTGCATACGAAAGCGGATCCCGATGGAACAAGGTAATCGATGTAATGGTTCCAGGGCTTTTACGGTTAAGGTGGTGTTCGTGAATTGTGATATTAATGGTTTGATATCAACCCTTGTCTTGTACGAGTATCATGAATAGTTTATTACCATTAATTAAAGTAAGTACCTATTATACTTGTCTATTAAAGTATAAATTAGAAATGCCACGAATATTCAGCAGCTATTCGGTATTCGGCCGAATACTGAATATCTGTTGCACCTACCTAAAAAGAAAAAAACACACAATAAAAATAACCAAAAGCTAGGTTATATTTTATATTTAAAATGTATTAAATGGAAAGTTGTTAAACATAAACCCTTTTTTGAGCATTTGTTGATTACAAAATATTTTATTTTTATCATGGGTCTGATTTGATTGACTCTAACTACATTAATTATTTCTGTTCAACAAAAAATATACGTTGTGCTGTTGGCGAACAGTTTTCATAATAATTGTGACTAGAAATGTGCGTGTCTCTTGCCGAATATTCGGCGCTTCGGCCGAGAGAGAGGCCGAATATTCAGTATTCTGTATTCGGCCAAAACTACTATTCGGAGTATAAATTAAAGGATACTTTTTTTTACACAGATTGAACACTACCAAGTGTTTATAACAAAAGGCGGTGTGGGAATAAGGTTCCTTTGATAGATTATTGACATTATTGTATACTAAGGTTTAGGTTAAGGGGGGGGGGGGGGGGGGTGAGGGTAAGTATACATGTGTCGTCTCACTGCAGCAACATCGAGTATAATTCGAGCTTTACCTACCTACTGAAATAACACGCACTCACGCACCAATCTACAATGAACACACCCATAGTCCGTTTTTTTGTAGCATTAGATAAAAGGTAAACAATCTTGATGGGTGTCTTTTAATGCAAATATGTAACAATTATCAATCTAATACGATCATTTATATTCTTCTGCTTTCATAAGTAATAGTTACTGAGTTTGAAAAAGCGTTTTTCAATTAAAAGACATGTCGAGAACACTTACCTTCTTTCTAATGCTAAAAAAATGAACTATAATGTTTTCAAGCGTCCAAAACACTGTAAACATTATTCAATTATATCGTAACTTGAGTTTATAGACTTCACCGTCAGGGATTGTAACGGCTATCAGCAACCGACTTCAATATACAACCAGTTTGCAAAACGACCGAGTCGCATCGATTACTCACGATTCGCGACAGACTTCTTTGTTCTTCTCTCGTCGTGTCGTTATTGTCGTCGTCGTCCACTTTTTCCAATTGGAAACTACAAATTGAAGAGCCGAGATGCCGAGACGTCGAGTCAGAGTCAGACGTTACTTTCAGCGCGGAAACAATTGATTCAGCCAGAAGTTTGACCCAGATACGTCGGACAGGCCGAACCTGGAATGCAAATTGAAGTGCATCCTTAGTAAAATAAGGTTGACAAATCTTATTATAGTCAATTTCTGAGGTGAGAGAAAACCCCAAAATAAGTTTTGCATCTTTGTCTTCTAAATTTTACGACACATATGTAGGTACAGTCGACGTCAAAGATATGTTTACACTTTTGCACCTTACTCCTTTGTAATAAGGCGAAAAATGTAGGTACACATATCTTTGACGTCGACTGTACCCAACATACAAAAAAGTGATGCAAAGCGATTCGACCTATATTTCTCTATAGTAACACACGTGTGATATTAAGTCACTGCGAGCCAAATTGTATTAGTATCACACGTGTGTTACTAAGTCGCTCACTACTTGTAAATAATGTAAGTAGAATATAGCTGACCTGACAATTTTCCAGCATACATTGTCAAGGGGTGTATGGAGCAGTTGAAAGTTCCCATTCGTTTCTTATTCAACCTGGCAATTTCAACTGGCACTTATCCGAAGCTGTGGAAGACAACAAGAGTGAGGCCTATTCCAAAGACTAGCGACACCGCTAATGTTGAAAACTATAGCGAAAACGAGAGTGCATAAAACATTAGCAACACAATTGAAACCACATTTGTGCGATGCTCAGCATGGCTTTAGAGCAAATCGCTCCGTCGACACCAACCTGCTAACTTTGACGGCCACTATCTCTGAGCATCTTGATAGAGGCACCCAGGTCGATGTTCTGTATTTCGATTTCCGAAAAGCTTTCGATCGCGTAGATAATGACGTACTTATGAGAAAGTTAAATGACTTAGGCTTCTCGCCAAGGTTGCTTGCTTTCTTCGCTAGTTATTTGCGCGATCGTCAGCAGTACGTTCGTTATGGGTGTTTCGTCTCGGCTCCGTATCATACCAGGTCTGGGGTCAGTCAGGGTTCGATACTTGGCCCGCTCTTATTTGGGCTCATGATCAATGACCTGGAATCTGTTGTCAAGCATGCTCAATGTTTGTTATACGCTGACGATTTGAAGCTGGTGTATGGAGTAAAGAGTGGAGCGGATTGTGTCTCTCTTCAAGAGGATATTACCTCAGTTACAAACTGGAGTATAGCCAATAAACTGCTTTTTAATATTTCGAAATGTTCTGTGTGCACGTTTAGTCGTTCCGCTACCCCCCGACTTCAGCAGTACACGTTGGGAACTGAGGTGATCGCCAGGGTCTTTACCGTAAAAGATCTTGGTGTGACCTTTGATGAGCGCCTGAGCTTTCACGAGCATATTCGTGCACTCGCGGATAGTTCTTTTAGGAGACTAGGCTTTGTGATCCGCAATGTCAAGGACTTCTGGGACATTGGGGCCATAGGGATGATTTACAGCGCATTGATCAGAAGTAAGCTTGAGGCCTCGTCAATCATCTGGCACCCATACGAATCCACTTACGGAGAAGATCCAAAAGGCATTCCTAAGATTCTTATTCAAAAAAAGATTTGGTTATTATCCTTTTATGTATCCAACGAAATATTTACTCGGATGCCTCGGATATAATTCCCTAGAAGTAAGGCGCAACAATAAATTGATGACCAATGCTTGTCGCATACTGCGTGGGGAGTCCGACTGCCCGGAGCTTGTGGCTCGAGTTTTACGGCTGTATGTCCCTGACTTGCCAAAAATCACTTTGAGGCCGCGAGCGCGTCCACTGCTGGCAGTGCCGGCGGCGCGCACGGTGTCGCATAGGAATTCGCCGCTCTATCGTGCGCTGACGCTGCTCAATGCGCTCCTGACATCGGCACCTGAATGTGACTTGTTTGTTTGGAGATGGGCGACTGTGTGCCGTGAATGTCTGAAGTTCTGCGAGATGATGGATGACAGGCTGTCCAGCATTTATGTTTAATGTCTCCTTATATGTTTCATGTGTTTGTATACTGTGTGTGTTGCAATGTTTAATTTCTCGTGTGGTGGTCGGCTAGTCTGTAATGCCGTGTAAATATATTGTTAAATAAATAAAAATAAATAAAATAAAAATAGCTTGTGGTCCATTTCTTTATCCACCGCAGATTTTAGTTTTTGATTCCGTCATATTGCCAAAAGGTTGTTTGCAAGAGATCTCGTTAGAGATAGAACTACCTTAAAGTTAACAGGTTTCCTTTATCTAATTGTTTTTGTTTACGTTTCTGTACTGTGCCCGTCCAGGCCTGTCAGGCCAGTCAGGCCAGGCCAACCACTCAGAGGCTTATAAGGTCTTCCATTCCTATTTCAAATCTTTATTTTGACAATAGCATTTTGTCTTAGCGAGGTTTGATGAATGGGCGGCTAAAATATAATACGAACTAGGTTATTTAATGTGGATTTGTGGAACATGCCTTGGGAGCTCTTCAGCAGCTCCATTATCAACCAACTTTTCCCATTAAAGCACCTGATAACAGCTTCGTATTTTTTCTGATAACAAAAAAAATCACACCAAGAACGGAAGTTTTCTAACGACACCGGATAAGATAAAGATAAAAATAAGTATATTGACCACAAAACAGACAGTACAATACAGAAATTTATGTGACATCGGGTGGGTGCATAGCATGGGTTAAATAATACAGAATTTCCAGGGGTCCCCACACTAGGCTAGGCCTGTACCGCGGGTGAGACGCATAATAATTATCCTACGCCGAAGTAGACAACGTAATTAAGTCACCTTTACCCGTATGTACCACGAGTCACTAACAGTGTCAATACTGACATATACGCTAATGTCTACGTAACTTACTTTCTATACATCTCGCTCGCACTAATATGCGAGTACGAGCGAGATGCATAGAAAGTAAGTTACGTTCTCGATAGCGTCTATGTCAGTGCCAAACTGGTGGTAGCCGCACTGCCTCTGATTTTAATTTTAACTCTAAATTTGATAGAGCTAGACCAAGAAAAGTCTGCACTGATTTTGATAGCCCTCGCAGTGCAAGTGTTATTTATTCGTCATAATTTTGAATAATTTTACGGTTTAGACTCACTTGTTTCACCGTAAAATTATTCAATGTTAGTATGTCTCACAACAGTTTAAGTTCGACGTCATAATTTCTTAGTATAACGTTTAAAATAACACTTGCACTGCGTGGGTATCAAAATCGCTGCAGACTTTTCTTGGTCTGACTTATAACCAAATGGTTCTAAATTCGGTACAGGTTCGGTACAGGCTTGAATGCGAACTAATTTAACTGAGGACGTGCCTCCGACAGATTCTGTTCAGGGGTGTCATTCCAAATTCGTACCAAGCACGGGCAAATCCAAGAGTCAGGGGAACCAGTATTTGTGCTCTTTGGCTTCTGTAATTAGACAAAGTAAACGTAAGGACAAACTGAGCCCACGTACGCAACGTATGCAATACATTATGAATGGACCCTAAAATTTGTAAAGTCGGACCAAGAAAAGTCTGCAGCGGATTTGATAGCCCACGCAGTGCAAATGTTATTAATACGTCACAATTTCATAGAAGTTTGACTTTTAAAATAACACTTTTACTGCGTGGGCTATCAAATCCGCTGCAGACTTTTCTTGGTCCGACTCTACGCTTAGAAACATAATTGTCATACGCAACGCGACGTATGACAAGTATGTTTCTCTCTCTCTCTCTTCCTAGCTATCCATCCCACATGGTGGCGGGGTCAGCTTTCCTGCTTACCCTTCTCCACTTCGCCCTGTCCACGACATCGTCCTCGGATAACTTGCACTCACTCATGTCCTTTAGCACTACACCCTTCCATCCTGTTCTGGGTCTGCCCCTAGATCTTCGACCTGGCATGGAAAGTTGTAGTGCCAAATTTCCTACATAGTCAGAAGGCCTTCTTTTGTGACAAGTATGTTTCTAAGCATACTAATTTCAGGGTTGCGTTGTGTGGGCTCAGTTCGTCCCTACCTTTATACTTATATACTACTGCGGGCAGAAGCCAGTGCTTCATAAAGTGAAGTCTGGCTGTTATAACGGATCTGGAGGCCACGTTTCTAGTCCATCAAGTATCTCGGCTCACAGCAAACGCAAGACCATCTGGAATAACGTCCAGGAGCTCAGCACCATAATTTACTAACTTTTCCCATTTAACACGGTCATGGTGACGGGATACCTTAAAGTATTGGTGAAGGAGATTTGCCTTTCTTACCTGATTTGGAGCAGAGTTTGCAGATTAAAAACCTAATTTTGATTTGATATTAATTTGACGTTAGACTACTTGCGCAGCTTGCTTGGACCAACA
Organism: Cydia splendana; assembly: GCF_910591565.1. Classification (NCBI taxonomy): domain Eukaryota; kingdom Metazoa; phylum Arthropoda; class Insecta; order Lepidoptera; family Tortricidae; genus Cydia; species Cydia splendana. The sequence goes on from NC_085961.1 coordinate 28,007,370, forward strand.
AGTGCGCGTGAGTTGTCCTACGAGTAAGTAATCAAAACAGGTTCAGACTTATGAAACCAATTTTTATCGACCAAGATACGAGTAGGTACTACAAATTTTTATATTAAAGGAAAAATAAACATTATGATTGTTAGTTATAATTGTTTCTGGTATATGTAGAATCCAGTTTTTATTATTTCAGTTACGTACTTAGGCCTAATATTTTTAGTATCAAATACAATAAGTTCGCAGGGCACCATTGGATGGGGACAAAGCACCAGCAACGTAGTGGAGAACTGCAGATCCTAAAGGCCGCTGTACATATTGGGCCAGCGTGGGCAAGTGATATTGCTATCTCATTCTACTGCATGGCTGCGTCCCTTGGACTGGCCTGCGTTGGCCCAATATGTACAGGGGCCTTTACGGTAGGTCTTTATCAGGAAGTGGTGCGTCCTCTGCTGGAACAAGGCTTTTTTTTGTATAAAATTATATATTTAAGTAAAAATAGTTACTTCTCTGTTAAGTAGGTAGCGAATACTTTAAAGCTGGAGTTGGTAGGTTAAGAAAATAATTTTTCACACTTTACCACAATTTTATTTCGCAATATATTAACGAGGCTTTCGTTTTCAGCTGTTGCCGTAAAGCGATAAAGTCACCACATAAATAACGAATAATGGGTTGAATATTATCTTCCAAAAATATGCTTCATTTTGCAGAGCTATGGTTTAAAATAACACGCATTAGGCGGAGGTTATTTCAGTATAATTAATTTACCTTTCATGAGGACTGGTGTATGGTGTATTTTAATGACCTGCACATTTAAGGCGGGATTCCACCAGTGTGCGGCACTGTGCGGTATAAGCATATTTAGTAGGTACAAAAATGCTTGTACTGCACATTTCCATTATGGTAGAATCCTGCCTTTTACACACACATAATTACCAACGTCTTGCTTTGTAAACCACCGTTAACAGGATAGTGGACAACCGCTTAATTCTCCATACAAACGATATCTTGTACAGAATATTTTTAATTTTTTTCACAATTTGATGTACCTATCTATAACACACAGTCATGCCTCTTCGTTTGACTTCATGTTATGACACTTATGATGTATGGATATTATCTTTAAATATCCTGAGAGGAAAATGGGGTCTGGAGACTACTGGTCCTCCTTAATATAGATTGAATCTAAATCAGGTCAGGTGGGGTAAATATAAGACGGGTTAAAATAAGACTAAGTTTTGAACACTCAAAAACTTATTATATATTTATATAGATTTTTAAATTGAATAGGAATGCCTATTCAATTTAAAAATAAGTATACACACAAGGCTTCATTTGTACTGTAATATCACAATTAATGTGTTTAAAAAACTACATAATGTACTCTACGTAATTTACTTGTTATCAGAGTAAGTACCTACTGTACTTACCATACGAAACTATAAATATATTAATAACCAAACCTATGTTATATTTAATATTAATTTAAGATCATAAACGACGAGCGAAAGCTCAGTGTGGCCACAAATTGAATACAGCTAATGGCCGAAAGTGTGCAATAACGACTGATATAAAACCATTCTCGCTCCGAGCAGGCGAGATTGCCTTTAATTAAATATTGTTCGCTCGAGAACGTTATATTGGTGCTGTACGTGTCTCGTTATGATTTTCGGTTCCTTGGATATTGGGATGTTTAAATATATTATACAGCGTGACCTTAGCCATTGGACAAACCCTGAAATCCCACGTAGGGTTACTTCTAAGAAATGCTCTAACGGTAATATTTTTTTAATTAAAACCAAAGATAAAAAAATAATTTTTCAACCAAAAGTTATTTCCAATAATCGACAACAAAAAGAAACATACTGCATTAATCATTGGCAGTGCTTTTGACAATTTGTTTGAAAATGTGCGGCAATGATGACATTTGTCAAAAGTCAGAATCTTATTAATGTCATAAATAAAAAAGATAATCAAAACGGTCGAAGAAGGTTTCATACTATTTAATACCTCAGGAGCTACTAACACATACAGGTTGCTCCAAAGTAAAAAAATCGTAATTTGTTAATTTCTTCGTAACCGCTACACTGATTGTTATGATACTTTGTATACTGGTTCTAAATACCCTAATGCATATGTACATTTCGGCTTTGTCCAATGGCTAGGGACACCCTGTATATTGCTCGCCCAATACTAGCTAAAATATGTTTGGATTGTCTGTGATCGAGTTACTAGACACACCTACCCTTGCACATACATATTAATACAGGATGTAACAAAAATAGTGGGGATCCGTTTAAGGACATATTCGGTATCATGTTCTGATTAGGATCAATAGTCCGCAATAGGGTGTTTCATTTTTCCGAATTTTCGATTTTCATCTGACTTTGCTCGTATTCTTGTTCTAACTGATAAAAAAATTTTATAATTATGTTTTTTTTTAAATCGGTCAACATTTAGAGGTTGCACAACATCAACAAAGATTTTTCAAATAACCAACGACTCTACATCGGCGGGTAGATAATGGTTTACGCGGCTACCATCAAAGCAAAGAGTAGTGTGATACTGAATCTTCTACATATAAATAAATTTAAAATTTAGTAGTAAACTTGGATTTTGGTTACTCGATAAATGTTCTAATTAAGATTATTCAGTTTTTCCACGTGTTTCCAAAGGAAAAGTACTTTTATAGTGTTTTAGACGGAAAATTCAGTTCTCTCATTCGATTTTAGTATGAGTTCATTATATTTTGTCATTTTAGAACATAGTTCATTTTCACGCAATGTGTGGGGTTCTTACTCTACCTTTTCAACTTGTGCAACCTCTAAACGTTATTCGATTCTTTTGAAAATTGAAATAGATAGTTTTTAGTGTGGGGAGACTCCATTGGTGAGCGAAGTCAGGAAAATATTACAACTTTTTTTTCTCCATACAAAAGTGAAACACCCTAGTCCGCAATGTACCTAGATTAATTGCTAAAAACTGTATGTATTTTAATTAAAAGAGGGATAAAAAGGGGCGTGTGGAGTGGGTAACTTGAGACGTGGCAAAGTTAAAAGATGAAATTGTTTGGAAGATGCCACGAGATCGTTACTTTGATCTCTATATAATTTACTTTGTACCTACTTCTCACGACCACAGGCCATTGCGTCTATTGCAGACGATTTAAGCATTGTTGTTAAGACAAAGGGTTTGGTGACTGTGGAGGCTGATGCGCGAACGACACGATCCACATTTTTGGCAGAGAAAGCTCGTGCCACCTGAGGTTGAGGTTATCTTTGTACTACTCACACGTTAATATAATTATTATGTTAGCCGTATTTACTCAACAGACGCAAATTAAATAAAGTAATCGGTAAGATACAAAAATAATCTTACTATTTACAAAGAGAATAGATAGTATAGAGACTATAGAGGGTTACTGTCATAGTAAATTTTGTAGTCACAGTAAGTTTACTGCCATCTATCGACACAGACGCATGTTACTTTACACGGTACGTCGATGACAAGTTTTTCTATCGCGCCACATCGTAATCAGTAACCCATGTCTCACTTTCATCCTCCACCCTTTGAACCCGACACTCCAATGTCTCTCGCCCTTTGTCAATGTTTGGGATGTCTGCAAAACTAGGATCTTGAACTTAATATGACATCTAAAAATATGAATAAATACTTAATGCTATTTTATAGAAACTTATATTGCACAAGAGTCATAAAAATCGAGACTTTCTTCATTGAGGGTAGGCAGCCTATAGTTTATTCGCTTTACCCTGTGAGACAAATTTAATGTCATCATGTCAAGTTTTGCCGACAGTTAACTTTTGCTGACAAATTATCGTCGATCAACATTCGTTGTTTCATCCGTAAACAATCCTGTCAGCGAAATTAGTCTCATTCCAAATTTGAATCCACCGGACAACACAAACAATCTCAGCTCCGCTCCGCTGCCAATTAAAACATAAATTACAATTTATTATACAAACAAACAATAGTTTCACTGAAAATTGCTGAAATGAAATTACGCTCGGCAAAGCACGAAGCGAAAAAGCTGGTCAACAGCTGTGTGTACGAATCAAATTGACAAATTGCTTAAGTCTTTTTGTGTTACAGATAGAGTTACGTCTTTTTTGACTGGGAGCTTGGATTTTGCTGTTATCTTTGTACAGATGCTGTAGAAGTTATGGCGGATAGCCAAAACTTTGTGCGAAACTAGCAGAATTAAATTGTCAACGGATAGTAAAACAAATCTTCGGTGGAAGTCGAAGGTATAAGGAGCCTGGATAAAAGAAATAACAAGGCAGAATTAGTAAATTAAATAGTTTACAGTTTTGAAATTTAGTTATAAAGACATATGTATGAAAAGTGTTTATAACTAAACTCCAGAAACTCCTATTATTAGCAAATCACATCTTTTCTAGTTTTTATACTTCGTCTTTTTTTTACAGAAAAAGGGTAAAATATCGTATGCTGGGTGTGGCCTGTAACATGAGCAAATAATTAAAACATAGATTGTACTTCTCAAACGGTGACACTTTTGTTCAACAACTTTAAAAAATTATGAAGTATTTAGACTCCAAATTAGATTTAGACTACAAAATAAATATTATCTTCAATGGACGCCATCGCCACGCCATATTATTGTGATTGACGTTGCTTGTCACGCCTTAAACATAACAACATTCGCAATACATTGCGTCTTAGAATAAACTTTAAAGTGTATTAAAAATCAAACCACAAGTTATTGACCGAAGCGTAGCGAAGGTCTACGTTTTGACTCGGGCATTTTGCTTTTGTATGTCCGGATGTTCTCCTCTACAGGTCGCAATTCTTAACCGATTCTCGTGAAATTTTGTAACCGAATTCTATGATTCGATAAAAAAAATTTGTCGAGCCGGTTTTTGGAAATTTTAAAAAATGGTAAAGTTGTGACAGCTCGCGCTTAAACAAATAGTCGTATCGGTAAGAGTGTATTATTTTTGAGACGTGTTTACAGATTAAATGGCCAAAAATTAAGAAAATTTATTTCGCTGGTTTCGGAGGTATTGAGATATTTAATGTTAACTAATTTTAACTTGAGAATGAGTAGCTAAATTTCGTCAGCTTATCAAAGAACTATTTGGCTCAGTTTGTAAACGTTCGCTTTTTTTGTTTGCACAGAGAGTCTGAGTTCAATCCCCAGTATTTGTATGCTGGGATATAACTTTTTTTATTTTTTTACACTTAAATTTCGTATTGTTTTTTTTTAAATTTACTATATTTAACGCTCTTAGCACCATGTAATTTAAAGCTCTGCTCGCGAGGTCTACAGCTCACAGAGCCACTAGTTTTTAAAAGTTGCTGAACAAATGTTGGTCAGTATGAGTAGTACAGCCTACAGTTTAATTTTTTGCTCGTATTACAGGCCACACCCGGTATAAGTAGGTATCTTATAATCTTTTTTTTTTTCAATAAAAATACACGTCAAGATCTTTTACCTTCTATTTAATGCTAAAAACAACGAAGTATATTACATAGTTTAATATATTATTATTGTCTGGGAATTTGTGGAGCCTTATTAAAGTTTCAGCGAGCGCTGAACTTTGTATTAATGGTACATTAAGGAGGTGTATCGTGTTTCTACATTTAAAAATAGGCAAAGTAAAACAAAATTATGTTTATTAAAATGTTAATAAAACGGTGTATATTTCATTTTACTAGATTATAATAATGAAATTTTCATGAAGCTTAAAGTAATATAATACAGCAGATCAAGTTAACTGGTAGAATGATACTGATCTGACTCCCAATATCAAATCAGTAGACAAGTATTCTCTTTGCCTCCTGGGTTCTCCTATATTCGAAGAATCTTTTCCCGATTATATTTCTAACTCCATAACTAAATTCAAAAGTCACACGGATCGCTTACTCGAAATTAGCCCTCATTATGCTCTTGTGATTCTTAAATTCTGCCTTTTTGTCCCTAAATTTACGTATGTGCTCCGCTGTTGTCCTTTCTGGAAACATCAAAATTTATTGTCGCCCATAGATGATTTGATCAAAATTAGTTTAGAGACGATTCTAAACATTCAGCTAAGTGAGCCTTCCTGGTCTCAAGCGTCCCTCCCCATTCGGTTTGGAGGTTTAGGAATTCGCAAAATTTCCAGTGTGGCTTCCCCAGCCTTTTTGGCGTCCACTCATAGCACGTCTGGTCTCATAGGAAATATCTTAAGGGCTTTGCCCACAAACTGTGAGATTGCGGGCTTTGAGGACGCCAAAAATGCTTTTAAAATTGCTTGCCCAGGCAAACAATTTCCAGACAACCCAAATTCACAAAGGAGTTGGGATAATGTTTACTGTGATTTAACTTACAATACTCTCCTAAACAACTGTACAGGTCCAGACCGCGCGAGGCTTTTGGCGGTCGGAGCCCGGGAAGCCGGTTACTGGCTACATGCCCATCCTTCGCCCAATACTGGTACTTTCTTGGATCCGGCCTCCCTTAGACTGGCGACTGGTTTGCGACTCGGGGTTTCGGTGTGTACGCCACACATATGCTCTTGTGGCACGGACGTGGACCGACTGGGACACCACGGATTATCTTGTCAAAAAAGTGCAGGCCGTTTTTCGAGACATGCGTCGCTTAATGACATAGTCCGTCGGTCTCTTGCCACCATCAATGTGCCTGCTCTTCTTGAGCCGACTGGCATTATCAGAGATGATGGCAAGAGGCCCGATGGAGTGTCCTTAGTTCCTTGGAGCTTGGGACGGATGTTGGTGTGGGATGCTACCTGCGTAGACACACTGGCACCGTCCCACCTCCAACGGACTACTGTAAAAGCGGGCGGAGCGGCGGAAAGCGCCGAAATTCTAAAACGTAACAAATATAAGAGCCTCGGTAGAGAGTACCATTTTGTACCATTTGGTGTTGAAACTCTAGGTCCATGGGGTCCCAGCGCGCATAAGTTGTTCGCAGAAATCGCGAAGCGTCTGGTTGACGTAACTGGTGACCGAAGAGCTGGCGGCTACCTCGCACAACGTATCAGCATTGCGATACAGCGAGGAAATGCCGCCAGCATCCTTGGTACAATGCCTCAAGGGCCTATTTTAGATTTAAGCTAGTTATTAATTTCGTTTAGTAGTACCACTGTATATATATTGTATGTAAATAAATGTTAAAAAAAACTGGTAGAATAGAAAACTACATTTGACAATGTCAAGGTAAATGTTCTAGTAAAAGACAACACCTATTAATAAGTAGCAAAAAACCGGCCAAGTGCGAGTCGGACTCGCGCACAAAAAACGGGAAAAAAATCAAGTTTACTGTATGGGAGCCCCACTTAAATTATTATTTTATTTTGTTTTTAGTATTTGTTGTTATAGCGGCAACAGAAATACATCATCTGTGAAAATTTAAACTGTCTAGCTATCACGGTTCTTGAGTATCAGCCTGGTGACAGACAGACGGACAGACGGACAGCGGAGTCTTAGTAATGGGGTCCCGTTTTTACCCTTTGGGTACGAAACCCTAAAAAGTACAGTCAGCAGTGATTATGAAGTCTGAATACGAACGGCACCTTAATGCAGTATGAAACACATCAGATGCATGTTGTTCGTCCAAGTTAAATCTGTTTTGTATAATGCAGAATTGCAATCAGTGCTTTCATCCCGCATGTAGATAATATCAAATTATGAGTAGATTATATGCAAATTGTGGAATTAGTGCATTGTTGTTTTGTGTACAATTTAATCAAATAAGAGCTACGGGACATATTTTTGAGATGATTTGTGCACCCATATTTTTACACTTGACTGTAGGTAACAATTATGAATCATATACGATTATGTACATTCTTTTGCTTTCATAAGTAATAATTGCTGATTTTTATAATGCGTTTTTCAATTAAAAGACACGTCAAGATCGTGTAGTCTTTTTCTAATGCTAAAAAAAACGAACTAAACGATCACGTTTAATACGATTTCCTGCGTAATTTGTCATTTTACACTAGTCTCTTAATCTTGTTTTCATATATTTCATATTTCATGTGTGTACATTTTTCCGCTTAAGAGTCACACGAACCCGCCACCAAAAAGCCGCTCTCATACAATCGAAGTTACGTTCTGATTTTAAAACTGACTAATATGGCTCAGCGACCCAAAGAGGGTTTTGGCCACCGAAACGAGAGCACACCACTTTTCCCGATCCTGCGCCGTTTCCTGCCAATTATCGGCTTGAAGCTGACGCAGATCCGCTTCCACACTGTCTCCCCAGCGGTATCTGGGCCCATGGGCCAACCTACCGGGCGGCCACCTACGCCCTTTTGGCAGCCCGATCCTCTCCCATGGACTGAACCAGCGAACCACCATTTTAAAACGCAATGCTTAATAAAATTACCTACAATTATGTAGGTACATGAAACTTGGTATGAACAGTAACAGTTACGTTCTAGTGCCTTTTGAGTCGCACATTTCCATATAACGTCGCCATCTTTTCGAGCGATACTCTCACCTTTTGATATTTAACAAATTTAACACATCAGAGAAAGAACAAGGACCAAAGTCTAATTGCGTTCTAAAAGTTTTAATCCTGTGTCGAAAGATGGCAGTAAATTTACTGTGACTACAAAATTTACTTTGACAATACGCTTCTATTTAAAATTTTCTTTGACAGTATCAACGTAAAAAAAAAAAAAAATTAAAATTTAAACTGTTTATTTTAAGAAAAAGAATAAATATACAGTCAACTTAGAACTAATCTTACATTTTTAAGATTATTAGAACTAAGGGACATGGGGAGCAACCCCTATCAAAATTATTGAACATTACCATTAAGTGTTTTTACATGCTACTGAGTCTTTTTACATTTATCTCTATCAGTGCCTTTTTAACAATATCCTTAATATTATTAGGTTTCTTATCTATATTTTCAATTACATGACTGGGAAAGCTGTTTAGAGCTTTAGGAACATAAGAGGACCAGGTTCTATTACCATATTCGTTATTATTTTTAGTAGTCATAAAATTTGGTTCATTGGGTAGGCTGCGAAGGTTATTTGGTCTATTATATCTCTTCAGCTCTCCCAGACAATGCTTATATTCTAAGATTACAGCCAGTTTAGCCTTATCATATACACTTAGCACCCTGCAATAACTAAACAAGTTTTCATAATTATGTCTGAATTGTTGTTTTATTTTTAGCGGAACTATAGTTTTTAATATTCTAATCTGTAGTTTATGTATTCGTTGTAAGTAAGTTTTATAGGTTCGCCCATAGCTGGATATGCCGTAGTTAATTATGGAGTCGGCCATAGCAATATACAATAAACGGAGTATGTTATAAGGCATTTTTTGTTTAATTATACAAAGATTACTGAGAATAGCCCTTAGCCTATTACACACATTATCGATATGCGGACCCCAATTAAATGCGGTGTCAATTTTTAATCCCAAATAGGTATGGTTGTTGACAACTTCCAAAGACTCGCAGTTATCCCTGCAGCAGGACTGCGCTGTGTGCATGCATGCATGCTCATGGGCCACGATCCTGGGTGTGTCATAGATTTTAACATAAGGAGAATAAATATGCATTACTTTAGTTTTACTATAGTTTATGGACAAGCCAACATCGTGGGCCCATTTACATAACATATTGAACTCACTCTGCATCTGACACTCCGCCACTCGCATATCTTTATTAGCAATCAACAAACATGTGTCGTCAGCGAATTGGTATACTGAGGCCTTTTGGAATATATTAATCATGTCATTAACATAGATTAGGTACTCTGTTGGTCCCAAAATTGATCCCTGCGCTGTGCCGTGGTAGGATTGCAGGAGATCACTTTGCTCTCCTGCAATACTAACAGTGTTAAATCTTTGCTGGTGATACTGCTTAAACCAATTCAGTGTGGGCCCCTGTATACCACTTCGCTGAAGTTTTTTTATACAAAGTCTCGTGATTCAAAGTGTCAAATGCTTTGCTAAAGTCTATCATTACCACTATTACCTGCTTCCTATCATTTAAATGCTGGTTTACTTCATCTGTGAACTGTGCAAGTAATTGAGTTGTGCTTTTACCTTTTTGAAAACCGAACTGCCTCTTATGAATAATGTTGTTAATTGATAAAAATTCATTAAGTTTACTACCTATGTATTTTTCTACTACTTTATCTATGACTGATAAAATTGTTATAGGTCTATAGTTGTTAGTGTTTGCGAGGCTTCCTTTTTTGTGTATTGGGCGGATTACACCTACCTTTAGCTTATCAGGGTAAAGAGAATGGGTTATACATTGATTAGTCAAGTGTGTCAGCACAGGTGTTATTTCCTTGGTTAGAAATTTGATATCTTTTGCTCTTAATTTATCGAACCCTGCACTTTTGTTTTCATTTATATTGTTAATTATTTTTTTCATATTATTTCTATTAATTTTATTAAGTTTTAATGAGACCTTGGGTTCATTACTGTAGGAACTCTCATCAAGAAGTGGGATGTTACAAGAGTTTAGGACACTTGTGACGTTACTCTCAAAGTCGCGGGAAAATTTATTGGATAACTCTTTTGCTTTTATTTTAAATGATCTAATCAATGTATCATCCACTGCCCTAACCAATCTCCCAGTTAATCTGTTAATTATTTGCCACATTTTCTTGGGATTTCTGAAGTTGTCACATATATCTTTTTTTATAGAATTGTTCCTAGCCTTAGCCATAAGTCTATTTGTCTTATTTCTATATTTTTTGTACAAGAGTTCGTTTTGCTTATTATTTGTGTCTTTTAAATATATCTGAAATAATTTATTTTTAGTGGTAGACATTTCCAATAATTTATCTGATAGCCACACTGATTTATTTATTGATGAATTGTTTAGGGTTTTCTTCACTGTGCACAGTTCATAGATTTTAGTAAACTTATTGACTACTAGCTTTTGCCCGCGGCTTCGCACGCGCAGGAGAGTTTTTTTTTAATTTTGTTTTTTTTTTTACGGACTGAACAGTGACTGACCTTAGTCTCACCTGCTGGAAAGTGATGACAAGGCCGAAGGTGTAGCTCACTATTTCAGTAAAAGCTTATTCACAGTATTCACTCGCATATTAGTGCAAACGGGATATATAGAAAGTAAATTACGTTCTCGACGGCGTTTATGTCAGTGACAAACTGATGGTAACCGTACTGAATTGTAATTATATCGATTAATCGAGCTCGACTTATTTAATATAATCTAATGTACGTTTTGTACCAAACACCTTTTAATTTATATTTTTTATTTATGTAGTTGTAGCCTTTTGTACCTATAGCACCTCCTTATACACTACATTAGTGGTTCTCCCTTGGATTGCTAGAGGACGATAAACATTTGGGACTCAACTTTAGAGGAAGCTGCGTTGTGCGATTCTCCCTTCAAGCTGCGTGAACTTTTCATAATAATGTTAGTTTTTTGTCAACTTACTGACCCGTTAAGTCTCTGGGAAAAATATAAGGACAGTTTTTCGGACGACATTAAACGGCAACTTGAGAGAGAATTGCAAAATGGTGCGGAGTTTTACATGGATGAAGTGTATCAGTGTGTGTGATTTGCTGATACCTAGCGGAGGTGTCACGGTTTACCTCGGGGTGGGTTTGCTGATACCTAGCGGAGGTGTCACGGTTTACCTCGGGGTGGGCTTGCTGATGCTGATACCTAGCTACTGCTTCTCTGTGTACATCAGGGTTCATTTTTTGGTAATTGCTTACGGCAGCTTGGTGATCTGATGACTTGTTTTAGTTGTTTTGCATATATTTATTTGCGGCAGCTTTTAGTTGTTTGTTCCGTGTAGTATTCGTGAACCTGGCACGGCGTTTTTTAGTAACTGTTTTGGTAGCGGTAAGAGATAATGATGAGTCTGATTCTAAATGGGGTGGTGGGGTGGTAATCTCTTAATTCCTTCTCGTGGTAATCTTCTTGGCAACCACAGAGAGGAGTGAAGAAGGGGGCTCTGATATTGTGGGTGTTACGAGTAATTCACTGCGAATATATACGTCAAAATGACCGCTAGACAAATCACTTGAAAATCTTAGTTGGCCCACCGGATTACCCACAGTACCAACTCTCATATATAGCTCATTGTTGCGGTAAACTTCGAAAACCCACGGAAACAGTTGTCCTGCCGCTACCAACTCGCAGAGACTACCGTAAGAAAACGGGCGCGATATTTCAAGGCAGTATTCAACGGAGCTGGAGTAATTATCACCGTTACTGTTATGAGACATAATAACAAACTCCTCCCAGTTGGCCACCACGTGACTAACGATTTGCTCGCGCACCTCCCTTGCCATCACCTGCGTATCATACAGAAGATAGGAGATGGCGCGAAACAGCCGGCCTAGCCAAGGTTACAATCGCTATCGCTTCGACAACTCTTCCATATTAGCGCGACAGTGGCAGTTGCGTTTCGATCGCTACGGAGAGTAAGCGATTGGCATCTTGGCTACGCGGCTTGACAGGCTCCATCTCCAATTATAGGTACTACGGTGTGAGCCAACATGGTCCCATCAATATCCAACGATTCAACAGCCATTGTAGGTATAATATTAGTGAAATTTTCCCTGAGCTAATAGCTAAAAAAAATTACTTTAAGGCATTGCATTCTCAAAAGTCTGGATCACGTGTGGCTGTAAATCAGCGTGTATGTTACAACCGTCTATGCTATCTTCGTAATTAGCATTCCCCACTAGGGGCCATAGTTCACGTCGGCTACGTTATATTTTAATTTTGATCCCATTTTTGTAATTAGCGTCCCACAAAACCATGGAAATGATACCCATATTGATATTTTGAAATTTCAACCCCATTGCACCCCCACCAGGGGGATGATTGTTCACTTCGGCTACGTTAATTTTAATTTTGATGCCATTTTTGTTATTAGCGTCTCAAAATACTATGAAAACGATACCCATATTGATATTTTGAGATATCAACCCTATTGGGGACTTTTCCCCCTCTTAGGGGTTCAATTTTCAAAAAACCTGAAACACGTGTTTACTCATTTATCTTTAGGAATACTCCTGTGAAATTTGGAATAAAATAGTCTAACTAATCTTGTTTCCCCATACAAACTTTGGACCCCCATTTCACTCCTTTAGGGGATGAATTTTGAAAAATCCTTTCTTAGTGGACCCCTAGACCTTATAAGGAATCTAGTTGCCAAATTTGGACTTTCTAGTCCCAGCGGTTTGGGCTGTGCGTTGATTTAAGTCAGTCAGTCAGGTCTTTCACGTTTATATATTTAGATAAATTCATATATGTCGTTGGGGTTTTTTATGTCAAACACCGGTTCCCAGTTAATTTTACTAAGCTCCTGTTTTAAAGCTCGGCTATCTAACTTGTCATATGCAATGGTTTTTCCTGCCGCTACACCACCAAGCCATAAGAAACAATGACAATAACAGATAGCGATGTAACTTGAACGCATGTCAAATACAAGTCTTGCCTGTTTACCGGGCATAGGGCGCAGGTGCCTGTAAATGGATATAAATGTCGTCCATTAAGGGTCTTGCATAGAACGCCTGTTTTGGGTACTGTTTACATTTATTGTAATGCTTTTTGTTCATTCTTGAGACACTTGTAAAAGGAGTCGTTTATAAAATAAATACTATCAATCATAGGTATACATGGTGTTGCCTATAACAGGATCAATAAATTAAACTGCTACACCCCTCAAACTGACCAACATTTGTTCAGCAATTTTTAAAAATAACTGATGTTTTGATTTTTATTACACTTTAAAGTTTATCCTAAGGCGCAATATATTGCAAATTTTGTTATATTTAAAGCGTGACAGGCAACTTCAAAGACACTGATTACAGCGTACATTGAAAATAATATTTAATTTGTATGAAAAAGAGAAAATCTAAAGATTTCATACTATTTAAAAGTTGTCAGTCAAAAGTCATATCGTTTGAGTAATATATGGTTTCATTATTTGCTCGTGTTACAGGAAACACCACGTATATGTTACTGTCAAAATCCGTTTAAAATGAAAAGCCGTTTCCTCTCGTTACATATTTACAGGGTGTCATGGTCTGACTTGTCTGAATAATATCTTAAATGCAGAACGACGGTAAGCGCCCTGACGGGATGTCATTGATTCCCTGGAAGATGGGTCGTGCGTTGGTATGGGACGCCACTTGCGCTGACACGGTAGCGGCGTCCTACGTCCCATCGACCAGCAGGCGTGCTGGCGCGGCGGCGGACACTCGGGAGCGTCAAAAGGTAGCTAAATACAGCTGTCTCGGCGCTCAATACGAATTCGTCGCATTTGGCGTCGAGACGCTTGGTTCGTGGGGCAGAGGTGCACAGATGCTCCATAAGGCGCTCGGGAAACGGCTGAGGGAGGCAACGGGCGACCCCCGCGCGGGCAGCTTTCTCGCGCAGAGAATTGCCATCGCAATCCAGCGCGGGAACGCTGCCTGCGTGTTGGGCACCCTCCCGAGGGCACCAAATTTTGATAGGTATTTTTAATTTTTAGTTTTAGTTAATTTAATTGTAGTTAGTTTTAGTTTTATATTCCTGTTTATGTCTTTTAGTAATTTATATTAATAAATTCTGATATCTTAAATGTTATGTATCTAGATGACTTTACAACAAAATAAAGGAAACTGAATTAAATTGACGACCTGTCTGGCCTAGTGGGTAGTGATCCTGCTTGTGAAGCCGATGGTCCTGGGTTCAAATCGAGATGGGTTCGAGCACGGATATTTGTTCCTGAGGAATGGATGTTTTCTACGTACCTATTTAAGTATTTATAAATATTTATATATTAGTTATATCGTTGTCTAAGTAGGGAGGTAGGGGATAGCCCCCCGACTGCCCAATGGTCTCCTACCTCCCCTACCCACAAAACAAGCTTTATTGAGCTTACCGTGGGACTTACTATTTAGATTCTCGTTCGCATCCACCTCATGAATTCTCAAAAGAAATCCCAGGTGGTAGTTTTACTTTGATTCATCACCTCACCACAACTTCATTACTTTGTTCACTAGACAACGAGTGGCATTCCACCTTGTTTAAACTGATATTTATTTGATATTTTATGTCAAATTGTTTTTGTCACATTTTATAATCTCTAGCTTACTATACCTACCTAGGTCCATTTTTATTTACCCGTCGTGTCACTTTTAATGACGAAAACATCGTAAGTCACGCGGAATGAATCTATTAGTTTAATATATAAATATCTGGGAGATCGAGCTTTGCTCGGAAAACATATAAAAACTCAAAAATGCGCGTTTTCCCAGAGATAAGACCTAGATCGATTTATTGCCCCCGAAAACCCCATATAGCAAATTTCATCGAAATCGTTAGAGCCGTTTCCGAGATCCCCGAAATATATATATAAATAAATAAACAAGAATTGCTCGTTTAAAGGTATTAGATATGTATTTAGTATAAAAGTAGTGCTTATGCCAATTCTTGGCATGAGTTGCCGAGCGGACCCCAGCCTACCATTAGCCGTGGCAAAAAGCTGGAAGGATCTGGCCCTTGCACCGATCTGCCTAACACTTATGACAACCGTAATAGCTATTGGAAAAATCTTTGTAAGTAGTACCTACAGTCATCTGCAGAGATAGTTGGCCCCCCTGCAACCAAATTTCTATGCACATACATACACTTGTGGCACATTTATTATTTAGGTATTGCATTTTGAAAATTTTACTTCGCAATATCAAACCAATATGAAGCGATGAACAGATTTCATAAATACGAATGCTGCTAAAGTTTTTAAAGTTAAAACATAAAATAAACTCTCAGGTTAAACTACAATGTATTTTGTAGGAAAGTTTATCCAGTTATCAAAACAGAGAAGTTTTTAAAATAATATTAAGGTTTACTTGCACGCTATTCTTAAAACAATGCTAACGCTTGAGTTAAGACGTGTAAAGGCTTGTTTATTCTGCAACAGAAGAAAAGCGTGTATTGTCCGACCTACAAGGATACTGCGGAATATGTGGTATACCTACTGGGAATTCCAGGGTCTAGCCAAGATCACAAACGTAAATCGACCAACGCCAAACGAAAAGAAAATATTATCGGGATGACAGATGCTATATAAATATGTCGAATTGTGATGGCGGCGCCACCAGTTCACAACGATGTTTATTATTGTTTTCATTTTTTGTTTGTCAAAAGCGGGTATCTTCATGTAGACAATCCGTGTAGATTATAAATGTTCGATCGCTGTCAACTGGTAGCGACACCTGTTGACAGTTACGATAAATCATTTCATTTTTATTACTATTGCAACACCTTGTTCAAATCTTGATTTAAATAGCGTTATGTTGGCCTACCTGTATTCGTGATTCCGGCTGTTCTTTATTTTGATTGGTTGTCTAGAATTAAGTTGGCCAACCTGTACACTACTGTACAGTGTTACCGTTCTTGCTTTATTCTGATTGGCTCCTGTTAATTTAAATGGAAACATTAATTTGGAGTTAAGTTGGTCAAACTGTATACTGTTTCCGCTCGTTCTATTTTCTGATTGGTTCTCGATTATAATTGTTAAGTTGGTTCATTGGAAACGCAAGCTTTGGGTTTATCATAGTCTAATAAAACATGGTCTTCCATTCCCAGAGTGACACGGGCCTACGTCACAACAACATGGCCGCTATATATAGCGCTATCGCATATTATCATATAGCGCTGTCGCATGATGACGTAGGCCCGTGTCAGTTAGGTGACCTAGAAAAGACGGGAATGGAGTACCAGGCGGAGTATATTATTATACCATGGGGTTTATAACTTGATTCTGATTGAGCATTCGGTGCGAAGTAGACGTGCTCGCCAAGAGACTTGTCAGTTTCCACTGTACCTAGGCTACCTAAATACCTAGTTGCGATAAGCTATAGTTTTAAGATAGCTCGATATCTTGCGTTTTGTAACAAGTGTTATTCCTTATTGTGTTAAGTGTGAATAAAAGTTATAAATCAAAGTTTATAAAGCGTTTGACTTTAGTAACGTGTTCTAACGTTCGTCGCTATGTCCGTTACCCGAGATAACGCCCAGTCTCCTATTCCGGCCGCTCCTGATCCGATATCAGGCGTGGGATTAAATCAGACTCATAGTGAAGAATCACGTATAGACGAAAACTTGCTGCGTACATTACTGGAAGCACAAAATCAGAACATGATGACTTTAGTTAGTTCCCTGCAACCTGTGAATACCCGCAAGATTATTTTACCGGATTTTGATCCTGAAAAGGCGGATGTAGATCCACGCGCTTGGTGTGCTACTGTAGATTTGTGCCTCGGAGATCGTGAACAACAAGGAAGTGACCTCATTCTGGCCCTCAGTAGAGCATTGAAGGGCAATGCATCGCGCTGGTTATCTCAAGTTTCTTTTGCTGGCATGACGTGGTCCCAGTTCAAAGATATCTTCCTGACCCGTTATGGCCTGATTGAAACTCCTGCTGCGACCCTGATCAACATGCAGAACAGCAAGCCCAAGGACAACGAGAACATGGCATCGTATGCTGCGCGACTTTCAACGTTGTTAGGTGCACGTTTCAAGAATATGACGACGGAAGAAATAACTTTAGCCACTGTACTGGCCCACGTGTCTCAATACGATGGAAGGATTCAACGTACAGCTTTCACCACTGAAATCAAGACCCGCGAGCAATTGTAACGTGAACTACAGGCCTGCTCCTATACGAAGAGGAAGAACAACGAGTCTTCAAGCGATGCGTCCTCAAGCAAGCGACCGCGACCTGCTGGACCTGTGCGCTGCTTCTCGTGTGGGAAACTAGGACATCGCAGCGCCGACTGTCGCTCCAAGGATTCCAAAAGGTCATGTAATCGTCCTACCCTTCCTAAATCTATTTTGTCAGGTGGACATCAACCAAACGCGTCCAATGTAACATGTTACAGATGCGGACTGTCTGGGCATTTCGCTAACAAGTGCCCACGTACTGCGACCTCTACATGGATCAAGAATTCTTCCGGCAACGGCGGTGTAAGCAGCAACAGCAACTCTAATGCGACAGCATCCAGTGGCAGCAACCAGCGTCGGGTGGACCTATGCGGCATCAGCATCCCTACTGGACAAATGAAAATTGCTGGTGAGTCATATTCTTTTCACTATGATTCGGGCGCTGAATGCTCTCTCTCTTGTTAAAGAATCAGTGGCACCTAGATTTCCTGGCAAACGACTAAATAATACTGTCATTTTAATTGGCTTAGGGCTATCAAATGTGTCTAGTCTCGTGCAAATTGAGTGTCAAATAGCAGTCGATAATCTAAACGTGGAGGTACTATTTCATGTCGTTCCTGATTCATGTATTAGCAGTAATATAGTGATTGGTCGCGAGATTCTAAGCCAGGGTTTAATGGTAAACATGACTCAAGATAAGCTGACTTTTTCTCGAACTGTTGGGGTACATACCTGTTCGTTGGAGAGCTCGTCTGTTGAGGTTGTTTCTTTTGACAGCATCGATACCGACATACCTAAGGAGAGCAGAGAGCAGCTTGTTCACACACTGGAGCAGTTTAAGACGTCGTTTTCAACGGGAATAGCTACCACGCGAGTCACTACAGGGCAGTTAGATATTCGACTTGTAGATCCACATCGAACTGTTCAGAGGCGTCCTTATAGGTTAGGTGTGGACGAAAAGGCTATTGTTCGTGAGAAGGTCAACGAGCTGTTGAAAGCAGAGGTTATTAGGCCGAGTTGTTCTCCGTTTTCGAGTCCGGTGTTGCTCGTCAAGAAGAAGGATGGATCAGATCGCATGTGTGTGGATTACAGGGAGCTCAATGAGAACACAGTCGATGATAGGTATCCATTGCCACTCATCAGTGATCAGGTTGCGAGGTTAGGTAATGCCAAATGGTTTACGGCTCTTGATATGCTAAGTGGTTACCATCAGATTCCTGTCGCACCTGAATCAATCGAGAAGACTTCATTTGTAACGCCAGAAGGACAATTTGAATATCTCACCATGCCATTTGGGTTGAAGAACGCAAGTTCTGTGTATCAAAGGGCAATCATGAAGGCGTTAGGTGATCTTGCGCACTCTTTCGTTGTGGTTTACATAGACGATGTGCTGATTTTGTCATCTACCGTTGAAGAAGGTCTCGAGCGTCTGAAAATTGTTCTAGATGTGTTGACAAAAGCAGGTTTTTCTTTAAACTTATCGAAGTGTTCATTCCTGAAAAGGCGTATAGAGTTTTTAGGCTATGTCATTGAAGATAGTCGTGTGAAACCAAATCCAATCAAAGTCGAAGCGTTGACTAAGCTTCCTCCCACAACGACCATTACCCAGCTCCGTCAATTTATAGGGTTGGCGTCATATTTTCGGCAGTTTATTCGCGATTTTTCCAAAATCATGACTCCCCTATACAAGCTGACGAGTAGTAAGAACAAGTCTCTTAAATGGCAATCAGAGCATGAGGAGGTTCGTCAAAAGATCATTGCACAGCTAACTACTGACCCTGTGTTGATGATCTACAATCCCGATTTCCCGATAGAAGTTCACACTGATGCGAGTGCTGATGGCTACGGTGCTATTCTTCTGCAAAAGGTGGACAACAAACAACATGTCGTTGCTTACTACAGCCGTCGTACATCTCCAGCTGAATCCCGATACCACTCTTTTGAATTAGAGACCTTGGCGGTGGTCAACGCTGTCAAGTACTTTAAGCACTATTTGCAAGGTCGTAAATTCAAGGTTGTCACAGATTGCAATTCCGTGAAGGCGTCAAAGACTAAAGTTGATCTGTCCCCGCGTGTGCACCGTTGGTGGGCATACCTTCAATCGTTCGATTTCAGCATTGAACACCGTCAGGGCACTAGGATGTCTCATGTTGATTGTCTGTCTCGAAATCCTGTTCCAGCTGAACCCTCAACTCCGATAGAGCTTGTAGATCAAAAGCGTGTCGATTTAGCAACTCTTTCAGATACATGGCTACAGGCTGAACAAGAAAAGGACGAGGAAATTCGCAAAATTATGTCTGATCTGCAGAATGAAGTCTTGTCAGAGGATGTTAGGAAAACATTAGAGGTTCGCGCTAATATTCTTCATCGTAAGGTGCAGCGCAATGGACGTACTCGGTGTGTTCCTATGGTTCCGCGTGCATTCAGGTGGGCAGTTATCAACAACGTTCACGAATCGATCATGCATCTTGGATGGAAAAAGACTCTCGATAAAGTTTGGGACCATTATTGATTCCCGGGCATGTCCAAGTACGTTCGTAGGTTTGTTGATAACTGCATCACGTGCAAATTATCGAAACCACACTCTGGGCGAGTCCAAGCTGAATTGCATTCGATTCCGAAGACACCTATACCTTGGCATACGATCCACATGGATGCTTCTGGCAAGCTCAGTGGTAAAAATCGTGTCAAGGAATATGTGTTCGTCATGATAGATGCTTTCACGAAGTATGTTCTTTTGATTAATTCGAAAAACATCGATAGCAACAGTAGCATTCGGGCTCTCAATAGTGGAATATCTTTGTTTGGCGCTCCGCAACAGGTGATCGCGGATCAAGGGCGTTGTTTTTCTAGCAAGGAATTCTCTGATTTTTGTCGCAGTCATAATATCAAACTGCACCTTATCGCAACTGGTGCTAGTCGTGCCAATGGACAGGTCGAAAGAGTCATGGGTACATTAAAAAGTATGTTGACTTCGGTAGAAACTAGTAAAGATCGTTCCTGGCAGGATGCTCTAGGTGACATTCAGTTAGCCATGAACTCTACGGTCAACCGCATTACCAAAGCTAGCCCTCTTGAGCTGTTAATAGGCAAGGTTGCCAGACCTCTTAATTTGATGGCGCTTGATGACAATGATGCTATTGATTTAGATACAATGAGAGAGCAGGCATCCCGAAACATGGTGGAAAGCGCGAAATATGATAAAGTGCGATTCGATAGTAATAAAGCCAAAGTTCAAAGTTGCGCTGTAGGTGATTATGTTTTAATCGAGAATGAGGAAAGGAACCAGTTAAAATTGGACCCTAAATTTAAAGGACCTTTCAAAGTCATTGAAGTCCTCGATGGTGACAGATATGTGCTAAAGTCGCTCACGTCTAATAGAACATACAAATACTCTCACGATAGAGTCAGGAAAATGCCCGAGCAACTGGTTCCTCCTGAACTCGATACAGTTTGCGATGATTCTGATAGTGCTACAGTTTCAGATTAAAATTTCCATTTGAATTCACACTTAAACTTTTTTTTTTATGCTTTCGATGGACTGAAAGCACGCCCGATGGACTGGGCACTACTGGTATGCTTTCGATGGACTGAAGGCACGCCCGATGGACTGGGCACTATTGTTTTGCTTTCGATGGACTGAAGGCACGCCCAATGGACGGGGCATTATCTAGTAACTACATCAGAAGTTCCGGAGCATGTAAGAGGTGCACGTGGTCTGCTTTTTATGTGCAGTATGCTCTTTGCGAGGAGTAGCACTTACGCGGCTGAGATGGTTCACTTCTGATGAGTTAATAGGTTCTAGTAAGCTGATGAACTGGCGTGTGATGAAGACACCGAAGGACTGGTGTAATTTTAGCAAGTGTGAATTCAGGGTGGTTTTTGTACATTCTGTTTTATTAATCCAATGTGCCATACATACATACTTGGCGCTAATATATGAAGTCAGAATCTGAATTTATTGTGACTATTTCTTTGAAATATTGTGCTGATTAAAATAAACACCATATGCGAATGTATGTTGTTATAATTCAAGTTTTATGTCAGGATTAGCCGAGTGAAATGCTTCCGTTTTTTTTTTGTTTACAGATAATGCACCCGAGGACGGGTGATGGTCAAGATGGCCGTGTCGAATTGTGATGGCGGCGCCACCAGTTCACAACGATGTTTATTATTGTTTTCATTTTTTGTTTGTCAAAAGCGGGTATCTTCATGTAGACAATCCGTGTAGATTATAAATGTTCGATCGCTGTCAACTGGTAGCGACACCTGTTGACAGTTACGATAAATCATTTCATTTTTATTACTATTGCAACACCTTGTTCAAATCTTGATTTAAATAGCGTTATGTTGGCCTACCTGTATTCGTGATTCCGGCTGTTCTTTATTTTGATTGGTTGTCTAGAATTAAGTTGGCCAACCTGTACACTACTGTACAGTGTTACCGTTCTTGCTTTATTCTGATTGGCTCCTGTTAATTTAAATGGAAACATTAATTTGGAGTTAAGTTGGTCAAACTGTATACTGTTTCCGCTCGTTCTATTTTCTGATTGGTTCTCGATTATAATTGTTAAGTTGGTTCATTGGAAACGCAAGCTTTGGGTTTATAACTTGATTCTGATTGAGCATTCGGTGCGAAGTAGACGTGCTCGCCAAGAGACTTGTCAGTTTCCACTGTACCTAGGCTACCTAAATACCTAGTTGCGATAAGCTATAGTTTTAAGATAGCTCGATATCTTGCGTTTTGTAACAAGTGTTATTCCTTATTGTGTTAAGTGTGAATAAAAGTTATAAATCAAAGTTTATAAAGCGTTTGACTTTAGTAACGTGTTCTAACGTTCGTCGCTATGTCCGTTACCCGAGATAACGCCCAGTCTCCTATTCCGGCCGCTCCTGATCCGATAAATATAAAAAAATATATAAAGATCACGGATCAACACGGATCAACATTTCTAGCTATACATTATTTAAATAAATAAATATTTGAGGACAATCTTACACAGATCTACCTAGCGCCTAACTAAGCAAAGCTTGTACTATGGGCACTAGTCGACAATATACATACATAATACATACTTATATATCTACATAGAAAACACCCATGACTCAGGAACAAATATCTATGTTCATCATACAAATAAATGCCCATATCGGGTTCGAACCCGGGACCATCGGCTTCATAGGCAGGGTCACTACCCACTTGGCCAGACCGGTCGTTAAGTTTCAATTGGTATTTTCTATCAAAGATGAGCGACGAGTTTGTTGTTTACTCGTACCTTTTATGGGTATAGCAGGTTTCGCTCTGTTTCCAGATTAAGAAACTAAATTCATGTCTTTCACCGGTACCATATCAAAGTGCATCCTCGAAAGCTTTATGAATTTTTTTGCAAGATTTTTTTCAGACACCTCACTAATGGTTATGTACCCCTACGTATAGCCTACTTTTGACTTTTTTGTTTTTATTTATAATTTTTTGTGTGTCTTAATTGTTATTAGATCGATACCTATAGCAAAGAGAATAGATAGTATAGAGGGGTCCTGTCACAGTAAATTTACTGCCATCTATCGACACACGACTAAAACTCAAAATGAAAACGTAGGTATCGAAAAAAATTATATAATATGTATATGGATAAATTATTTTATTATTTTTATATCATTTTGACCCATGTTCATTCACTGATACCTATGTGTTAAAATTGTTAAATATAAAACGGTGTCGTCAACGCCATCTAGCCGGCCATAGGCCAAAGGTGTGTGCGCCATCTATCCGAGAATGACTTTTTCTTGATTTTCGAGGCACGTTTTTTTCTTAGACTTTATTCATCTTATACGGAGTTACAAATGTCTTTGCTATAGCTAACAAAAACAAAACAAAAGATTTAGAGATAAAAAATATTTCGTACAAAAAATGGATCCGGCCTCGTAATAAACGGCATATGTATCGCATAGTGAATTCAACTGGTATCAGATGTAAATTGTTGTGAAAGAGATAAAACAAGGGTATATGAAAATAAATGTTAATCCCCCGGGATCCCAGGGGTTTCCAACATTGGGATCATAAATGGGCTGTTGTTTTTTGCTATTGCATTTTACGAACATCACGCAGGCTGTACCGCGGTATGTAGATTGTAGTACAGAGGGCCTACCGCGAACCACGTTGCCTCTCTGTCGCACTTGTGAATTCGTACGTAAGTGTGACAGGGAGCCAACACGTCGAACGTGGTTCGCGGTAGGCCTTCAGGATGGCCCAAATATACGTTGACTAGAATTTTTTACTGTGCATGCTGTTGACAATTTTACCAAAAGTTTGCGTTTGTGTAGCTATACATACCAAGGTTTGTGTGTGTGCGAAGAGAACTTTTTGAAGATATTTAATACGTATTGTAATTTTTTTTTAAATAAGCAGTTACGTCTGCGAGCGAGCCCAAATAGCGAGCGATAGTCCTGCCGGAAGCGTAACTCTTTACATTTTTTCCTGTAATATAACCCTTCGAGTGGCATTGTCCTCCTCGAGGTCTCTACGGTAAGTGGCGGTGGCCGCGAGACGGACATACATAACAAGCCGGTTGAGTGGCGCAGCCATTTTGGAAAAATATACGTCAAGTGGCGGGGCCTCAACGGGTGATCATCGCGAATTTGGCGCGTGTTAGAAATATGACCGTTTCCCAAAAAAAAATCTATGAATGATACATACAAACTATATATCACTGAATTCAGCATAAAATGGGTTATTTGATTGTATACCAATGAATTCTATTATATTTATGTGAATTATGCTAGACTTGTTCTAATCTCATATTACCAATTTTTTTCTACTTTCATGTAAAAATACGTATAATTAAATAATAAAACAATTGATTGTAGAAAAAGCAGTCTTTATGACAAAACAATACATTTAACACGATTCACACAGTTTATTTCACTTTTTATCAGTGCGTATTCCGTTTGAATGTTCGCGGCTTGACGACGGTCGGCGCGTAATGGGCGAGGTGGGGCAGGAACATCACGTCATTTCTAACAAACTTTGTTTTACGCGGGAATTCGACCGTTAGGGAATACCATCCTTGTTTATTGACGAATGCATCTTGCAAGAGTGAGCAAACAAGGCATAGTTTTAACGGTTTTATTTTATGCGCGAAATGCAGCGTCGCACAGAGGCCGCGAGACGGTCTCTGCCAATTACGGGCTTGTTATGACCGAACCTTCTCGCGGCCTCTGCCACGCCGAGGCATATTTAAAAAAATGGCCGCGCCATTTCTCCTACCGTTCAACCGGAGGTGCTGCCACCCGAAGGGATAAAATTATACGTTTTGTTTCAGTTATAATATATGGTTCTGTTACGTGAACTCCCAAATATCTATTATGTTCATGGTTTTTTAATTACTTTATATGCCTTTTAATACGAACAAATCAATAACATATCAAATGTCCTAAAAATTCTTTTCCACCAACCTGCCACTGTTTTATTCAAAACTTAGAATCAGTTCTTGTATCCCAATAAAATCAAAATTGAACCTTATCGATAAGACAGTAAGAGGTATACTCGAATATGTGGTTGCCATTAAAAAGCAATTTCAAGTGGTGCCAAAGTCGAAAATGATTGTGATATGTCTGCAGTCTGTTCACTCCAAGTTTCAGGGGGCACATGTGCCCTAGAAAAATACCTACTACATTTTACATTACTTACTACTTACCTCTTTCTATTCGCTCTGGTCCGCACAAGTATTAGTGCGAGCGAGTCGCCCGCGCGAGAGAGCTAACTGCAACTGATATAATTCCAATATAATTCTAATATCGGTTTGAAGTCGGCGCACGTTTAGGGTTGCCATATGGAAGAATTAAATGTCCTGATAAAAATCCGGACATCACCCTAAACATCCGGACATTTCTTGTAACAGAGATTTGGCGTAGCTTTAAAGACGCCTCGGCGGCGGCGCGCTGCTTTGGGGCTATTCATAAATTACGTCATTTCAAATTAGGGGGGGGGGGGTCTGGACATCGGATGACGGTAGCATGTCGTAGGAGGAAACGGGGTCATTTGAAGCATGATTTTTGGATGATTTTAGGGGGGGGGGGGTCAAAACTCGTCAAAAAACGATGACGTAATTTATGGACAGCCCCTTTCTGCGGTGTACTGTATCGTGGATCTACCTTTCCCTTTCCCTCCGCCTGACCCGCATCGCATTCATTACGCAGTATATCACGTAAACATATTTTTTATAAGGTCATTCCTAAAAATCCGGACACTTGCCAAGTCCGGCCGCAATCCGGACAAAGGGTCTAAAATCCGGACATGTCCGGACAAATCCGGACGTATGGCAACCCTACGCACGTTCGACCTTGGGGCCGATTTTTGAATTTCGACCGCTCGATTTCGTGTATTTCGTTCAATAATATCTCCAATACTAGGCATTTAAATTCTACTAATAGAATTGAAAACGAGTGGTCAATACCACTCATTTCTATAGCTCGTATTTCAAAAATTAGCATTTCTCCGTTTTCCACCAATTTTCGAGTGCCGAAATCGAGCGATCGGAATTCAAAAATCGGCCCCCTGGGCCCTGGCCTGACAAATTATAGTAAGTAGGTAATGGGGTTGGCCGGTGGAAGTTTTTAGCAGATGGCGGCATCATAGCTTGCCCCGTCAATCCCTAGAATTGTGTAAAATTTTTGTTTTTTTAATACCCTGGATGCCAGCTCTTTAAGCCAAATCTCATAGAAAAAGGGGCAAGCTATGATGGCGCCATCTAGGCAAACCTTTGACAGTTGCCAACCCCACGAGTTGGTAACCTATGCTACTTTGTAGAATGACCGAAAACATGGTTACCTATACAGGAATTGACAAAAATTACGTTTGTAAGCATAATGATATTAAGGATAGCATTTAAATTTAAATATTTTTTTTTACAATTGAGTTTTTATAATTTTAACGAGAAAATTATTACAGATCCTTCGTGAAAATTGAAAACGGTAATTTAAACGGACATTTTCGGGGAACGAATCAAGACGAGAATCTCGATATAACCTCATTTCGTAAATGGAACTTAAAAAAATATTATGTAAATGTAATTTTTCGTTTACTGAGTCTGTAAGTAATTATGAAAGACGAGGAGGCTTTAAAAAAATACAGGTGTAATAGGTATCTACACAGAAGCGTTGCAAGTTTCAAATTTGTTAAATTATTAGGTTTAAAACCATTACAGTAGGTACCTACCTTTTTAGTAATAAATATACAGAGTGAAACAAAGTAAAAATGTGCAAGTTAATATTTTATATTTCGTAAAAATATGAAATCTGAGAGAGATTTGTAACGAAGCGTGGTGAAATGATAACTTTATTGGCAGAAAAATTACGAACGCAATAAAACTGTCTGTTTCACTCACCGTTGTATTTCAATATTCCAAACAATTCACTGAGAGTGAAACACTTTCCAATATACACATTAACCTTTTCACAAATTTTGTACAAATGGCTTGCGGAAATCCGGAAGCATTAAATCACTTTATTTACGTAGTAAAACACGCAAAATTGCTACGGAAAGGATGTTTATAGGTTAATTTAAGTATCGCTATCGCTACTGTTAATGCATAATTGGCTTAGCGTAGGTAAATATATTTTATTGCGAGGCACTTAAATTAAGGAGGGGTTGCGTCTCTTTCTACCATTTTACGGAGAGTGATGTTAGGAACTAGGGATATATCCCACGATTATCGCAGTTCGTATATTTCGAGTTACTATCTCTGTCACTCTAATAACGCCTTTATTGGAGTAAAAAAGAAAGATGCTAGAAATATGCAAACTTCGGGGTTTCCCAGTTCAATACTAACACTGGAGAACAAAAAAAATTCACAGATTTCGTGCCTCACACGACTATCGAGCACATTGGAAATGAATCTACGGAATTCGAAAAAATATTGTCGCTGAGCGACGAGAAAGTCTGGATAAGGAAAAAGTTACAAAATAAAACTACAACGTTGAATGATAATTATTTTATTCTTAGACTAACACAAGTATCCTGGACATAACGCATGTGAACAAACAAATTGCAAAATTTCCACACGCGTATCCAAGTTTGAATAATTGTCGCCGTGGCGCATAAGTATAGGTACATATTTCATTTTTCGATTAATAAGCAGGATATATTAATGTTCAAAGTACAAGAAAATTATTACACGGCAAATCCGTAGTCAACTCGAGAAGTGGTGATCGGCAGCGGCCCATTTGCTGCAAGATATGAAATTTTCTTGACAGCAGTTTGACGCGACGAGAGATGACCATAACAGCGTTTGTCTATGTTGCACCAAACCTGAGTTCCAATAGGTACTACCAGGGTTCAGCATCAGCTATCTTGGGTAATGCTCATCATGACGAATCGGGTGTCCAAAACAGCGTGTGCCTATGTTGCAACAAACCTGAGTTCCTTTAGGTACAGCCAGGGTTCAGCATCAGCTCTATCTTGGGTACTACTGTCCTAAGTGCTCATCGAGACGAGTCCGATGACCAAAACAGCGTGTGTTTATGTTGTATTAAACCCGAGCTCCACTAGGTACTGCCAGGGTTCAGCATCAGCTATCTGCTATCAGCTTTCTCCCTCTCCCTCTCCCTCTCCCTCTCCCTCTCCCTCTCCCTCTCCCTCCCCCTCTCCCTCTCCCTCTCCCTCTCCCTCTCCCTCTCCCTCTCCCTCTCCCTCTCCCTCTCCCTCTCCCTCTCCCTCT